>NC_092710.1:273784742-274089722 GCF_047496885.1 Scyliorhinus torazame | reverse complement strand
CTCCTTTGTCGCCCCTGTCGTGTGTCATGTGAGGGTACCTTTAAGACATGGGTGTTTAAGCAATGTACCTTTAAGAAAACAGTGATGTCAGAGGGTGGGTGGAGCTGGGCTTTAGGTCAGCCATTTTGGCAGGTTTTTAGTTTCAGTTTAAAAACAGCTGGTGTGTGTCTGTGTGTTTCCAGAGAGCTGCAAGTTTGAAAAGAGCTTGAGAGTGTCTGTGTTTGCAGGGAGCTGGATCTCTGACATAAAAGACCATCTCTGGATCATTTGGGTGATTTAAACTCATAATAGTGAAGCCTTTAACCTGATGTGATTTTGTTTGAAGGTGTTAAGTCTCTTCGAAGTTTGAAGGAACATTTTAAGGAATTATTTACTGTTGCAATATTTTCTGAGTTATCTTTGAAGTAAGGAGTGTTAAGAGATCCAATGTTTATTTAAGATGTGAAGTTGAGTTCATGGAATAAACAGTGTTTTGTGTTTAAAAACCCACGTGTCCAAAATTGTAATCCCACACCGAGGGAAAAAGCCGTGTGCTAGGAAAAGCAACAAATGAAATGAAAAAAATGAAAATCGCTTATTGTCACAAGTAGGCTTCAAATGAAGTTACTGTGAAAAGCCCCTAGTCGCCACATTCCGGCACCTGTTCAGGGAGGCTGTTACGGGAATTGAACCGTGCTGCTGGCCTACTTTGGTCTGCTTTCAAAGCCAGCGATTTAGCCCTGTGCTAAACAGCCCCATTAAAGGGAGAGGTTGGTTGAACTCCATGATACATTTTGGGGTTCTGAAAAGGCCTTGCCCATAACAATTGGGGGCACGTCTGGGATAAAAGTCTATATATTAAATTGGCTTTTGTGAACTTAAAGACAGTGAAGGACTTTTGCTTTTCCGGTGTGGTATTTTAGTTGAAGTGGGGAGAGTGTTGTGAACAATGGCTCTTTCAGAGGCTCAGAAGTTTTTGGGAGTGGAGAATGTCACACGTAGTACCTTACGGACAGAAAGCAGACTGTTACATTTGGCAAGAACATTGCAGTTAACATTACCTGACAAAATGCGAAAAGATGAGGTAATTATGGCCGTGGTTAAGCATTTAAAGTTGCCTGAGATAGAGTTTGACTCATTGGAAAAGGCAAAAATTCAGTTGCAAATTAAACAAATGGAACATGAGAAAGAATTAAAGCGGCTGGCATACGAGAGTGAGAGAGAGGAAAAAGAAAGAGAAAGAGAGAGAGAGGAAAAAGAAAGAGGAAGAGAGAGAGAGAGGAAAAAGAAGAGAGAAGAAAGGAAAAAAGAAAGAATAGCCTTGGCAGAACAAAAGAAAAAGAAAGGGAGATACAGAACAGGGAAAAAGATAAAAGAGAGGGAGTTTAAACTTCAGAAAATGGGCATGAAACATGACAATCAGTTAAAATTGGCAGACATAAAAGGAAATGTACAGTTGGATGAGGGTGATGAGGATAGTGAGAAAGAGCATCATAGTCGAAGGCTTGGTGTGAATGTATTTAAATATGTCCAAGCATTGCCAAGGTTTGATGAGAAGGAAGTGGAAGCCTTTTTCATTTCATTTGAGAAGGTAGCTAAACAAATGAAATGGCCACAGGACATGTGGGTGATACTGATTCAAACAAAGCTGGTAGGTAGAGCTAGTGAAGTGTTTTCATCACTACAGGAGGAGGTATCTGGAACGTATGAGGAGGTGAAGAAATCCATCTTAAGTACATATGAGCTAGTGCCTGAAGCTTACAGACAAAGGTTTAGAAATTTAAGGAAAGATGTTGGTCAAAAATACATGGAGTTTGAAAGGCTCAAACAGAGTGATTTTGATAGGTGGATAAGGGCTTCGAAAATAGCCTAAACGTATGAAGCTCTCAGAGAAATTATACTTTTTGAGGAGTTTAAAAATTCAATTCCTGATGTAGTGAGAACTCATGCAGAAGAACAGAGGGTTAAAACTGCGAGAATAGCAGCAGAAATGGCAGATGATTATGAATTAGTTCATAAATCAAAAATTGGTTTCCGACATCAGTTTCAGCCGGTGAGGGATAGAAACTGTGAACATGGGAAATACTCAAGTGGTAAAGGTAAAGGTGATCTGATGGGAGATAATAAAGAGAGCATACCTCAGATTAAAAAAGAAATCCAGGAGGGTGAAAAAGAAATCAAAAGTTTCAGATGTTTTCACTGTAATAAACTAGGCCATGCCCTACCTGCTACAATAGTGAACTCGCCAACATTGAGGGCATTTAAAAGTTTATTGGATAAACATATGGATGATAATGGCATAGTGTAGGTTAGATGGCTTTTGTTTCGGTGCAACATCATGGGCCAAAGGGCCTGTACTGCGCTGTATCATTCTATGTTCTATGTAAAGTCACATTGTTGGTGGTTGAAGAAAAACAAAGGAAGGCTGATGTGGTAAAAAAGGATAAGACAGTGGGGTTTGTTAGAGTGGTAAAGGAAAGCCCAAGGGAAGCGAAGGAGATGCAAATGATTGTACAGCCTGCTCAAGAAATAATTGTTAAGAAGATGCCAGATGTATTTAAAGCATTTCCTTGTGTGGGTAAAGTTTACTCATGTGTATCAGGAGGAGCAGGTAAAGATGTCACAATTTTAAGAGATGCAGGGGCTAGTCAATCTTTAATGGTAAGAGATGAGGAATTATGTAGTTTGGGAAGAATGTTGCCAGAAAAGGTGGTGTTATGTGGAATTCAGGGTGAGAGGAGTAGCGTTCCATTATATAAGGTCAGGTTGGAAAGTCCAGTGAAGAGTGGTGAAGTGGTAGTAGAAGTAATAGAGAAACTATCTTGTCCAGGAATACAGTTTATCTTGGGTAATGATATAGCTGGATCGCAGGTGGGAAATTAAGCGTACCATCCAGAATCGCAGGGAGCGTTAGACATTAAAGACAATGTTGAGGGCGTATTGTCAAGATTATCCAGAGGATTGGGATAAAGGAATCCCATTCGTATTGTTTGCAATTAGGGATGCACCTAATGAATCTACCAAATTTAGTCCTTTTGAACTAATTTTTGGTCATGAGGTAAGAGGACCACTTAAATTGATTAAGGAAAAATTGGTGGGTGAGAAATCGGAAATTACACTATTGGATTACGTGTAAAATTTTAGGGAATGATTAAATAGAGCAGGTGAATTGGCGAGACAACATTTGAAAGTTGCACAAAATGTGATGAAACGGGTAGTGGACAAGAAATCCAAAGTTCGTAGTTTTGCCAGTGGGGATAATGTTTTAGTGTTGTTACCAGTGGTAGGGAGCCTTTAAAAGCTAGGTTTTGTGGACCATATCAGATTGAAAGGAAATTAAGTGAGGTGAATTATGTGGTAAAAACACCAGATAGAAGGAAGGAAGACTCACCGAGTGTGTCATGTGAATATGCTTAAAGGGTACTTTGAAAGGGAAGGAGAGAAAAAGAAGGTTTTAATGATTCTAATTCAAAGTGATGAAAGAAATCCAGATGACCGTGAATTTGACAAACGGCAAATTAAATTGGAAAATGAAGATGTTCTTAAACATTGGGATGAATTGTTAAGTTACCTTCCAGAGGAAAAACAAACTGACCTGAAAGAGTTATTGATATCACATGGGCAAGTTTGTAGAGATAAATTGTGAAGTACTAAAATGGCTATACATGATGTAGATGTGGGAAATGCTGTTGCTATCAAAAAACATCCATATAGACTTAATCCTTTAAACTTGGCACATGTTAACAGAGGGATTGAGAGTATGCTGAAGAATGGCACAATTGAAGTGGGTTGCAGCCAATGGAGCTTACCCATAGTGATGGTGCCTAAACCAGATGGTACCCAATGGTTGTGTGTGGACTATAGAAAGGTGAATGCAGTTACAAGAACAGACTCTTATCCTATCCCACGTTTGAAGGATTGCATTGAGAAAGTGGGACAATCTGCTTTTATTTCCAACTTCCAGACATGGAAAGAACATTTAATACATCGCATGGAGTTCTTCGATCGACTTCAGGAGGCGGGCCGAACCTAGCCGAAAGTGTATTTGGAGAAGCCCAAATCACTTTCCTTGAGGAGTTTCCGATACCCTCAAGACGAAGGGAGACAATGCAATCTCTTAACATGAATGAATTTGATCGAACCTTTGTGCAAAGGATTTGTAGCGTGGTTGCTCCACTGATGGACTTGCTAAAGAAACCTAAAAAATTCAATGGACAGCGGACTTTCAACAGGCATTTGACTGCCTGAAAGCTGTGATCACCAATGCTCCTGTATTGGAGAATCGCAAGGGGCTCTGTGGTCAGATTGAACTTAACTATCTGATTCTAAAGAGAATTGCCGAGGAGTAGAGGAATGGATGGATCGTGCAGAGACTTTGTTCAAAGAGACTGTCAATCGAGAAGGATTTCGGTAGGAGGAAGAAGAACAAAGACAAATGGACTATATTATTATACCTGTTGCGTGTGTTGTTTTGTTTAAAAGCGAAAAGGTATATTTACTGTGTACATTTCTTAGTGGATGCTGCAAAAGTGAAAAATGAAACCATCTTGAAGTTGATGGTTTATTTTTTTTTCTTGGGGGGAGGTGTCATGTGAGGGTACCTTTAAGACATGGATGTTTAAGCAATGTATCTTTAAGAAAACAGTGATGTCAGAGAGTGGGTGGAGCTGGGCTTTAGGTCAGCCATTTTGGCAAGTTTTTAGTTTCAGTTTAAAAACAGCTTGTGTGTGTCTGTGTGTTTCCAGAGAGCTGCAAGTTTGAAAAGTGCTTGAGAGTGTATGTGTTTGCAGGGAGCTGGATCTCTGACATAAAAGACCATCTCTGGATCATTTGGGTGATTTAAACTCATAATAGTGAAGCCCTTAACCTGATGTGATTTTGTTTAAAGGTGTTAAGACTCTTCGAAGTTTGAAGGAACATTTTAAGGAATTATTTACTGTTGCAATATTTTCTGAGTTATCCTTGAAGTAAGGGGTGTTAAGAGATCCAATGTTTATTTAAGATGTTAAGTTGAGTTCATGGAATAAATCGTGTTTTGTGTTTAAAAACCCACGTGTCCATAATTGTAATCCCACACCGAGGGAAAAAGCTGTGTGCTCGGAAAAGCAACAAATCCATTAAAGGGAGAGGCTGGTTGAACTCCATGATACATTTTGGGGTTCTGTAAAGGCCTCGCCCATAACACGTGTTAGGACCACTGGTCTAACACTGGCTGCAACTGGATGCAGCTTGAAGTTAGTTCAATCATGTTTATTGAACTAATAGCACAGTTCTCTGTGAGTTCGCCTCTCTGCTAACTTAAGTGTGGTTACTCTGTCTGACTGAACCAGACTAGCTCTTAGCCACGTGCTGGAGGTGTGAGATTGTAACAACACCCTTGACTGACTCTCTAAATTTGGAAAGAGGCGGAGTGAGAGTGCCTCGTGTCTTTTACAGTCAGATCCCACCCGAGTGTCCTGCCTGCTTATTGGTCATGCCCTGTTCTCTGTGTCCATTAGCTGCTTGAATGTATATCATTATGTGTGTGTCCGCATATCATGACATCTCCCCTTTTTTAATGTTTGGATGACATATGTGAACGAATTTACAAGAATAGGCCAATATTAACATATATACATGCACTGGGTGTGAACATATGTACATGTGAAAGCAGCGGTCTAATGCGAGAACACATAACATAGCAAACAGAACAAATGTGGTTGTGGGCAGGCAACTTTGCGCAGTGCCCATCTGTTTCGTCGCACAACAGAACCATCAGCCAGACGCACAACATACGAGCGGGGGGCAGCCTGTCAAACAATGACAGCTGGAGCTGACCAGCCTCCATCAGAGATCTTCACCCGAATAGTGTCGGACGGGGATAACACGGGCAAATCGGTGGCATGAGCATCATAGCCCTGTTTTTGCCGGTCTCGGAGTTGCTGCACCTTCTGCAGCACCGGGAGGTGATCCAGGTTGGGCACGTGTATGTCTGGAAGTGTCGTTCGCAGGTCCCTGTTCATCAGGAGTTGAGCCGGTGACATGCCAGTGGACAGTGGGGTCGCCCTGTACGCAAGCAGCGCGAGGTGAATGTCAGAATCAGAATCCGCGGCCTTGCAGATGAGCTGCTTCACTATGTGCCCCCTTTCTCAACTTTTCCGTTGGACTGTGGATAGTGTGGGCTGGAAGTGACGTGTTTGAACTGATACGACTGGGCAAACAGAGACCATTCATGGCTGCTGAAGCACGGGCCATTGTCACTCATGACAGTGAGTGGGATACCATGTTTGGAGAGCGTCTCCTTACAGGCCTTGATGACGGTCCGAGATGTGAGGTCTGAGAGCTTCACGACTTCAGGGTAATTGGAAAAGTAATCAATGATTAACACGTAATCACAACCATTTGCATGAAAGAGGTCGATGCCAACCTTGGACCACGGAGAGATTTCGATTTCATGCTGCTGAAGTGTCTCCTTACTCTGCGCTGGCTGGAAGCGTTGACAGGTCGCACAGTTAAAGACCATGTTCGCGATGTCCTGGCTGATCCCGGGCCAGTAGACAGCCTGCCTGGCTCTGCTTCTGCACTTTTCCACACCCAGATGGCCCTTATGGATTTAACGCAGCACCAAGCTCTGGAGACTGTGTGGAATTACAATCCGGTCCAGTTTGAGGAGGATACCATCAACCACCGTCAGGTCGTCCTTTACATTGAAAAATTCAGGGCACTGCCCTTTTCCCAGCCATTGGCTAGGTGTTGCATAACACGCTGCAAGAGGGGGTCTTTGGCTGTCTCCTCATGGATACGAATCACCTTCTCATCAGATGCCGGGAGGGTGCTAGCACACAGCTGCACCTGTGACTCAACCTGTGACTCAATTTGCTGGATGACGTTCAGTGGTTCACTAGGCACGGTGATGGAGCGGGACAGTGTATCGGCAATGATGAGCTCCTTGCCAGGCGTGTAGACCAGGTCAAAGTCGTACCTTCTGAGTTTGTGGAGGATGCGCCTTTGCAACTGAGGCGTCAGGTCCTTGTGGATAATGTGGACCAGGGGCATGTGATCCGTCTCGACTGTGAAGTCGGCAGGCCGTAGACATAGTCGTGAAACTTGAGAATGCCAATGAGAAGGCCCAGGCATTCCTTCTCGATTTGTGCATAGCTTTGTTCAGTTGGCGTAATTGCCCTTGCTGCGTAGGCAACCGGTGCCCAGGATGAAGTGTCATCGCGATGCAGGATGACCGCACCCATGCCATCCTGGCTTGCATCTGTCGAGATTTCCGTTCCCCTGTCTAGGTCGAAAAATGCCAATACGGGTGCACTGGTGAGCTTGGCCTTCAGCTCCAACCATTCTGCCTGAAGGGCCGCCTTCCACTCGAAGGCAGTGTGAGTGCCTCGTGTCTTTTATAGTCAGATCCCACCCTGAGTGTCCTGCCTACTTATTGGTCATGTCCAGTTCTCTGTGTCCATTAGCTGCTTGTCTGTACATCATTGTGTGTGTGGCTGCATATCATGACAGCCCCCGTCTCTGTGTCTGTGTCCTTTGTGTCCGTCCGTGTCCTGGATATCTGTCCTCTGTGTGTCAGTGTCCTGGGTGTCCGTGTCCTGCATGTCCCTGTCAGTGGCAGGGCTTCTGTGACGGCTGCCCTCCCCTCCGTGGCCTGCGACCCTGGCCACTGGACCTGGCACTGGCCGTGGGCGTGGTACGCCAGATGGCCGAGGAGGACCGGCAGCTAGTCCTGTAAGGCACAAGACAGCATGTATCATTAGACAGGCGGCCGGAGGTGTGTGTGTGGAGTGGGGGGCTGGGGTGAGGGTGTGGAGTGGGGAGCTGGGGTGAGGGGGTGGAGTGGGGAGCTGGGGTGAGGGGGTGGAGTGGGGGCTGGGGTGAGGGGGTGGAGTGGGGGCTGGGGTGAGGGGGTGGAGTGGGGGGCTGGGGTGAGGGGGTGGAGTGGGGGCTGGGGTGAGGGGGTGGAGTGGGGGGCTGGGGTGAGGGGTGGAGTCAGGCAGGGGAGTCTCACTTGGTGGTGTGCCTCCGACCTGGCAACTGGCAACCTTTCTGTCCTCGGGTCCGGCTGCAAGGTCCAGTGCCCTTTGCTCATGGACGGTGAGGGGGTGCAGTACGGGTGGACCCCCTCTGTTTTGTTCCCGCTTCCTGTGGTTGTGGACGCTCTTAGCCTGGGGCGGGGGTGTTGCTAATTGTTGTTCTCTTAATTTGGCTCGGAATATGGCGGTTAATATGGTCGTCTTCCATATTTCTAATTACGTTTTGCTCTAGAGTCGCCAGGTAGCTTTCGACACCGCCACAAGGTTCAAAACCGAATACTGATCAAAGACTCGATACACCAGTTAGTTAGTTCAAAGTCAAATGCTTATTTCTTTACACACACAGTTAAATATGCTCATGCACAAACTACAGACTAAACTATCACTACTGCTAAAGCCTATACTTAGCTTCGGGCGCCCACTCAGTCAGAGGAACAATGGCCGTTGTTCGGTTCTGAGGCTGCTGAGGTCGAAATGGTGAAGGGGAACAGCTAAGGTCATCTGTCTGGTAGCATGCGTTGACCTTGGACTTACTTGTTCTGGTGCAGCTCTTGGGCCCACTGCGAGGTCCAGTGCCCTCTGCTTATGGATGGTGAGGGGGTGCAGTACGGGTGGACCCCCTCTGTTTTTTTCCCGCTCCCTGTGGTTATGGACGCTCTTAGCCTGGGGCTGGGGAACAAACATTAGTGTTAGGTGGTCCGACGCATGCAGCGCAGCTGTTGGGTATATGATGGCACAGGGGCACAGGCACCCGGCCAATGCAGCTGGCATGGGTGGGTGCAGCCCATGTGGGTCAGGGACGGGGGGGTGGGTTTCACATGTGTGGGGGGGGTAGGGGTGGTGATGCCAGGCGCATGTTGCTGTGTACTCACCCTGGCTGCCCTCGTTAGGTCGTGCAGCTTTTTGCGGCACTGTTCACTGGGGTGTGCCACACACGCTGACGGCATGGCCCACCTCCCTCCACGAACGCCGGACGGTGCTGCGTGGGTTGTAGTGGCCCGGTCTCCGCCCCGCCCTCCTCTCCTCCATCATGTCCAGGAGCATGTCGAGGTGGTGGTCCCTAAACCTTGGGGCAGCACGGCGGGTGGCGGCCACCTTGCGAGCATCGGTAGTGAGCGCCGCTCGCGCAACTTATGCGACGTGGCGCCATGTCAATGACGCGGTCCGCGTATCCGATGCCAGTCTGGGGCCGCTCCACCCGCGCTTCTCGCGCCGCCCGTGCTGGCTCCTTGTGCGCTGCAGGATTGCTGCTCCTAGCGGCCCGCTGACACCATCGTAAACCGCCCCGGCGTTTACAACGGTGTCAACACTCTGCCGCTATAACAGAGAATCCTGCCCAGGGTGTCTGAACAGAAGGGTAACCCACAACATGACTACCATGGTTCAACTGGTGGCCTCACCACATGGTGGGGGGGGTCCCCCCTTCCTCCGCTGCAATGGGAGGAGGCCATTAATAGTCATTAATTGCTCCCACAAACAGCAATATGATAATAATCAGGGCATTTGTGTTTGTGTTGATGATTGAGGGATAAAAAATGGCCAGACACCAGGGATAACCCCCTGCTCTTGTTTAAAACCTTTTAAATTCTCCTGAAGTCACTCTGTTTAATAGGCAGCACAGTAGCACAGTGGTTAGCCAGTTTCCTCACAGCTCCAGGGTCCCAGGTTCGATTCCCGGCTTGGGTCACTGTCTGTGCGGAGTCTGCACGTTCTCCTTGTGTCTGCATGGGTTTCCCCCGGGTGCTCCGGTTTCCTCCCACAAGTCCCGAAAGACGTGCTTGTTAGGTAATTTCGACATTCTCAATTCTCCCTCGGTGTACCCGAACAGGCGCCGGAATGTGGCAACTGGGAGCTTTTCTCAGTAACTTCATTGCAGTGTTAATGCAAGCCTACTTGTGACACTAAAGATCATTGTTATATCATGCCTCATTTGAAAGAAGAATCTTTTGACAGTGCAGCACGCCCTTAGTACTAAAAACTGAATCTCAGCCTTGGGTTGTGTGTTCAAGTAC
Organism: Scyliorhinus torazame; assembly: GCF_047496885.1. NCBI lineage: Eukaryota > Metazoa > Chordata > Chondrichthyes > Carcharhiniformes > Scyliorhinidae > Scyliorhinus > Scyliorhinus torazame. The sequence continues at coordinate 274,079,710 of NC_092710.1, read as the reverse complement.
TGGAGTGGAACCTGAATTTAAAATCCTCTGACTCAGAGTGATACCAACTGTGGCAGATAACTATAATTATACACTATTGCTATAATTCTTGTGACCAAAAAAGTTTGAAAATGAATGTTGAATCCGACAGTCCATGATGGGATTTGAACTTTTTTACTTTCTTAATGTCTAACTGATTGTTTAGGCAACAAAATCACATCTTATAATTCTTGTGACTAAAAAGATTTTAAAATGAATGTTGAATCCGACAGTCCATGATGGGATTTGAACACTTTCTTAACATCTAACTCATTGTGTAAGGGATAAAATCACACCTTAAACCGAATCAAATGGATGGTCGCTACTAACTCTGAGATGTGCCATCAATGCTGAATATTATTTTCATACATAGGGAGAGGAAAATCTCATCGGTTACAGGCGACAACAGTGTACCAGTGTTTGCTGCAGGAATAAAAATTACATTTTCATGAGTTCAAAGGTCTGTACCAAAAGGGAATTATTATCAGGGCCAATATCCACAAAAATATTTTTAGAATACTTTCAACAGTATAAAGAAAATAAGGTTAGGAAAATGTGTGAAACATAAATTTAATCACATTATAAAACAGTACTCTCTAAATTTAAGTAAATTAGCACTTTAGATTGCTTTTTTCCCCCCTTCAGGGTTTAGTTAACCAATATGTGCACTTGGGAGTGTTTTAAGTAGAAATGTTACAAATTGTAACTCCAGGATGGGAGAGTGGCCAAATTGTTCGGTCGCCAAGGTTCCTCCCTCCATGTGCAGTCGCTTGCAGACCAGGAATTTGATTATTTGAATTTCCACTCGCTATACTGTCCGCCTTGCTCTCTTCCCCCTACCTCGCTCCCTCCTGTGTCCCCACAAACACAGATCTTTACTGCCTCCACCTTCAACCCCCTACCCTGGCCTCCCTTCTTCCCCACATTACAACCTCTCTCTCCCCCTAACCTCGTCCCGAACCCATGCCTCAACCTCACGCCCTCCTCTGATTTTGACCATGCTTCCCTCCGCCGCCCCAACATTGCTCCCCTGCCTGCCGACCTGCCTCCCGACCTCGCTCCCCACCCACAACACTGAACTTGATCCTCTCCCACCCACAACAACCTCACTCTCCCACTCCCCAATCTCGATCTTGCCCATTACCCCAACCCCAGCCCTGCCGCCCCCACCCCACTTCACCTCTACTCTGTTACACTCACACCACACTGACCTTGCTCCCCTCCCACCACACCAACTGCTTTGCCCTCCTCCCCTACCCTCACGTCACTGGCCACTCCCCACCTCAACTTCATTATCCCCTCCTAACTGGCATCACCCACCCTCCCTCCCACCAGCCTCATCTACTCATCCATCCCCTTGTCTCCCCTCTCACTCATAGATCATAGAATTTACAGTGCAGAAGGAGGCCATTCGGCCCATCGAGTCTGCACCGGCTCTTGGAAAGAGCACCCTACCCAAGGTCAACACCTCCACCCTATCCCCATAACCCAGTATCCCCACCCAACACTAAGGGCAATTGTGGACACTAAGGGCAATTTATCACGGCCAATCCACCTAACCTGCACATCTTTGGACTGTGGGAGGAAACCGGATCACCCGGAGGAAACCCACGCACACACGGGGAGGATGTGCAGACTCCGCACAGACAGTGACCCAAGCCGGAATCGAACCTGGGACCCTGGAGTTGTGAAGCAATTGTGCTATCCACAGTGCTACGTGATGCCCCCCACTCCCCTTACCCAAACTGGCCTCAGGCTCTCCCACCCCCTCCTCCAATCTCGCTCTTCTCCCAACCTCTCCAGCATCGCTCCCACTCTCGTCTCCACTCCTCAAGGGGGAGGGAGGAGGAAGGTTTGTGAAGTGAGGAGGGGTCCAGAGGTATTGGTGTTGAGTTGAGTTTCAAATATATGCCCTCTGTGAACCAGTAAGAAGTGCCCCAAACTCAGAGTCCATTGCCTTTTTGTGAATTCATTGGGTTGTTTCTGTCTGGTTTGAATGTTTGATCCCTAATACAGATCAGCTCTAACTGAATTCTCACCTCCACATGGAACCAAAGGCCAAGGGAGGGATGGAGGCCTTGCCTTCTGCTTCCCCTCTTTACCTGAACATGTTCTCAGAACAACTGACAGCATGAAACCATGAGGAAAGATCCACAGGCAAAACCACCTTTATCAGGTGAATGCATGAAAAAAATGGCAGAAATCTTGCGACTAGAACCATGTGATAAATTCCAGATGATCAGACATCACATGGTTGGATATCATGTGGTCAGAATGTCACATGATCAAATCTCCAAGAATGACTCCAACCAGCAGTAGCAATAGCGACTTTCTACAAATTTCATGGGATGTGGGCATCGCAGGCCATGCCAGCATTTATTGCCCACCCCTAATTGCCCTTGAGGGAACAGTTAAGAGTCAACCACATTGCTGTGGGTCTGGAGTCACATGTCTGCCAGACCTGGTAAGGACGGCAAATTTCCATCCCTAAAAGGACATGAGTGAACCAGATGGATTTTTACAACAATCGACAATAATTTAATGGTTTTGTTCGGCTTTTAATTCCAGATTTTTTTCTTATTCAATTCAAATTTCATCATCTGCAGTGGCAAGGTTTGAACCTGGGCCCACAGAGCATGGCCCTGGGTCTAGATTAGGACTAGGAGCAGGGGTGGACAATTCAGCCCCTCAAGTTCGCTCCGCCATTCAATGTGATCATGGCTCATCTCTCAGCCTCAGCAAATTTCTTGGAATGTTTTGATAAAGTGACCGAGTGTGTGGATGAGGAAAGTGCAGTTAATGTAGTTCATATGCATTCCAGCAAAGTCTTAGACAAGGTCCTACATGGCAGATTGATTGAGAAGGTTGAAGCACACGGAATTCAAGGAAACCTGTCAAGGTGGATCCGGAACTGGCTTAGTAATAGGACACAAAAGGGTGATGGTAGAAGGCTGCAAGTGTAACTGGAGGCCGGTGTCCAGTGGCGTAGGCGGGATTGTGGGGGGAAATGATAAGAAAGTTTGTCGACAACACCAAGATTTTTAGGGTGGTTGACTGTCAAGAAGAGGGACATAGGTTACAGGAAGATATAGATGGGTTGGTCCGATGGGCAGAGCAGTGGCTGATGATATTTAACACTGATAAGTGCGAGGTAATGCACTTTGGAAGAAGAAACAAGACAAGGGACTATGAAATTAATGGCAGGACACTAGGAAGCTCAGCGGAACAGATGGATCTTGGGATACTTGTTCGCAGATCCATGTAGTTGGCAGAGCAGGTGAATAGGGTAGTGAAGAAGGTTTATGGGACACTTGCCTTTACCCATCGTGGCATAGAATATAAGAGCAAAAAGGTTATGTTGGAGCTGTACAGAACGTTGGTTAGGCCACAGCTGGAGTACTGTGTGCAGTTCTGGTCACCTCACTATAGAAAGGAGGTGATTGCACTAGAGGGGGTACACTAGGGTGTTGCCTGGGATTGAGATTCTGAGCTATAGGGAGAGACTGGATAGGCTGGATTCATTTTCCATGGAGCAGAGAAGGCAGAGATGTCCTGTTCCCCTGTTGGTCCAGGAAGGTCACCCATAGGGCAGCCAGTGCTGCCTGGGACAAGGTGGCGGTGGCTGTGAACACCGGGAGTGTGACCAAGAGGACTGGCCTCTGGTGCCGAAACAAGGTCAATGACCTACACCAGGCAGCACGAGTGAGTAGATACCAACGCCCCCCTCTCCCCTCCCGAGACCTTTCCGCCAGCACGGGAGCGTCCATCCAAAACTCTCAATGCGACCCCAACCCTCCATCCACCCCTTTTTTCTTCAACACTCCCAATGGTTCCTTCACACATCCTCTCCCACCACTGTGAACCACACAAGTGGCTAACGATGCCCCCTCTGATTCTCCTTAAAAAGGCTCTACCACAATGGCTGGGAGAGGACCCAGACTGGCTGTGCTGTGCTGGACATCAGAATCCTCACCACCTTCGAGGAGCGGGCCCTGGAGGTGACTGGTGTGGCTGAGGACAGGGCGGCCTCCAACTCGGAGGCTGGCGGACGCCGCAGAGGTGAGGGACCACCGGGCCCCTCGGAGGACCTGTCAAACGTGAGTTGTTATGGCCTTACTGACTGACCAATCCTCGCACTGTCCAGATGTCCATTCTCCCACAGGACCTCCAGCTGAAGGCGCCGGCCCATCCTGGGCAGCTCCCTCTCCAGTCTCCCATGACACCACTTCGGAGAAGAGCTCCGAGGATGTAACCAAAGTAGCCACGTCACAGCTGTCATCCCCATCCTCCAACAGCGCAGATACACGCACCTCAGTGGGAAAGGCTTCGGGGGCACAATCTAGTCAGCAGCACACTGCTGCTGATGTACATCCGGTGGAGGCAGGAACCCCCAGGCGAGACAGCGGTCGGAGGTCTGCTGGATCCCAGGACCCAGCTGGGTCCCAGCCTGATGTTGAACCTGTGGGAAAGGTCATCCTGGAGCTGATGGAGACATTAGGCAGCCGGGACATTCAGAGGGAGATATCAGCGTCACTTCAGCAGATCAATAGCTGCTCCCAGAGTCTACGGGTGCAGGAGCTGTCATCAGCAATGCATGGCACTAAGACCAATGCGTGGTAACCACAGTGGAGTGCCTGTTGCACACTGCCGGCACCATTATTGAAGGTGTCCAGAGCAATCGGTAACGACCATGGCCGGCAGAATGCCCGACTCGCTGGGGCATGTGATCCAGTACCAGGCTGACCTTGATGAGGTTCTGCAGGACATGTCCCGCTCTCAGGTAGGAATGTCCGAGGCGCTGTGGAGTTTGCCCCAGTCGCATGTGGGCATTGCCGAGGCGCTACAGAGCATGTCCCAATCACGGAGATCGCAGTGGGCGTCTATATAATGGTGCAGACAATGGGGAACCGCCAGGGCTGACAGAGCCAGATGGTGCAGCGGCAGCCGGGGCTCGAACCAGTGCCCCTCTGTCCCAAGGTGAACCCACGGGACTCCATTTGGGTTGTGTTCAGTGCTCACTTCACCGCAATTGCAAATTCCCAATTCCCTATTAACAATAGCCTTCACCCGCACAGCCAGAGGCCACAGCAGTCAGTGGGGGTTATGTGTGGTTGGTGGGGCAGACTGGCTGGGAAAAGCATTGCCCCTGGAACAGGTACATACGAATCTGGGGTTGGCATGGTGGCGTTGTGTGCGGTTGTCCCTCGGTTGTCCCCACAGCACCCCCCCCCCTCCCCCCCTCCCATGGCGGCCCACCCCTGCAGAGGGTCCCCCACCCCGAGCAGAGCATCCCCCATCCCCAGCCGAGTGTCCAACACCGCCCCACTGATGGTCCCCACCCCACCGGGGTGGGAAGCCCAGTGCGCCAAGGCTGGCTACCTGTCAGCAAAGATGGTTACTCACCGCCTCGGCTCCCGCAAAAGCCCTCCCGCCAGGTTCACGTTTTTCAAAAGGAGTACTAATCGGCGCCAGCATGACCACTTGCTGGGGAGGCCGCTGAATGACGGGAGGCCGTTGGATATGGGTGGCTCCCATCAATTGTATAGAAATGGGGCTTCAATGGTGATAATTGGTTTCTCGCCACCCCATTGCGAGGTCCTGATTTTGCCTACCTGAGTGGACCGGTTGCATCGCAAACTGTTTGCCGTCTGGCGCGGTTTCCGTTTTCTGCCACTCCCGCTATTCACCGGCCTCATTTCGCTACAGCGGGAGCACAATGATGCCGGAGAATCGCACCCGCTCTATCTACAGGATCTCTATTATCCATTTGGTTTGCTTTTCTTCGAAGAAATCTAGCAATTAGTCAAACATGATTTATCCCAGGGCAGCACGGTGACGCAGTAGTTAGCACTGCTGCCTCATGGCGCCGAGGTCCCAGGTTCGATCCTGGCTCTGGGACACTGTCCGTGTGGAGTTTGCACATTCTCCCCGTGTTTGCGTGGGTTTCACCCCCACAACCCAAAGATGTGCAGGGTAGGTGGATTGGCCACGCTAAATTGCCCATTAATTGGAAAAAATGAATTGGGTACTCTAAATCTTTTTTAAAAACATGATTTACCCTTCATAAAACCATGCTGACTCTGATGGATTGCGAGGTGCAGCTCTTCTCGTTGCCATCCTCTTGCAGGAATGACAGAGTGGTGTAAGACTCTGATGGATTGCGGTTTGGCTTTCTAAATGTCCTGTTCTTACTTCCTTAATCATGGATTTTAACAATTTCCCAACTTTTGTGAGGGCCACGAAGAATCCAGCACGAGTTTTAAGGATACAAAGTAATAACATTTGTTTACAATAACACATATATATATATATATATATATAACAGAAGCAGCAACTTCCCTTGCTGCACACTCTCCTTCCTGCTGGTTCCTAAACTGGCCAGCTTTATTTATACTAGGAGTTTACTAATGGTTTCTCCACCCCCCCTCATTGGGGAAGCTCATACACCCACATGAATGTGGGATTGTCATTAGTCCCTAGCCAATGGTAAGTAGGCAGGTTATAACATCCCTCACCCCCAAAGTTCAAGGAATCCACCGAAGACCCTGGCGAAGGAGGTCGTGGGACTCATTTTGCCGCAGGCCGGTCACCATTTGCACGCGGCGCTGGATCAGGCGGCGTGTAACGAGACGGAGACCGGCGCTTCCGTGATGAACGGCGCAACGGTTGTACATCCAGGTTATAACACCAACAATGATGTTAAACTAACTGATCTATAGTTTCCTACTTTCTGCCTCCCTCCCTACTTGAATAAGGGCATTGCATTAGTATTTTCCCAATCCACTGGAACCTTTCCCACATCCAGGGAATTTGGGACTATTATAACCCTTGGATTCACTATTTCTGCTGCCACTTCCTCTGAGACCCTCGGATGGAGGCCGTCAAGCTGATCCACTGACATTAACACTAATCCACCTCCTCCTCCTCCTGTGGGAGGTTTCTCTGCGAGAAGGTTTCAAGTGTCTCTCCTCACTGGTCTGGCAAGCCTTCATGTCGGGGAGGATACAATGGGCAGGATTCTCTGTTTGGGGGACTAAGTTCTCCCGCCGGTGAAGGATCGCTGTAAATGCGCGCTGTTGCTGGGAGCACCAGCGATGATCTATTCATGACATGAAAATGGACAGCAGGCATGCAACATGCAGCCGGTTGATTCTCAGACCCACTGGATCTCATTCGCTGGTGTCGGGATTAGCCCTTTGAGCCTGACAAGCTGGACCAGCTTTTAAGTGCTCCCCTTACGCCACTCTGTCATTCCTGCAAGAGGATGGCTACAAGAAGAGCTGCACCTCGCTCCCTAGACATGGAAATAGAAAGACCCTGGACAACATCGAGGGGAAGTGGGCCAACCTCTTCCCCAGGGTGGACGAGAGACCCAAGCCTGCCGTTCTCAATCAGGCGTGGGATAAGGTGGCAGAGGCCTGCCAACATGACCAAAAGGACTGGCATGTAATGTCTCCTTCGAGCAGCTCTGGTGTGTAACCAACTCTGTGCCCCTTGCATCAATCCCATCCCTCACACCTGCCCCAACCCCCAGAGTTCAACAACACCCCAGCTGCATTTCCCTTACAGCCGACCTTGCACGAACCCCCAACACCTGTATTGCCCTCCTTGACTAGTAGCCTTGCACACACATGCCAACAGCCTCAAATCCCCCATCAAACCCGCATCCCAGTGACTCAATATGTCCTTTCCGTGTCCCAAAGGATAATATGGCCCATAACCACCGGGAGTGGGAGAAGACCGGGGATGGGGAGGAGGCAAAGAGCCCTTCAAATTGCCAGCGAGGTCAAGGAGCGGGCAGTGACTGGAGTCGAATTCGGAATGAGGCAAACAACAGAGAGGCCAATGCAATGCAGATGTCCCTATAGCAAGTGAGTCTATCATCTCCTAGAGTCCTGTCACCTGCACCACCCCGCTGGGTAATGTTAGTGATCAGGCTCACTCTCTGGTGAGCACAACACACATGCTGCAGCACATCAGCTGGAGGCAGAGACGCTCAAGGGCATTGATGACTCCAGCACCTGTTCAGATGCAGACTCAGAGCCACAATCTACAAGAGGGGGTGTCAGCGACATTTCAGCAAGGTCAGCTGGAGGCGTCCACTCGCCTTCAGACACAGAAGTTGTTGCCAACAATGTGTGGCACCCAGGCCAACACTGAAACGATGGTGGCCACAATGGAAAGCCCGGGGCAAGACGTCACAGCCATGTGTCAGGACATCCAATGCTTGGGCCAGTCCCTGGCCGAGTCGCAGGACAGTTTGTCCAGTCAGAGGTGGACATTTCCTGGGAGCAGATGGACACTCCAGATCTTGGCCCAGTCACAAAGGGTCATGGCTGAGGTGTTCACAGCGTTGGCCGGATTCTGAGGGACCATGATCGGACACATAGGGACATAACTGAGGCACTGAGAGGCGTGACACACTCACAGAGTGAAGTCTCCAAGACACTGAGGGACATGGCTCAATCTCAGTGCATCTTGGCTCAGGGCACCGAGGCTATGGTGAAGACGAATGCGGACCACCAGGACTGACAGCGCCAGGTGATGGTGGTGCCTCCATAGCTCACTCCGGCCTCCCCACCATCCCACGGAGTAACCCGGGGGCCAATTGAGCACCCAAAGGGAGAAGAAAGTGATGGGACCCATGCTGGCCCCTCCCACAGGCGAGGTACTGAAACACCTCAGCTCTTCTGAATCCCCCCCACCTGACACAGGCGCATCTGCTGGGCAACGGACAGAACAAGCTGACAACTCATCACCTATGACACCCGAAAGTCAGCCGTTCCTCAAATTCACACTAAACCGCCTGCCCAATAGTTTAAATCCACCCTCCCCCCCCCCCCCCCGGTTATTGACCACCAACTAAGGAGCAAAGTTTCTTCCTACCTACCCTATCTGTGTCCTTGATAACTTTGTACACCACAATCAGGTCCCCCTCAGCCTTCTCTGCTCTAAGAACAAAGAAAAGTACAGCACAGGAACTCTTCATAGCTGAAACACTCCAGCCCAGGCAACATCCTGGTGAATCTCCTCTGCACCCTCTCTAGTGCAATTACATCCTTCCTATCGAGTGGTTGCACACAGTATTCCAGTGTGGTCTAACGAGTGTTTTATACAGCTCCATCATAACCTCACTGCTCTTAAATTCTATGCCTCGACTAATAAGGTCTAAATACCTCTTCATCCCCCCACCCACACAGCTATGGAGATGACAAGCAGGCAGCATGGTTTTAGCTGCTGTACATACCACATGTTGGCAGGCCCACCTGCAACTGGCTTAATAACAAAAGTGGTGGGATGAGGTCCTGAAGTGATCGTTAATTGGCCACTTACGGACCTCATGTGCTGGCGGTGTGGAGAGGTCAACCATGGGCCTTCCCGCCTAGTAGCGAATTCTGGCAGAGATGGGACAGTGGCTCGGATCCGGGATGCTATCACTTTCCTAAATGACGTGCCCTTCCCATACAAAGAACAAAGAACAAAGAAATGTACAGCACAGGAACAGGCCCTTCGGCCCTCCAAGCCCGTGTCGACCATACTGCCCGACTAAACTACAATCTTCTACACTTCCTGGGTCCGTATCCTTCTATTCCCATCCTATTCATATATTTGTCAAGATGCCCCTTAAATGTCCCTATCGTCCCTGCCTCCACTACCTCCTCCGGTAGTGAGTTCCAGGCACCTAATAGTGAGTTCCAGGCACCCATCTCCAAACCTGCCACCAGAGAGAGCAGAAGCTTCCAACCACAACCTGGCACACATCACGAGTAACAGCAGAAAGTTCAAAAGATGCTCTCAGGTTTTCCTGCCACACTTTGTATAGATTGCTTCAGTTTGCCACTCACTGCGAACCCAAATAACTTGTCCCGAATACCTATCTGCAGATTCAACTCATGGCACTGTTCAGCTCTCACAACAAGAGGATGCTGAATGGTTAACCTCTTGTAATACTACAGCAATGGTACTGAAGATTTATGCTCTAGTATTATGCCATCCTGGGCTAGTGCACGGTCAATTGCAGCCCCAGAGTCACAATAGAAGTGAATTAACCAATAATTCTTAGAAAAAAACCCAAGGTCTTTGGCGCTTGGCTGCCCAATAATTACAGTCACTAGGTTTGTAAATGTAAAGACAATTACTGCTTATTTATAACAAGAACTCTATATTCAGCAATTCCATCGAGTTAACGATTACCTAATTCCTTATTCCCACTTCAATTTTCCCCACCCTCGACGCACACACACAAGGTACACAGAGAGGCGGGAAGAGGTAGAAATCATAAGTAAAGGAAAACCAAGACGTTGTTTCAGATGATGGTCTTTAGCACACCTTTCTTCATAGCAGGCTCGCAGATTAAAGTCTCTGGTTTGCAGCCTGTAATGGTCTTTTCTGTTGATTGATTCATTCAGATTCTCTGTAGTTTAAACATGCAGTACTCACAGAATTTCTGGAGAGAGAGATAGCACTCACAGCAGCTTTTCTGGAGAGAGTTAGCTGGATCTTGCCTCTATACTGCCAGAATGAAAAATGAAAACTCCTTGGGACTCTGAAAAGCATTCCACTGGGATAGGATCCAATCACCACTTGTGACTGGGCAGAGCACAACCTTTTGGGCCAATTCATTGGCCACCAGCCAATCAATCAAACCAAGTCCCAACCCATCTCTCTCACTATGCCAACAAGTCTGCAACTCCTGTATAAACCAGCACAGGCTAGCAGAATGATCTCTCCTGTAACTTCTGGATTTGTCTGCTTGAATAAAGTTACAGGCTGCTTGCCTTAAAGACATGTTCATTAGTAATCAATGGTGGGCAGCATGGTGTTGCAGTGGTTAGCACTGCTGCGGACCCGAGTTTGATCCCAAACCCTGGTCACTGTCTGTGTGGAGTTTGCACATTCTCCCCGGGTCTGCACGGGTTTCACCCCCACAACCCAAAGATGTGCAGATTAGGTGGATTGGGTAATTGGAATAAAATACTCCAAATTTATCAAAGAAAAAAAATGGCAAAATAAAAGAAAGGGGGGGGGGCATGGTAGCACAGTGGTTAGCACTGCTAGCTCACAGCATCAGGGACCCAGATTCAAATCCGGCCTTGGATGACTATCTGTGTGGAGTTGGCACTTTCTTCCCGTTTCTGCGTGGGTTTCCTGCGGATGCTCCGGTTTCCGCCCACAATCCAAAGATGTGCAGGTTAGATGAATTGACCATGCTAAATTGTCCCTTGGTGTCCAGGGATGTGTAGTTTGAATGAGTTACGGGGATAGGGTGGGGGAGTGGGCCTAGGTAGGGTGCTCTTTCAGAGAGTCAGTGCAGACTCGATGAGCTGACTGGTCTCCTTCTGCATGCAGGAAGGAACCATACACCAGAACTTGCCGCACCCCGATCCAAGCTGTTCCAGTACAGCTACAACACTGGCATTTATCCAGCAATGTGGAAAATCCTCCAAGTATGTCCTGTCCACAAAAAAGCAGGACAAATTCAACCAGACCAATTACATCCCATCAGTCTACTCTTGCTCATCAATAAAGTGATGGAAGGGATCATCAACAGTGCTATCAAGCAGCACTTGTTCAGCAATAACCTGCTCACTGATGCTCAGTTTAGGTTCTGCTTGGGTCATTCAGTCCCTGACCTTATCACAGCTTTAGTTCAAAGATGGCCGAAAGAGCTGAACTACAGAGGCGAGGTGAGAGTAACTGCCTTTGACACCAAAGCAGCATTTGACAGAGTATGGTATCAAGGAGCCCTAGCAAAACTGGAGTAAATGGGATCAGGGAAAAAAAACCTGCTGGTTGGAGTCATATCTAACACAAAGGAAGATGGTTGTCGTTGTTGGAGGTCAGCCACCTCAGCTACAGGATATCACTGCAGGAGTTCCTCAGAGTGTTTTCAGCCCAACCATCTTCAGCTGCTTTATCAATTGCCTTCCTTCCATCATAATTCCATCAATTGCCTTCCTTCCATTCCCGTACCAGCCTCCCCGATCAGGCGCCGGAATGTGGCGACTAGAGGCTTTTCACAGTAACTTCATTTGAAGCCTACCCGTGACAATAAACAATTTTCATTTTCATAAGTCTGAAGTGGAGATATTCGCACAATGTTCAGCACCATTTGCGACTCCTCAGACAATGAAGCAGTCCATGTCCAAATGCAGCAAGACCTGGACAATATCCAGGTTTGGGCTGACAAGTGGCAAATTACATTCGCGCCACACAAGTTCCAGGTGATGACATCTCCAGCAGAAGGGAATCCAACCATAGCCCCTTGACATTCAATGGCATTACCGTTGCTGAATCCCCTACTATCAATATCTTGGGGGTCACCATTGACCAGAAACTGAACTAAACTGAACCAGCCATATAAATACTATGGCTGCAAGAAAAGGTCAGAGGCCCAGAATGCTGCAGCGAGTAACACATCCTGACCCCCAAAGCCTGTCCACCAACTACAAGTCAGGAATGCCTGGATGAATGCAGCTCCAACAACACTCAAGAAGCTTGACACTCAAGCAGCCCACATGACTGGCACCCCATCCACAAGCATTCACTCCCTCAACCACCGTGCACAGAAGCAGCCGTGTGTACCATCTACAAGATGCACTGCAGGAACTCACCAAAACTCCTCAGGCAAGAACCTTCCAAACTCATGGCCGCAACTAAAAGGACAAGAGCAGCAGATACCTGGGAACCCCACCACCTGGAGATTCCCCTCCAAATCACTCATCATCCATACTTGGAAATATATCACCGTTCCTTCAGTCACCTGGTCAAAATTCCATAACAGCACAGCGGGTGTACCTACATCACAGGGACTGCAGCGGTTCAAGAAGGCAACTCACCACCACCATCTGTAGGGATAGACAATAAATGCTGGTCTAACCAGCGACAGCCACATCCCATGACTGAATTTTTAAAAGATTTAACTGCCCATTCTCATTCAAGACAGGTGGAGTTAAGATTTCCATCCTTATTCCCAAAATGGGAAATTGCAGTTTAGTCAATCCAGCAGTTAAGTGAATTGCTGTTATTTTTTTTAAACGGCACATTCCACTTAACCAAAGTATTTGTTAACCAGCTGTTGCAAACTATTTATGTTACAAGCCTGTTAGACTCTACTTATGTTTATAGGGCAATAAAACTCCAAATTGTAAACAGTTTAAACTTGATGACTGAAGTCTTCCCAGGTGGGACAGACTCTCCTCCCATTGGCTGATTCAATCCAGTATGTCCCGGCTACTAATTCATCACTTCACTTCCACAGTGAAAGCCTTGGCATGACAGAGAGATAAATCAGGTGGATGAAGAGGTCAATCGATTGGATGGAGAGGTCAATCGACCAGGTGTGTTCTGAGCAACCGACTCATTGTTGGCGGTTTCATATCCACGTCAAAGTTCAAAATTCTACCTCAGTTTTCCAAAGTGAATATTGCCAGTTCTAGCGGGAGGCCAGAGGCAGCAATCAATAGCAAGTGATGTTGAGCTGCCTTCAATCATCCCTGATTGACAATTCAAGGTTCAGTCTAACTTCCCTGTTGTGATGACTCACGTAAACCGATCACTGCCGAGATCTCTTTGCATGGAGCAGCGATGACAGATCCACTGACGTACATGGTTACCTGCGACTTGCCAAATCAATAGTGGCATTCAGTTCTCGAGTAACTGTAGCAGCCATGTCCAAAACTCAATTTAAAATAACATCTTTGTCTGTCATGAATCTTAACAAAACAAACTTTTCTCACTTGCAGTGAAGACATTCTACTGTCTCAACAACTGGAACCTCAAGGGTTGGATTACCTTCCACAAGATTTCCACATCGCAGTGAAACTGTGCCACTCACCTGCTCAGGTTTCCTGGGTGCTCCTTATTAATTATATGGTGTTGGATGATAGCAGTAAATCCATTGCTTGTTGGTTTAGCTCCACGAGGTGAGAGGGAAGTTACTGCCCTTTGGCAAGGGACAACTGAACAAAGCAGCAATCAGTTTTGAGGGAGTAGCTTTGGAGTTGGCTCAGAAACTGGGAGCGCTCCTAGATTTACCAGTGCCTTTTTTATCCAGAGTATGGGGGTGGGAGAGTTCCTATCAGGCTGATGAAACCCCCCAAAACAGGATGGGCCTGACTTGATGAATGTGGCAGAGGGAATATGTACACCTTTCACCTCACACATTGCAGTACAGAATAGGAAGAAGTTTAATGACTTAAGCTTGGCCAACTCTGGACAATGCTGGTCCCCAGGTGGAAGTGGGTGGGTTACAGGTATTCAGCCAATAGTTGGCATCATTCTCGAATAGCCTTCAGGTGGAAGCATTAACAGCGGAAGAAATCTATGTTCGACTTTCTGGCACTGCAAATTCTATGGCGAGGGTATAGGAAATGAGCATGTTCTTGGGGTGGCACGATGGCATAGTAGTTAGCACTGTTGCTTCACAGTGCCAGGGTCCCAGATTCGAATCCCGGCTTGGGTCACTGTGTGCGCAGTCTGCATGTTCTCCCCGTGTCTTCGTGGGTTTTCTCCGGGTGCTCCGGTTTCCTCCCACAGTCCAAAGATGTGCAGGTTAGGTGGATTGGCCATGATAAATTGCCCTTAGTGTCCAAAAAAGGTTGGGTGGGGTTACTGGGTTAGGGGGATAGGGTGGAGGTGTGGGCTGAAGTAGGGGGCTCTTTCTAAGGGCCGGTGCAGACATGATGGGCCGAATGGTTTCCTTCTGCCCTGTAAATTCTATGATTCTGTAACGCGTACTCCAATTTAGCCTCTTGTATCTCCTTCTCTTCTGGTTCAGAGCACAGGGATTCTCATGGCCAATACTGGCTGTTTGTGCCAGTTTGCAACCTTACTTGTTTGTACTCCCAAGTCTGCAAGAAATTCCAGAGCAAAATCACAATCCAAAAATTGCTCTGCGGGCAATGTCCCTGCAAGATTCAGTCAGAGAGTACTCAGTGACTTCCTCCATGTGGTATCTGCTGTGCTGAGATAGTACTGGTGTTCGGAGAGGTCAGGCTTGAATGCTGCCTACCCTCATTCCACCGACCATAGGGTGGGCTCCAGCCGGGTGGAACTGCAATTTCCACAGGTTAAGCTTGTGAATCTTGGTGCAATTTTATTCGAAGCTGGGATGTAGTCATAGATCCTACTGCCCATTTCACTGATTTAAGCTCCTTCAATATTACCTAAAAACAGGCAAAAAGGAGAACAATCCAGTCCCTATAATCATACAGAAATTACCGCTCACATAATTAAATGTGGTCACTGTTTAATCTCTGTAAGTAAAACAGTAGTGAAAAGGGCTTTGTGCCTGTGCACAATAAATTATGTAATTATAGCTTTTTTAAAAGCAGTTATTCTTTGTAAGTGACTGAAAATGAAGAAGAAAGACAGTGCAGCTGGAAAATATCTTTGTGTTTTACAACTCCGCTTTTCATTCTGTCAGATACTCCTGTGCTGAGTGTGTACAGTTTAATCTGACAGTTCGCAGTTCAGGGAAAGCCACCCTGACAAGCACCCTGATTATAAAAGCATACTTTATCAACCAAACATTTCAAGTCCTTTTTCTAAGAACAAATGGACTGAAATTTAAAACCTGTGAAATTGGGGAATGTGGGTGCCGAGAAGTTAAGCCTATTGCTACATGAAGTGTGAACAATAAATATTCCCCAATTAGCTATGACATAGGCTTCATATTTTGCATATCTTAGCCCTAATTTCAGAGCAGCAGTCCATTTAGCAGCATTTCTTTCTCTTGTTCTGTGTTCCTTTCTCGTTTTCATCATCATTGCTAGATGCGTTGATATCTTGTTGGGTCCATTTGTCGCAATCACTCTCCAGTACTATGCCCAAGTAGAAAATCCTTGTCAATGAGGACGGCAACTATCAAAGTCAAACATGATCGGGCGGGATTCTCCGACCCCCTGCTGGGCCGGAGAATTGCCGGGAGGCGGCGTGAATCCCGCCCCGCCGGTCTGACGCCGGCTGCCGAATTCTCCGGCGGCGGTTTTCCGACGGGGGCGAGAATTGCTTCACGCCGGTCGGGGACTGTTCGCAGTGGCCCCCCCGGCGATCCTCCGCCCCGCGATGGGCCGAGCGGCCGCCCGTTTTCGGCCGATCCCGCCGGCGTAAATCAAACCAGGTCCGTACCGGCGGGCCTTGGCTCTGTGGGCTGCCCGCAGACCCCGGGGGGGGGGGGGGGGATGCGGGGGGATCTGGCCCCAGGGTGTGCCCCCACGGTGGCCTGGCCCATGATCGGGGCCCACCGATCCGTGGGCGGGCCGGTGGCGTGGGGCCACTCTTTCCCTCCGCGCCAGCTGCTGTCTACCTCCGCCATGACCGGAGCGGCGAAGAACCCCCCTGCGCAGGCGCTAGGATGACGCCAGCACACACTGGCGCTCCCGCGCATGCGCCAACTCGCGCCGGCCGGCGGAGGCCCTTCGGCTCTGGTTGGAGCGGCGCCAACCCCACCGGCGCCGGCCTAGCCCCTGAAGGTGCGGAGGATTCCGCACCTTCTGGGCGGCCCGACGCCGGAGTGGTTAATGCCACTCCTCAGCACCGGGACTGCCCGCCCCGCCGGGTAGAGGAAAATCCCGCCCCTGATGTCCCTTGCCTAAGGTGCACTTTCAACAAGAACATAGAGAGTGGCGGCACTTAATTTGGCGGGAGGCAAACAATCTGTTTTCCGACAGTGGGATAAACTGTTTGAATTTTGTTCTCCTGACATTCAAGGTGTGTTAAAGTTGGGTTGAGCTGCCTGATGGACAACACGGGGACCCCATTTGTATGTATTAGCATCTCATGCATAACCATTAAAAAGCTACCTCACTGGAATGAAGTTCTCCCTCCAAATTAAATTCCATGCCAGTGCGAATTTACTATGTTCAGTTTTACAACGCTATATAATTGTCATGCACCGAGGCAAACTTCACTTCTTCCATGACTTTGAGGTCAGGAAATGCTGCTTTCACCTTCTTGGTTATCTTGATTATCTTCACTCACATCAAGTGCTGGTATCAAAAGCTAGCGAAGGCTAGAGACGTGAAGCAGGCTAACTGAGAAAGAGGAGGGAAGAGTGTCCAAGGAAAGACAAGAAAGGCGGGTGTGTAATGTAGGGAAGAAAGTGAGGGAGAGAGTTCGAGAGGATGGGGTTTCTGGTGTTGATGCTGAGGTCCTGGGATAAAGTCATGGTACTGGTGATAAAAGAGAAGAGCCACTGCCAGTGGGGCAGAGGTAGGGTGGCAAGTCCAGGGTGAGAGTTTGGTCAGTGATGGTCTCATGGCAGCCATCACAAAGGGAGAGAAGACAGATGGCATGGATAACAGCAGGTCAGGGTGGGCATGGTGATGATAGCGAGTGTTGGCTCTGAGGGGAGGAAAGGCATGTGGAGATGGTAGGGTCCATTTTAATGGGGGGCGGAGATTCAAGGTGACAGAGAATGAAAATGAAAATCGCTTATTGTCACGAGTAGACTTCAATGAAGTTACTGTGAAAAGCCCCTAGTCGCCACATTCCGGCGCCTGTTCGGGGAGGCTGGCAAGGGAATTGAACCGTGCTGCTGGCCTGCCTTGGTCTGCTTTAAAAGCCAGCGATTTAGCCCAGTGAGCTAAACCAGCCCCTAAAGGAGAGGAATGGCAATATTGGGTAGGTCTATGGTGATGGGGAGAATTCTGTGGGTGACAGGGAGAGGATAGAAGGCGGTGGTCTGAGTTTGGAAGGTGATGTGCACCATTTGTCAAATCTGACATTGGCCGCATAGTTAGGCAATAAGTGAGATCCCTTGAAGTGGAAGGAAGGTCCTTTTGGGTGGGTGGAGTTCACGGGCAGTTCAAGTGGCTGACTTATAGGACACCCAAATAATTATGAGGCAACTGGATATCAAACATGATCAGTTGTGTACCCCTCTCTCTAGTGTTGTTTGTTACCGACTCATGGGTCTCATAACATTAAGAACACAATAAGGTGTGGAGCAGTTGTTCGTAATGTGCCATTTTCTATCTGCTGCAGTCAGAGGCAGGGTTGAAGGGAAGGAGGGTGGGAGGTAGATGCCTCCTGGGGGCCTGGCTGGTGGAGGCCAGGCAACTTGGGGAGGGAGTACAAAGAGTAGATGGAGGTCAGGCAAAGGGTTGAACACTGGTATGCTGGCTTTTAGGTGGAGGCAAACATGTAAAGGACATGTTAATTAAATTTATCACTTCAATTCATATGGGGAGGCGGTGACATAGTGGTATTGTCACTGGACAAGTAATTTTCTGAAGACTTGGTTCAAATTCCACAAAGGCAGATGGTGAAATTTGAATTCAATCAATAAAAATCTGGAATCAAAGGTCTAGTAGTTGATGATCACAAAAAAGGGTGGTGGGAGTCTGGAACTCGCTGCCTGGAAGGCTGGTGGAGACAGAGACACTCGGAACATTGAAGAAGTATTTAGATGTGCACTTGTGATCCCAAGGTGCATACAAGGCTAAGGCCAAGTGCTGGAGAATGGGATTAGAATAGTTAGGTGGTTGTTTTTAAGTGATGGGCCGAAGGGCCTTTGCTGTGCAGTCGGCCTCTGTGACTCGATATTCACCTCAAATTGCCTGAATGAGTTTAACACCTTGGGCTGGATTCTCCAAAAATGGGGCTATGTCCCTTACGCTGGCGTTTCACTCTTGGCTTTCCTTCTAAAAGTCCTGAGCGATTCTCCTACCTGCAGGGGTCTGGCAGGGCCCCGGAGTGCTTCTCGCAGCGCTGGCTGTGAATACGGGCCCCCACACTTCCGGTCGGGAGTCCGCGCAAGCGCACGGCGGCGGCCTGCATTGGCGGCCCCGTACGCCATGGCGGACTCGGACCGCGGAACGACATTCAAAATGTAGGCCCCCCAGAGATGGCGTGCGCCCACGGATCCGAGCTGTCTGATCGCCGCCCATGAGGCCCCCCCCTCCCCCCGCTGCTCGATGCCCCCCGCCCCCCACCCGATGTTCCCGACAGGCGATACGTCGGGAACACGGCCAATTTTGCCCGGAGAATCGCTGGGGGGGGCCGATGTCAATACTGCATGTACAATATGTTCATATCGGCCTTTTCTTGTAAATACGTTCACATATGTCATCCAAACATAAAAAAAGGACATGTCATGAGATGCAGGGCCACACATAATGATATACAGACAAGCAGCTGTGTCCTGGACACAGAGACCAGGACATGACCAATAAGCAGGCAGGACACTCAGGGGTGGGATCTGACTATAAAAGACACGAGGCACTCACACTCCGCCTCTTTCCACTGATGAACATCTAGAGAGTCATTCAAGGGTGTTGTTACAATCTCACACCTCCACCACGTGGCTCAGAGGTAGTCTGGTTCACTCAGACAGAGTAACCACACTTAAGTTAGCAGAGAGTCGAACTCACAGAGAACTGTGCTAACTGTGCTTTTAGTTCAATAAATATGATTGAACTAACTTCAAGCTACATCCAGTTGCAGCCAGTGTTAGACCAGTGTTCCTAACAGGTGTTATGGGCGAGGCCTTTACAGAACCCCAAACTGTGCTAACTGTGCTTTTAGTTCAATAAACCTGATTGAACTAACTTCAATGCCTGGAGTATCTTTCTGATCTGAACTGCATCCCTGTTTCCATTAGCAGGGGAGACTAGGACCCGGGGGCACAGCCTTAGAATAAAAGGGAGTCACTTTAGAACAGAGATGAGGAGAAATTTCTTCAGCCAGAGAATGGTGGGTCTGTGGAATTCATTGCCACAGAGGGTGGTGGAGGCCGGGACGTTGAGTGTCTTTAAGACAGAAGTTGATAAATTCTTGATTTCTCAAGGAATTAAGGGCTATGGAGAGAGAGCGGGTAAATGGTGTTGAAATCAGCCATGATTGAATGGTGGAGTGGACTCGATGGGCTGAATGGCCTTACTTCCACTCCTATGTCTTATGGTCTTATGGTCTTATGCATCCCGTTGCAGCCAGTGTTAGACCAGTGTACCTAACATGACACTGCCCTGCATTCCCCCATCCTTCAAACCCCGTCCACCCTCATTTACTTGGGTATGGTCCCCCTTGGCCCCTGGCCCTTGGCAGTGCCACCCTGACACCTTGGCACCTTTGCACTGGCACCCAAGCAGTGCCCCTGCCAGCTTGTCAAGCCAATGTGCCAACTGGGCAGTGCCAAGGTGCCATGTTCCAGGGGGAGGGCCAGGGAGCCTGCACTTGCCCTGGCCACCCATGGATCTCTGATGGTCCGGGTGACACCCCCCCAGGTGCCATTATGCCTTGTCCTTGTTTGTGTGGACCAGCACTGAATGGCGCCCGGCTGCCGCCCCACTGGGGAGGCCTACATCCGCGAGTGTCATTTAGCCCCGCCCATTTTGGGCGGATGCAGTTGGAGGGCTTTCCCAGGATTTTTCTCTCGCTCGAGCACAACGCGGCAAGACAATCGCACCATTGGCCAATTTTTCGGGCCCTGCGGAATTTCTCCCTGGTCAAGTCCACACTTAGGGTACGATCTACCCGATTGGGAACAGAATCTCATAGCGCGACTAGCCGGGTGTTTCCCGCTGCTCGGAGCGCTGAGAAGCACCACGTTATTGAACGGCCAATTGGGTTGAATGTGGGCCTCAGATTCAGTTCTGAAATCCTGGCTTGTTTGTATCTCTGGCCCTCTCTTCCTTTTTACAAAGTGACCCATCTTCAGCTCTTCACAGAGTTGCTTCCTGAGGTACCTCAATAACGACGCTTAGAATGTAAATGGTAAAGAAGGCTTTAATAGGCTAAGAACTATGCTAGAGCTGAGATGTGTGCTAACTGCTGCACAGCCCACAAGGCAGCCCCTTATATATGGCTCACAGATGGGCGGAGCCAGAAGCACAGTCCCCAGGGCTCCAAGCCCGGTCTTAAAGGGGACATCACCTTACATGATGACAAGGCAGTAAACGTTCATCACATTCACCCCCTGTTTAAAAAAAAGTCCGTCGGGGGTGAAGTGCCATCATAGATCCATCCGTCTCGGTGGCCGGATCGTCCTCATCGACCTCCTCAGTTCGGGTGCGACGGGCACGGACGTCCCGGTTGAGGATACATCTGGGAGCACAGCAGTCGGAGCTTCGGTCCGGGTCGGGGCAGGGGGACTAGGCAGGGCCGGGGGTAGCGGTGCCGGCGCCGGCAGGGTGTGTAAAGGGGGGGGGCGCTAGGGGGAGCGCGCTGTAGCTGCTCACCAACAGGGGGTAGGGCCGGAATGGGGTGTGTTGTAGGGGGCGCCGGGTCCTGCAGGGGAGTGGTTCGGGAAGGGGCGTCTGCAGTGGGGGATCCAACGGGTGCCAGACCCCAGAGGGAAACCATATCTTGCCTGCCGTCGGGGTACTCAACGTAGGCGTAACTGGAGTTGGCGTGGAGCAGTCGGACCTTTTCAACCAGGGGGTCCGTTTTATAGCTCCTCGTGTGCCTCCGGAGAAGAACAGGTCCCGGAGCCGTCAGCCAAGGTGGAAGCGAGACCCCGGAGGTAGACTTCCCGGGGAAGACAAACAATCGGTTGTGAGGGGTCTCATTCGTGGCCATGCAGAGGAGTGACCTAATGGAGTGTAGGGCATCGGGTAGGACCTCCTGCCAGCGGGAAACTTCTCGACCGCAGGGCCAGAAGGACAGCCTTCCACAGGGTCGCGATCTCCCTCTCCACCTGCCCGTTTCCCCGCGGGTTATAACTGGTCGTTCTGCTCGAGGCAATGTTTTTGCTGAGCAGATACTGATGCAGTTCGTCGCTCATGAACGATGTACCCCGGTCGCTGTGGATATAAGCGGGGAAACCGAACAGAGTGAAGATGCTGTGCAGTGCCTTAATCATGGTGGCTGAGGTCATGTCGAGGCAGGGAATGGCGAATGGGAAACGGGAGAACTCATCAATAACGCTGAGGAAATAGGCATAATGATTGGTGGACAGGAGGGGCCCCTTGAAGTCCACGCTCAGTCGCTCAATGGGACCCGAGGCCTTCACGAGCCGAACCTAGTCTGGCCGGTAGAAGTGAGGTTTGCACTCCACACAGATCTGGCAGGCCCTGACCATGGCCTTGACCTCCTTGGTTGAGTAAGGTAGGTTGCGGGACTTGATAAAATGGACGGGCCGGGTAACCCCTGGGTGGCAGGGGTCATTGTGGATGGCTTGCAGGCGGTCGTCCTGCGCGTTGGCACATGTGCCGCGGGACAGGGCATCTGGGGGCTCGTTGAGCTCCCCTGGACGATATTTGATATCGTACGTGTCGGTGGAGAGTTTGATCCTCTACCTCAAAATTTTATCATTTTTTATTTTGTCCCGTTGCGTGTTATCGAACATATAGGCGACTGACCGTTGGTCGGTGACGAGGGTAAACCTCCTACTGGCGAGGTAGTGTCTCCAGCACCGCACGGCCTCCACAATGGCATGTGCCTCCTTTTCGACTGCAGAGTGTCGAACCTCGGAGGCAGTGAGGATTCGGGAGAAGAACGCTACTGGTCTGCCTGCCTGATTGAGGGTAGCAGCCAGGGCGATGTCTGATGCATCGCTCTCTACCTGGAAAGGGATGGTTTCGTCCACCGCGTGCATAGCCTTGATGATGTCGGCCTTGATGCGGTTGAAGGCCAATTGAGCCTCAGCCGAGAGGGGATAAATGGTGGTCTTTATGAGTGGGCAGGCTTTGTCCGCATACTTGGGGACCCACTGGGCGTAATAAGAGAAAAGCCCCAAGCACCGTTTGAGGGCCTTGAGGCTGCGGGGGAGAGGGAGTTCCTTAAGGGGGTGCATGCGGTCGGGGTCGGGACCTAGGACCCCGTCTTCCATGACATAGCCGAGGATGGCTCGCCGGGTGGTGTGGAAAACGCATTTTCCCTCGTTATAGGTCAGGTTAAGGGCTCGGGCGGTCTGGAGGAACTTTTCGAGGTTAGCGTCATGGTCCTGCTGGTCATGGCCGCAGATGGTGACATTGTCCAAGTACGTGTATGTAGCCCGCAAACCGTACTGGCCCACCATTTGGTCCATCGCCCTTTGAAAGACGGAGACCCCATTTGTGACGCCGAAGGGGACCCTGAGGAAGTGGAAGAGTCGGCCGGCTGCTTCGAAGGCATTATAGGGGCTGTCTTTTGGTCGGATGGGGAGCTGGTGGTAGGCGGATTTGAGGTCGACCGTGGAAAAGACTCGGTATTGGGCGATCCGATTTACCATTTCCGCGATGCGAGGAAGGGGGTACGCATCAAGCTGCGTGAAGCGGTTTATGGTCTGGCTATAATCCACGACCATCCATTTCTCCTCCCCGGACCGGACTACCACCACTTGCGCTCTCCAAGGGCTGTTGCTAGCCTCGATGACCCCCTCTCCCAGTAAACGCTGGACCTCTGACTTGATAAAAGTCATGTCTTGGGAACTGTACCGCCGGCTCCTGGTGGCAACGGGCTTACAGTCGGGGGTGAGGTTCACGAATAGCGAGGGGGGTGCGACTTTCAGTGTCGCAAGGCAGCATACTGTGAGGGGGGGGGGCAAGGGTCCGCCGAACTTCAGTGTCAGGCTTTGGTGGCTGCACTGGAAATCCAGTTCGAGCAGCAGGGGGGCGCAGAGGTGAGGGAGGATATAAAATTTGAAACAGGTGTATTTGGCGCCCTGGATCGACAGATCCGCAATACAGTACCCCTTGATTTGTACCGAGTGGGACCCAGATGCGAGGGCTATAGTTTGGGTTGCGGGATGGGTGCGTAGGGAGCAGCGCCTTACCGTTTCAGGATGGATAAAGCTCTCCGTGCTCCCAGAGTCGAAGAGGCATGCAGTGTCGAGCCCGTTGACCTGGAACCTGCATAATAGAGTTCTGCAGGTGTTTTGGCCGAGTTTGGTCGAGGGTGATCGCTCCCACTCGCGGGGAGTCCGAGTCCTCAGCCGAGTCGGACTTGTAAAATGGCCGCCGCCGTCGGTCGCACGTGTCGGGTCGAGAAGATGGCTATCGACAAGATGGCCACTCCCATGATTCGCATGAGGCTGATGACGCGTCAGAAGGGGGCGTGTCGGGTCGATGCGCAGCCGCATTGCGAGGCCTGCAGGCCTGAGAGCCTGATTTTCGGGCCGGCTGTTCTTTGTTTTTCTGACCCCTGGGTCTGGCCAGACAGACCCTCACAAAATGCCCCTTCTTCTTGCAGTCGCTGCAGATCGTGGAGCAGGTTGGGCAGTGTGGGCGTGGATGCTGGCCCTGTCCACAGAAGTAGCACAGTGTGCCCCCATGGTGAGCGGGTCGCCGCGTGGCTCAGGCCTGTAATACGGCTGAGCCTGAGGAAGTCCGGGGGCGGCTCGCAGAGTCCGCGGGGTACGTACCCAAGTTATCTCGTGCCACCTCCAGCGAGGAGGCGAGCGTTAGCATGTCCTGGAGGTCTTTTGCTCCGTTTTCGAGCAGCCGCTGCCAGATGTAGGTCGAGCGGATGCCGGACACGAAAGCGTCTCTGATGTGCAGGTTCATATGGACTTCCCCTGTCACATCCTGATGGTCACAGTCCCTAGCAAGCGTGGTGAGTTTCTCGACGAATTTATCTAGTGATTGCCCCGAGCGCTGCCGTCAGGTAGAGAGCAGATGCCTGGTGTGTACCTCGTTGATGGGTTTGACAAACTGCTTGCAGAGTAACTCGACCGCCCCTTCATAAGTCGTCGCCTTTTCGAGCGTGGCGGAGATTCTGTGACTCATCCGGGCGTGGAGTAGGCTCAGCTTGCGTGGCCCCAGGATGGGAATCTCTGCGGAGTCCAGGTACCTCGAAGCACCGCAGCCAGTATTTAAACATTTCCTTTGCCTCCGGTGTCCGTGCTTCCAGCTTCTCTGGTTTTAGGCCTGCGTCCATCCTGATCTAGTTTAGTCTATTAAATTGAGGTACCCTCAATAACGACGCTTAGAGTGTAAACGGTAAAGAAGGCTTTAATAGACTAAGAACTATGCTAGAGACGAGACATGTGCTAACTGCTGCACAGCCCACAAGGCAGCCACTTATATATGGCTCACAGATGGGCGGAGCCAGAGGCGGAGTCCCCAGGGTTCCAAGCCCGGTTTTAAAGGGGACATCACCTTACATGATGACAAGGCAGTAACCGTTCATCACACTTCCTAACTGTCAGCTACAAAATGAAGAGATCTCTCCTCTGTGATTTTGCGCCCAAAGTGACGTTCGTGTACGTGCCAGGTCCATGAACTGCTCTCTGTCACCGCTGCTGGCAGGAAGACTCCATATTTAGCATTTGAAAGCCAATCACGCCTGCCAGTCTCAACATATAAACCGGTCACAGCCGGCATTCTTAAAAGCCGGGCGCAGCTGTTGCCGCTTTTCCTGTGATCTTGAACGCCACGATTGATCACACCCGTGGTCTGACCCTGAGACTGAAAAACCCTGGTGTAGTGCACACCCAGCACAGAACATATGCACACGTGCCGCAATTTCTATTGGACCCTTCAGGACATGTTATTTGCCTCAAATGATCCAAAACTATTGGTCTTATTCAATTTGCGTGTTTGAGTCCTTATTTAAGCCCTACAATGGCAGCAGTAGCTTCAAAAGTAATTCATTGGAAATGCAACACTTTGAAATACCTTGAGGATGCGAAAAGATTCTACAGTGTAAGACCTTTTGCCATTTCAGATCTGCAATGGAACTTTTAGAATTCTTGATTTCAATAGCTTGGTTCTTTAGTTGGCTCTTTACAAATGCGGCGGTTAAAATGCCCTTGCAGCCAATAGTGATAAGCCACTGAGGACGGATTTTGTTGAAAGCCTGTCCAGCATTATAAATAAGGGCCCTCCCAGGGCGATTCCATGGGCTTCCAGCTATGTCACCTGACCCTGGTCCAGAAATCCTAACCTATCATGTTTTAGGCAATCAAAGTAAATTCAGACCTGAATGTCTTTTACCGAACCAGAGAACCTTGGAATCAGCTTCAGTGCAGGAGGCCATTCAGCCAATCACGTCCACAGTGACCCTCTAAAAGGGCACCCCACCTAGGCCCCCTTCCCCCATCCTATCCCCGTACCCCACCTAACCTGCACATCTTTGGTCATCATTGATTGGTCTGGGCTGCTTGTTTGTCGCTCTCTCTCACAGCTTTTTTTCATGATTCAGTCTGGGACCACTTTCACTCTGACAGTCTAGGATGGCTCATGCCTTACTAACTGGAATCAAATCAGTATTTATACCTTTGTAGATTCGCAATTCAGACCAGTAACATAGGAAACCCTAGGCCGCTATAGACGCTGCCTGTTGAGCTGTCACTACTTGAAAGCACTAAGGTTCATTTTCCTTTCTCCTTCCCACCATTTTGACCATCCACCGATCACTGACTCATTCACACACAGACAAACACACTAAACTCACAGGATTGGCCACTGCCCAGGAATAACAATTAAGTCCAGAACCATTTCCCGCATTTATCTATGATCAAGTTCTGTGGAACCATGTCAATACAGACTCTCACAGTGGCCTTTTCTTGTCACTTTGAAGCTGTCAGCGGTGCATTTTTGATTTATGTACTTTAGGTGGGCGGTGAACTTTTGTACCCAGCGAACATTTGGACATCACAAGCTGAACTTCTTGTGCTGCTTTACAATGAATTCATTTCCTCATTTAATTCTGCAGGGAGAGCTAATTCATCTTCAGCAGTATATAGCAGCAGAAAGTGTGCCTACAATATTTGGTGGGCTGATCAGTGGGGGAGGGGGCGAGCTGTGGGGGGGGGGGGGTGCGAAATCAGTACCTCACATTTATCAGTACTGTAGTACTCTTGTTCATAGCACAGAAGCACA
This sequence comes from Scyliorhinus torazame, assembly GCF_047496885.1. Lineage (NCBI taxonomy): Eukaryota > Metazoa > Chordata > Chondrichthyes > Carcharhiniformes > Scyliorhinidae > Scyliorhinus > Scyliorhinus torazame. The sequence goes on along the minus strand of NC_092710.1, from coordinate 274,052,945 downwards.
AGGTAACTCCATATGTGTGGTAATACCAGGTATTGCGGTACCAGAGAGAGGAATGACCATTGGCTAGACCGCGGGGTCTACCATTGGGCAATGTACATAGCCCCGCCCTGAGAGGCGGGGTATAAGAACCAATGCCGTCCCAGCAGCCTTCACTTCTGTAACTTCGCTGCTGGGTACAGTTCTATCTGATTAAAGCTGAATCGATATGACTCCACGTGGACTCAAGAGTATTGTTTGCGTATCAATTTAATCAGATAAGTACTTTGAAGGATGGATCTCCGCATCAAGCCGGCGTGCCTTCAGCTCAGCCCGCACGCAGAAAACTCCGCTGCGATTTTTAAGCATTGGCTGGCATGTTCCCAGAGCTACCTCGATACGGCTGCCGACACCCCCACGGAAAGGCAGAAAATACACCTCCTACGCTCGCGGGTCGGCCCGGCGATCTACCCCCTGATCGAAGGGGCGGCGAACTATGATAAAGCCATGGAACTGCTGGAAGGACACTACATTCGTCCACTTAATCAGGTCTACGCCCGTCACCTGCTGGCAACGAGACGGCAGAGCCCAGATGAGACGCTAGAAGATTTCTACCGGGCAATGATCGTGCTGGGCCAAAACTGCGGCTGCCCAGCGGTGACGGCGAACGAGCATTCCGAACTTTTAATTCGAGACGCTTTTGTGGCAGGTATAATCTCCCCCGACATTCGCCGAAGGCTACTCGAAATGGACACGCTGGGCCTCACCGAGGCCTGGGCCCTGGCAGGGTCCATGGACGTGGTGTACAAAAACGCCCTTGCATACGCCCCCGCGCGCACTGCGCCCCCCTGGGCTGCGTGGCACCCCGCCGCGGCAGCACCCCAGACTTACCCGCTTAACCCCCAGACTTACCCGCTAACTCCGCAGGCCTGCACGGCAAGGCGCCCCGCTACCACCGCCGGCCAACGCTGCTTGTTCTGCGGACAGGCGAATCACCCGCGCGCGCTGCCCGGCCCGCACCGTCACCTGCAAAGGGTGCGGCAAGAAAGGCCATTACGCCGCGGTCTGCCTCGCCCGCGCGGTGAACGCGGTATCCAATGATATCCAATGTCGCAGCCGTGGCCATTCTTCCCCCCGGCAACCACGCTGGAGGAGTGCGCGCAGCCATTTTATCCCTCGCCGGTCCAATCGTCGGGGTCTTCGTCCCCGAACTCCATGGGCGATCCCTGGCCGGCGCCATCTTGGATGGGGCCTCAAGCCCCCAGCATGGCTGGCTACGCGCTGCCGGACCAAAACCCCTTGCTGCAGCTGGCCACCGCCACGCTGGAGCAGCATGCGCCGCCAGTTTGCTCCTCCCCGCCGCCATCTCCGGAGTCCCCGGACTCCACGTGCGATCCATGGCCGGCGCCATCTTGGATGGGGCCTCAAGCCCCCAGCACGGCTAGCTATGCGCTGCCGGACCAAAACCCCTTGCTGCAGCTGGCCTCCGCCACGCTGGAGCAGCGTGCGCCACCAGTTTGCTCCTCCCCGCCGCCATCTTCGGAGTCCCCGGACTCCACGTGCGATCCATGGCCGGCGCCATCTTGGATGGGGCCTCAAGCCCCCAGCACGGCTGGCTACGCGCTGCCCGACCAAAACCCTTTGTGGCAGCTGGCCTCCGCCTCGCGGGAGCAGAGTGTGCCGCCATTTTGTCCCTCCCCGCCGCCATTTTGTTCCTCCCCGCCGCCATTTTCGGAGTCCCCAGACTCCATGTGCGATCCATGGACGGCGCCATCTTGGCTGGGGCCTCAAGCCCCCAACACGGCTGACGATACGCTGCCCGATCTTCACTCCTTGCTGCAGCTGGCCTCCATTACCCTGGACCAGAGTCGGCCCCGAACGCTAGCAAAGGCCACCACGACGATCGCCATCAATGGCCACGTGACGTCATGCCTCATCGACTCCGGGAGCACAGAGAGCTTCGTCCACCCCGACACGGTAAGGCACTGTTCTCTGGTCACCTATCACACCCAACAAAGGATCTCCCTGGCCTCCCGGTCACACGCGGTGCAGATAAAAGGGTTCTGCCTCGCGAATCTCACCGTCCAAGGCAGGGAATTCCGCAATTTCCACCTATACGTGCGCCACACCTCTGCGCAGCCACCCTTCTGGGACTGGATTTCCAGTGCCACCTACAAAGCCTTACTTTTAAATTTGGCGGCCCTATACCCCCCTTACTGTTTGCGGCCTCGCGACCCTTAAGGTCGACCCGCCTTCCCTGTTTGCGAACCTCACCCCGGATTGCAAACCCGTCGCCACCAGGAGCAGACGGTACAGCGCCCAGGACCGGACCTTCATCAGGTCCGAGGTCCAAAGGCTGCTGAAGGAAGGGGTCATCGAAGCGAGCAACAGCCCCTGGAGGGCTCAAGTAGTGGTGGTAAAGACCGGGGAGAAGCATAGGATGGTCATCGACTATAGCCAGACGATCAACCGGTTTACGCAACTGGACGCGTACCCCCTCCCCCGTATTGCCAACCTGGTAAACAGGATTGCGCAATACAAGGTCTTCTCCACGGTGGATATCAAGTCTGCCTACCACCAGCTACCCCTCCGTAATAGCGACCACCAGTACACTGCCTTCGAAGCAGATGGGCGGCTCTACGACTTTTTAAGGTTTCCCTTCGGTGTCACAAACGGAGTCTCGGTCTTCCAGCGTGAGATGGACCGAATGGTTGACCGGTACGGCTTACACGCAACGTTCCCGTATCTTGACAACGTCACCGTCTGTGGCCATGACCAGCAGGACCACGACACCAACCTCCGTAAATTTCTCCAGACCGCGCACCTCCTTAATCTGACCTACAATTAGGAGAAGTGCGTGTTTAGCACCGACTGTCTAGCCATCCTAGGCTGCGTAGTGCGAAATGGAGTCATAGGCCCCGACCCCGAACGCATGCGCCCCCTCATGGAGTTCCCCCTGCCTCACTGCCCCAAGGCCCTAAAGCGCTGCCTCGGCTTCTTTAGCTACTATGCACAATGGGTCCCTAATTACGCCGACAAGGTTCGACCCCTAACCAATCCACAACCTTCCCCCTGTCGACGGAGGCCCGCCATGCCTTCTGCCGCATCAAAGCGGACATCGCAAAAGCCACAATGCGCGCCATCGACGAGTCCCTCCCCTTCCAGGTCGAGAGCGATGCGTCTGACGTAGCTCTGGCCGCCACCCTCATCCAAGCGGGCAGGCCCGTGGCTTTCTTCTCCCGCACTCTCCATGCCTCCGAAATTCGCCACTCCTCGGTCGAAAAGGAGGCCCAGGCCATAGTGGAAGCTGTGCGGCACTAGAGGCATTACCTGGCCGGCAGGAGAGTCACTCTCCTCACGGACCAACGGTCGGTGGCCTTCATGTTCAATAATGCACAGCGGGGCAAGATTAAGAACGACAAGATCTTGCGGTGGAGGATCGAACTCTCCACCTTCAATTACGAGATCTTATATCGTCCTGGGAAGCTGAACGAGCCTCCTGATGCCCTATCCCGCGGCACTTGTGCCACCGCACAAGTAGACCGCCTCCGAGCCCTCCACGAGGACCTCTGCCACCCGGGAGTCACCCGGTTCTTCCATTTTGTTAAATCCCGGAACCTGCCTTACTCCATCGAGGAGGTCAGGACAGTCACCAGGGACTGCCGAATCTGCGCGGAGTGCAAACCGCACTTCTACCGACCAGAGAGGGCGTATCTGATAAAGGCTTCCTGTCCCTTTGAACGCCTCAGCATGGACTTCAAAGGCCCCCTCCCCTCCACCGACAGCAACACGTATTTCCTGAACGTGATTGATGAGTACTCCCGGTTCCCATTCGCCATCCCCTGCCCGGACATGACCACAACCACCGTCATCAAGGCACTCCAAACTATTTTTACACTGTTCGGTTTCCCCGCATACATCCACAGTGATAGGGGGTCCTCCTTTATGAGCGACGAGCTGCGCCAGTTCCTGCTTAGCAAAGGCATCGCCTCGAGCAGGACGACCAGCTATAACCCCCGGGGAAACGGGCAGATAGAAAGGGAGAACGGAACGGTCTGGAAGACCGTCCTGCAGGCCCTTCGGTCCAGGAATCTCCCAGTCTCCTGCTGGCAAGAATTCCTCCCAGTGGCCCTTCACTCCATTCGGTCACTGCTATGTACTACCACGAACCAGACACCTCATGAACGTCTCCTTGTTTTCCCCAGGAAGTCCTGCTCGGAGACCTCGCTCCCAACCTGGCTAGCAACACCCGGAACCGTCCTGCTGCGGAATCATGCGAGGGCGCACAAGTCGGACCCGCTGGTCGAAAGGGTCCACCTTCTGCATGCCAACCCCCAGTACGCCTACATAGCATTCCCCGACGGACACCAAGATACGGTCTCCCTCTGGGACCTGGCGCCCGCCGGAGCCCCACGCGCGCCCGAGTCTCTGCCCCCACCCCCCCCCCCACCGCACCTGACCGGAGGGTCAGTACTGCCGCCAGAACCCCGACCCAGAGCCGAGCAGGCACCGACGCCCCCTACAGGCACCCCTTCCTTCTACCCATTTTTCGACCTTACAGCGCCGCCTAGGGGTGACGAAACTGCCTGGGAGGAAGACACCACGTTCCCGGAGTCACTACCGCCGGGGCCCTCACCAGGATCGCTGCCGAAACTTAGACGCTCCAGTAGGACGACCAGGCCGCCCGATCGTCTGATTGCAGCACCATGAAGAAAATTAACAACGCAAGAACTTTCTCCGCAACCCTCGATAGCATGGTACCTGCAATACCTGGTCCTACCATGAAAAGGCGACAGTAATACTGGCCATCACCCCGCTGGCTCTTTTTTAACAGGGGGTGAATGTGGTAATACCAGGTATTGCGGTACCAGAGAGAGGAATGACCATTGGCTAGACCGCGGGGTCTACCATTGGGCAATGTACATAGCCCCACCGTGAGAGGCAGGGTATAAGAACCAATGCCGTCCCAGCAGCCTTCACTTCTGTAACTTCGCTGCTGGGTACAGTTCTATCTGATTAAAGCTGAATCGATATGACTCCACGTGGACTCAAGAGTATTGATTGCGTATCAATATGCTCTGGAGATATACGGGCAAATTATGGAATGAGGGCAGGTCTCCAGATTCAGGACAGACCCTAAAGTCATCTGCTGAAGAAAATCAAGCCGTCATCACGAGGAGGTACCAATGTTGGCAATGTTGAAATTATTCCATTCCTTCCCACCAACCTGAGCGGTTGTTTCTTCGCTGCTGGCTGTTAATGAAGAAAAGTTTGCAACAACATTCCAAACTGATTATATTAGAACTGAAATTTCTGTATCACAGACTGATAACTTACAGAGATCAAGTTAATATTCGGATCAAGTTAGTATTACAAGTTGACAATGATGCCTTTAACCGTAATGATCCGGCAGTCTGTGAGAGTTATGTGGGGCGCACAGTTTCAACTTGTCATCCTGTGCATTCAAGAAAGCTACTCAGTCAGTGAAGTGAGTGTTGTGGGCAGCACAGTAGCACAATGGTTAACATAGTTGCTTCACAGCTCCAGGGTCCCAGGTTCAATTCCCGGCTTGGGAGTCTGCACGTGCCTGCGTGGGTTTGCTCCGGTTTCCTCCCACAAATCCCGAAAAATGTGCAGTTTAGATGGATTGTCCATGCTAAATTGCCCTTAGGTTAGGTGGAGTTACTGGATTACAGGTGCTTAATTGGGGTGCTAATTTCAAGGGCCGGTGCAGACTCGATGGGCCGAATGTCCTCCTTCTGCATTGTTAATTCTATGATTCTATTAATCAGTTCAGAGACTACTGGCTAATTGTGACAGTCAATAATAATAGATCTTGTTATTGTGTGGAAAAGGTATTTCCGTTTGTTTCAAACCAATTCCAGAAGTTAATTAAAACTCATTTGATTGCTGTGAGTAAATTCTGGAAACCATCGAGCACTAGATGCCTCTCGTAATGCATCATTGTGCTGTAACAGATGGAAGCAACATGCACATTAACTAAGTGATCAGATTGCCAAGTGCACCAAATATAAAATCAAATGTTAATATTGATTTCAAGAGTCCTTAGTCACTTCTGGATTGTTAATACAAAAATAATGAAATTTAAATCGACACAAAGAACAATCACAAATAACCAATTGTTCAAATACACAGACAGGCCTTAGTTAATAAGGAAGTTTGTTTGTGTATGACACTACAAAAGAATGCACTGAAGTTGGAATTGTGTACGTATTTGTTTTCCCAAGAAGGAATTGCAGTGTGAAATTTCTTACCGTAGAATAATTTTGTGCTGGGAATTTAACACAAGTATATGCAAATGAACAAGAGGGTGGAACCATGGCTGAGTTCTGTTTATTGTGTTGCTAATGAAAGTTTACTGTGAGCGGGCTCTGTGGGATGAGAATATCAGAACAGAGGTGCATAATAGGCTCATAGTGAATCAGTAAACTGTTTTACACTGCACATAATTCGCAAGAATCCTTTCCATTGACTTCAATCTTGTCCTTTTGTCTATTCATTTATTATCCCACTCAACTTTGGTGCTTTTATGAGTTTTTATGGTACTGAAATATTGTGATAAAATTGTGTTGCATAATAATATTGAAAATATATTGTCATGGGAAGCAGCAATCAGCAGAGTCTTCAGACGTGCTGATCACAAAATAGATACAAATGTGAACCATTCTGGTCTTTGTCCTCTGGCATCTTCAAAGTTGCACTGCATATAGACAGCTGAGGGCTCCAATGCTTCTTACTGACATTAAAAATTTATATTGTTTAATTATTCCACTTTGTTACTCAGGAGTCACTTGATTATTTTACCCTGTGAGATTACTGATAAAATAGAAATCCATTGCATCCCTTGTGTGAAATAATTATGTTGAATAATATCATGCGCTCAGGTAGGAGGAAATCTTCTCTTACTCTTACAGAATGGAAAAGGTCTTAGGCAGTTTATCTGTTGCAAATATTTAATCTTTCCCCCAGACATGCATTTAGTGCTATTATGTCCACATGGTGCATTGTGCAGATAATGTTCATGAGGGATAAGGTACACCAAAATCAGTATTATCATCTGCACGGTATTATAAATCAGTGTTTTTCAAACTTCTTTTCCCTGGACCCACTTTTACCAACCAGCTGACCTTTGGGACCCATGCCGGCTGCCGACCATCGCGACCCATGTCAGCCAATCTTCATGACCTATGCTGGCTGGCCTTCGCAAAAAAACATTTTTGCTTACCTTTAATGTGACAGGTGAGCTTGCTTGGTCTTCATGATCTCACGCCAATCAGATTCACAGGAGGAGGAGGAGGCAATGCGCATATCAGGTGAAGAGTTCATCTTTGTGAGGACAGAAATTTCAACCTCACACATGTAGGTTGTTGTGAAGGCAAAAGCAACAAAATGCTTATTTTACTCAGCACTGGATAACCTTCGGAGACGCTATTCCAGATTGCTGATAGCCTCATAGACTTGTGGCATGTTTTTAATGTGCTGTCACTGGTGAGGTGCAGTAGTTCAGTCTCTTCATTTGGAGTCAGCTGTAAGTTAATAATTGCCTCTGGGGTCTCAATCTCAAAAAGGATTTTTCACCTACCTCTTTTTCGAAATCTGAAACATCTCCTCTGGACAGCAACGACAAAAACTATTCATCCGCGCAGCCAGATGTGACTGAATAATGCTTGCCAGTCTATGACAGTTCCCTTACTAACATTGTTTTCTTTGATATGCCATAGCAGTGTGGGGAACATGTAATAGTTTTGGAAAGCATCTTCACAGCATTGAAAGCAATCAATTGTAAGGGAAGCATCCTTCCCTTACAATTTGAGGTTCAGTTCATTTAGAATTGAAAAGATGTCTTCAAGGAAAGATATAGCTAGCATCCAACTCTCATGTGCCAGTACTTCCCTGCATATAACACACATGGATTTTGCATCCTGATTTGCATTGTCAAAATTTACAAAGCCATATCTCCAGAAATCATCTTCATTCTGCTATGTTTGCAATATCAGTTTCTTCTAAATGGGAAGTTCACCAGGGACCCTGGAGTTCTGTCTCCAACTCACACCAGCACTGCTTTGTCCCACCATGGACTCTCCTGTGAAGCTCTCTCCAGCAGATTCAGTTGTGAGATCCTGGCCTTTTTGTGTCTCTGGCCCTCGCTTTCTTATTACAAAATGACCCATCTTGAGCTCCTCACAGTCCTGTACCTGCGTGCTACAAAATGGGGGAATCTCTCCTCCGTGCTTTTGCACCCATAGCAGGAACGTACAGTGTACGTGCTGGGTGTGTGACCTGCTCTCTGCCACTGCTTGTGGGGGGAAGACACCATCGTTTTTAAAAAGAAATTTGTCCTGGGACAACCCGCTGACGTCAGGAGGAGGCGGTCTGCCCCGCTGGCCTCCAAGCTTGCGCACTGCCGGATCTGCCTGAGGGGGACACACATGCGCGGGATGGCCAACATTTTTGAAAGCTGGTCACGGCCGGTATTTCTAAAAGCCAATCATGACTTTTGGCGCATGGGAACGCCATGATCGATCACTCCACGACTCTCCCGACACCCGCCCGTGACCCACCCGCAGGTCGCTACCCTGACGATGAAAAACACTGTAAATAAATTACAAATTAGATATTTTCCTGTCAAATGAACAATATTACATGTTCTGTTATTTTGTACTTTCTAGTTTGTTTAATAGTTACTGTGTGGTCACCTATAGGCTGCACACAAACTAACACTATATCATTACTGCTCCTAATACTAATGACACATGCTGTGCATATTATTTGAGAATTGTAACCAAATAACAACAATGGACTTTATAATTCTACAGGGACCTTTCTGTGATTATTTGATGAATTTATCGGTGAATCTTGAAAGGGAAAAAATATGCACGATTAAGAGAGAAGTTTTGGGGTGAGGGGGTGGGGTTTTGTGGAATAAGGGGCCTGCAATCAGCAGAAGCACTCGGGGCCAAAGTTTCTCTCCTGACCCTACTCTCAACTGCCCATTGAAATGGCTTCCAAAGCCATTCGGTTGAAGTCAATGAGGGATGAGCACAAAATACAGGCCTTGCCAGCGATGAGGGCTGCTAATCTATGGTGTTTTCTTGAAAATATTACATGTCAGCAGATGAATAGCAAATTTTCAAGGTGTATCCTGTCAGGAGGCTTCTTTGAAAAATTGAAAGTACAACATTATAGATCTCAGTCCTGTGGAAATTTTCTAACATATTTCCAAGCTCAAACTGAGAGGACTGCTAGTGTTGACGTACCGTACCCTGTTTTCTATTTTAGTTTCTTAAAGATGCTAAGCCAACCTCAGTTTCAAGATTGATGTACCCCTGTGTCCAAATGCAGCATCTGCTGTCGAGTATCAAAGGGAAATGCAGGCCCACTATAACTGTGATAGACATCAATTCAGACGAGACGCTGAGAAGCAGTGAACCGATGCTTTAATAAGCTAAATATGTGCCGACCTTAGCTCCTTCCGCACTGCAAGGCTGACCCAGGTCAACAGGCTTTATTCCTCCACAGCTGGGCGGAGCCACAGGCGGAGTCAACAGCAGCACCAATAATAACATTCCAACAGTACAACAGCAACAACCAATAACAGAACAGCAATAACAATAAGTATATACAACAGTGGAGATAACAATACTAATAGAACAGTAGAACATACATACAACGGCCTTACGTAGCCATACGTGGCTCACCACATTCACCCCCCGTTAAACAAAAGTTCGGGGGGGTGAAAGGGACTCATAAGTTCAGTCTCACAGGAGATGAATTGTTCGCTGCGAACGCCTCAGCTCCGGCTTCGGAGTGGACACTGGCGTCAAAATCTTCGGCTCCGGGAGCACATCGTCCGCACAACAGGGTCCCGGATAGGGTGACGACGCACAGGCAGGGCTAAAGGACCCTGTGGGAGATGTTGGTGAAGGTGTAGTTGGGGAGGGTGGCTGGGAGGGGCGCGGTGATAATGGGCGCAGGGGTACCTGCGGGAGCCAGGTTCCGGAGGGAGACTGTGTCCTGTCGTCCATCGTGGTGTGCCACATACGCGGGTTCGCGTGGAGAAGCTGAACCCACTCGACAAGGGGATTGGCCTATGGCTCCGCACATGTTTCCGTAGGAGGACCGGCCCAGGTTTTGTTAACCAGGCTGGGAGCAAGACCCCGGAGATCGATGTCCTGGGAAAGACAAATAGACGGTTGTGAGGAGTCTCATTTGTGGCAGTACACAGAAGCGACCGGATGGAGTGGAGCGCGTCAGGGAGGACCTCCTGCCAGCGGGAGACTGGGAGACTTCTAGACCGTAAGGCCAGAAGGACGGCCTACCAGACCGTAGCATTCTCCCTCTCCACCCTCCACCTGCCCGTTCCCCCGTGGGTTGAAGCTGGTAGACCTGCTCGAGGCAACGCCCTTACTGAGCAGGTACTGACGCAGCTCCTCGCTCATAAAAGAGGAGCCCCGATCGCTATGTATATAGGCGGGGAAACCAAACAGGGAGAAAATGCTGCGCTGACCTTGATGACAGTGGCAGAGGACATATCAGGACAAAGGATTGCAAACGGGAAGCGAGAGTACTCATCAACAACATTGAGAAAATACACATTACGGAAAGTGGAGGGGAGTGGCCCTTTGAAGTCCATGCTGAGGACGGGAGGCCTTCACCAGGTGAGCCTCGTAGGGCCGATAGAAGAGCGGCTTGTACTCTGCACAGATTTGGCAATCCCTGGTCACAGCCCTGACATCGTTAGTGGAGTAGGGCAGGTTGCGGGCCTTGGCGAAGTGAAGAAGTCGGGTGACCCCCGCATGACAGAGGTCGTTGCGGATGGCGCGTAACCGGTCTGTTTGACCCCTGGCGCATATACCGCAGGACAGGGCATCTGGGGGCTCATTGAGTTTCCCAGGGCGATACAAGATGTCGTAGTTATAGGTGGAGAGTTTGATTCTCCACCGCAAAATCTTGTCGTTCTTAATCTTGCCCCGCTGCGTGTTATTAAACATGAAGGCAACTGACCGTTGGTCTGTGAGGAGAGTGAATCTCCTGCCGGCCAGGTAATGCCTCCAGTGTCGCACAGCTTCCACAATGCCTTGTGCCTCCTACTCAACGGAGGAGTGTCGAATATTGGCGGCATGGAGGGTACGGGACAAAAAGGCGACAGGCCTTCCTGCCTGGTTGAGGGTAGCGGCCAGGACAAAGTCAGATTCATCGCTCTCCACCTGGAATGGGAGGGATTCATCCACAGCGTGCATCGTGGCCTTGGCAATGTCGGCTCTAATATGATTGAAAGCCAAGCAAGCCTCAGCTGTCAGGGGAAAAATGGTGGACTTTGTCCGCGTAGTTGGGGACCCGCTGGGCATAATACGAGAAAAACCCCAGGCATCGTTTCAGGGCCTTGGGGCAGTGGGGAAGGGGGAGCTGGGGAAGGGGGCACATGCGGTCAGGGTCGGGTCCTAGGACACAGTTTTCCACGACATAGCCGAGGATGGCTAGCCAGGTTGTGCAGAAAACGCATTTCTCCTTATTGTCGGTTAAATTAAGGAGTCGGGCGGTGCGGAGGAATTTGTCTAGGTTCGCGTCATGGTCCTGCTGGTCATGGCCGCAGATAGTGACATTATCCAAGTACGGGAACGTGGTCCGCAGCCCGTACTGGTCCACCAGTCGGTCCATTGTTCGTTGGAAGACCGAAACCCCGTTGGTGACGCCGAAGGGGACCCTGAGGAAATGAAAGAGGCGGCCATCTGCCTTGAAGGCAGTGTACTGGCGGTTTTCCGGCCAGATAGGGAGCTGGTGGTACGCGGACTTCAAGTCTACCGTAGAGAAGACTCGGTACTGCGCAATCTGATTGACCATATCAAATATGCGTGGGAGGGGGTACGCATCGAGCTGCATGTACCGGTTGATTATCTGACTGTAGTCGACTCCCATCCGGTTCTTTTCCCCGGTCCGGACGACCACCACGATGATCCCTTCCTCCAGGAGCCGCTGAACCTCTGACCTGATGAAGGCCCTGTACCTGAGCACTGCACCGTCTGCTCCGGGTGGCGACGGGCTTACAGTTTGGGGTGAGGTTTGCGAAGAGCGAGGGAGGGGTGACCTTCAGGGTTGCGAGGCTACAGATCGTGAGAAGGGCAGGAGTCCACCGAATTTTAGTGTTAGGCTTCTGAGGTTGCACTGGAAACCTAACCCAAGCAGGAGGGGAGCGTAGAGATGAGGGAGGACGTAGAGCTTAAAGCTAGTGTACTCTACACCTTGCATTGACAGGTTTGCGACGCAATACCCCCGGATCTGTATGGAGTGTGAACCGGACGCGAGGGATATAGTCTGCGAGACGGGGAGGACCTGGAGGTCGCAGCGCCTTACCATATCCGGGTGGACAAAACTATCTGTGCTCCCGGAGTCGAAGAGGCAGGACACTTCTTGCCCGTTGAGTTTGACAGCCATCATCAAATTTCACAGATGGTAAAGCCGGGACTGGTCGAGCTGGACTGAGCTGAAGTAATGCGAAGGACTATCTGTGGCAGCAGCGTGATCACAAAATGGCAGCGTCGACAATGTCGGCCAAGATGGCGGCGCCGACTGGTCGCACGTGGCGGGCTGCGTTGGTGACGACCAAGATGGTGTCCTCCACGGGTCGCATGCAGTGGATGATGCATCGGAAAGGGACAATGCCACATTGTGGGGTCTGTGAGCCTCAGGCCGAATGGCTTTTGATTTTGGGGCTTTAGAGCGGCTCAGACATACCTTCGTAAAATGACCTTTCTTGCCGCACTCATTACACACAGCGCTGCATGCTGGGCAGCGCTGCCGGGGATGCTGACCCTGCCTGCAGAAATAACAGCAAGGTCCTCCGGAGCTGGTCGGCAGCCGTGCGGCGCAGGAGTGAGATACGCCTGGGTCGGGTGATGGCTTCACCTCTGACGTCCCCGAGGATGCCGCGTGGTCGGACGGGAAGGCCTCGAGGTTCTGGAAAGCCACTTCTAATGAGGTCGCCAGCTTCACTGTCGCCTCGAGATCAAGAGCCCCTTTCTCGAGGAGGCGCTGCCGGACATAGCTGGACCAGACTACAGTCACATAAGTGTCCCGAATCATTAGCTCCGAATGCTCCGATGCAGAGACTGCCTGGCAGTTACAACTGCGGGCGAGTACCCTCAACTCACAAAGATACTCCGCAAGCGACTCACCCTGGCGCTGATGCCGCGTGGTGAGGAGGTGTCGGGTGAGGACCTGGTTGACCAGCCTCACAAACTGTTCGTAGAGTACATCTACAGCCTTCGTATACGAGCCCGCATCCCGGATTAACTGGAAGACCCGGTGACTCACCCGGGCGTTGAGGAGACGTTGCTTGAGTGCCGGGGAAACCGCAGCAGTTGAGGATTCGAGGTAGGCTTCAAAGCAGCTAAGCCATTGCTCGAAGATAGCTGGCGCCTCAGTGGCCTGTGGGTCCAGTTCGAGACGTTCAGGTTTGAGGGCAGCATCCTTTATCAAAATATTAGCTTATTAAATTGATAGACATCAATTCAGACGAGACGCTGAGAAACAGTGAACCGATGCTTTAATAAGCTAAATATGTGCCGACCTGTAGCTCCTCCTGCACTGCAGGGCTGACCCAGGTCAACAGGCTTTATACCTCCACAGCTGGGCGGAGCCACAGGCGGAGCCAACAGCAGCACCAATAATAACATTCCAACAGTACAACAGCAACAACCAATAACAGAACAGCAATAACAATAAGTAAATACAACTGTGGAGATAACATGACTAATAGAACAGTAGAACATATATACAACGGCCTTACGTAGCCATACGTGGCTCACCACAGACTGGTGTACAATAATAGGCCAAATATTATTTTGACTCTCGTGGATTAGGTGCAAACGTACTCCATATTTTTCATCACAAATGGATTTTGCCTTGCCATAAATAACTGTAGAAAATATTGGGCCCGGGGACTCTGATTGTCTGCTCACTGAAGGATACTAACATTTCTGGTCTGTAGAAATCAAATAAATTTCAACCTAAGCATGGTGATTCTTTATTTTATTCTTTAAATTGAATCAAGAATACGAATAGATTTGACATTCTTTTATGCTCATCTACAATGGACTGTAAATGTACCTTTGTTTTGCCTCCTGAGGTACATTTCTTGAAGTCAAAAGACTCCCACTGCCTCGGTTTATTGGACACTGAATGCAGTACAAAGAAAAGAACAAAGAAAAGTACAGCACAGGAACAGGCCCATCGGCCCTCCAAGCCCGTGCCGACCATGCTACCCGTCTAAACTAAAATCTTCTACACTTCCGGGGTCCATATCCCTCTATTCCCATCCTATTCATGTATTTGTCAAGATGCCCCTTAAACGTTACTATCATCCCTGCTTCCACCACCTCCTCCGGCAGCGAGTTCCAGGTACCCACTATCCTCTGTAAAAAGCTTGCCTCGCACATCTCCTCTAAACCTTGCCCCTCGCACCTTAAACCTATGCCCCCTAGTAATTGACCCCTCTACCCTGGGAAAAAGCCTCTGACTATCCACTCTGCCTATGCCCTCATAATTTTGTAGACATCTATCAGGTCGCCCCTCAACCTTCTTCGTTCCAGTGAGAACAAACCAAGTTTATTCAACCTCTCCTCATAGCTAATGCCCTCCATACCAGGCAACATCCTGGTAAATCTCTTCTGCACCCTCTCTAAAGCCTCCACATCCTTCTGGTAGTGTGGTGACCAGAATTGAACATTATACTCCAAGTGTGGCCTAACTAAGGTTCTCTACAGCTGCAACATGACTTGCCAATTTTTATACTCAATGCCCCGGCCAATGAAGGCAAGCATGCCGTATGCCTTCTTGACTACCTTCTCCACCTGTGTTGCCCCTTTCAGTGACCTGTGGACCTGTACACCAAGATTTCTCTGACTGTCAATACTCTTGAGGGTTCTACCATTCACTTTATAGTCCCTACCTGCATTAGACTTTCCAAAATGCATCATCTCACATTTGTCCGAATTAAACTCCATCTGCCATCTCGCTGCCCAAGTCTCCAAACGATCTAAATCCTACTCTATCCTCTGACAGTCCTCATCACTATCCGCAATTCCACCAACCTTTGTGTCATCCGCAAACTTACTCATCAGACCAGCTACATTTTCCTCCAAATCATTTGTATATACTCTTAACAGCAAAGGTCCCAGCACTGATCCCTGCGGAACACCACTAGTCACAGCCCTCCAAACAGAAAAGCATCCTTCCATTGCTACTCTCTGCCTTCCGTGGCCCAGCCAGTTCTGTATCCATCTTGCCAGCTCACCTCTGATCCCGTGTGACTTCACCTTTTGTACCAGTCTGCCATGAGGGACCTTGTCAAAGGCCTTACTGAAGTCCATATAGACAACATCCACTGCCCTACCTGCATCAATCATCTTTGTGACCTCCTTGAAAAATTCTATCAAGTTAGCGAGACACGACCTCCCCTTCACAAAACTGTGCTGCCTCTCGCTAATACGACCCCTAGCTTCCAAATGGGAGTAGATCCTGTCTCGAAGAATTCTCTCCAGTAATTTCCCTACCACTGACGTAAGGCTCACCGGCCTGTAGTTCCCTGGATTATCCGTGCTACCCTTCTTCAACACAGGAACAACATTGGCTATTCTCCAGTCCTCCGGGACATCACCTGAAGACAGTGAGGATCTAAAGATTTCTGGCAAGACCTCAGCAATTTCCTCTCTTGCCTACTTCAGTATTCTGGGATAGATCCCATCAGGCCCTGGGGACTTATCCAACGTAATATATTTCAAGACGCCCAACACCTCGTCTTTTTGGATCTCAATGTGACGCAGGCTATCTACCCACCCTTCTCCAGACTCAACATCCACCAATTCCTTCTCTTTGATGAATACTGATGCAAAGTATTCATTTAGTACCTCGCCCATTTCCTCTGGCTCCACACATAGATTCCCTCCCCTGTCCTTCAGTGGGCCAACCCTTTCCCTGGCTACCCTCTTGCTTTTTATGTACGTGTAAAAAGCCTTGGAATTTCCCTTATCCATATTTGCCAATGACTTTTCGTGACCCATTTTAGCTCTCCTGACTCCTTGCTTAAGTTCCTTCCTACTTTCCTTATATTCCACACAGGCTTCGTCTGCTCCCAGCCTTCTAGCCCTGACTAATGACTCCTTTTTCGTTTTGACGAGGCCTACAATATTCCTCGTTATCCAAGATTCCCGAAATTTGCCATATTTATCCTTCTTCCTCACAGGAACATGCAGGTCCTGAATTCCTTTCAACTGACATCTGAAAGCCTCCCACATGTCAGATGTTGATTTACCCTCAAACATCCGCCCCCAATCTACGTTCTTCAGTTCCCGCCTAATGTTATTATAATTAGCCTTCCCCCAATTTAACACATTCAACCGAGGACCACTCTTATCCTTGTCCACCAGCACTTTAAAACTTATTGAATTGTGGTCACTGTTCCCAAAATGCTCCCCGACTGAAACTTCTACCACCTGGCAGGGCTCATTCCCGAATACCAGGTCCAGTACAGCCTCTTCCCTAGTTGGGCTATCTACATATTGTTTTAAGAAGCCCTCCTGGATGCTCCTTACAAACTCTGCCCCATCCAAGCCCCTGGCACTAAGTGAGTCCCAGTCAATATTGGGGAAGTTGAAGTCTCCCATCACAACAACCCTGTTGCTTTTACTCCTTTCCAAAATCTGTCTACCTATCTGCTCCTCTATCTCCCGCTGGCTGTTGGGTGCCCTGTAGTAAACCCCCAACATTGTGACTGCACCCTTCTTATTCCTGATCTCTACCCATATAGCCTCACTGCCCTCTGAGGTGTCCTCCCATAGTACAGCTGTCAGATTCTCCCTAACCTGTAGTGCAACTCCTCCCCCCTTTTACATCCCCCTCTATCCCGCCTGAAACATCTAAATCCTGGAACGTTTAGCTGCCCTTCCCTCAACCAGGTCTCTGTAATGGCAACAACATCATATTTCCAAATACTAATCCAGGCTCTAAGTTCATCTGCCTTACCTGTTATACTTCTTGCATTAAAACATATGCACTTCAGGCCACCAGTCCCGCTGTTTTCAGCAACATCTCCCTGTCTGCTCTTCCTCAGAGCCATAGTGGCCCTATTTCCTAGTTCTCCCTCAATTTTTTCACCTTCTGACCTATCGATCCGGTGCCCACCCCCCTGCCATACTAGTTTAAACCCTCCCGTGTAACACTAGCAAACCTCGCGGCCAGGATATTTATGCCTCTCAAGTTTAGATGCAACCCGTCCTTCTTATACAGGTCACACCTACCCCGGAAGAGCTCCCAGTGGTCCAGATAACTGAAACCCATCCTCCTACACCAGCTGTTTAGCCACATGTTTAGCTGCTCTAACTTCCTATTTCTAGCCTCACTGGCACGTAGCACAGGGAGTAATTCCGACATTACAAGCCTTGAGGTCCAGTCTTTTAACTTTCTGACTAGCTCCCTGAACTCCTGCTGCAGGACCTCATCCCCCTTCCTGCCTATGTCATTAGTACCAATATGTACCACGACCTCTGCCTGTTTGCCCTCCCCCTTCAGGATGCCCGCAACCCGTTCTGATACATCCTGGACCCTGGCACCAGGGAGGCAACAAACCATCCCGGAGTCTCTTTCACGTCCACAGAAGCGCATATCGGTGCCCCTGACTACAGAGTCCCCTATGACTGTTGCTCTTCTGCGCTTTGACCCTCCCTGCTGAACATCAGAGCCAGCCGTGGTGCCACTGCTCTGGCTGCTGCTGTTTTCCCCTGATAGGCTATTCCCCCCGACAGTATCCAAAGGGGTATACCTGTTCGAGAGGGGGACAACCACAGGGGATTCCTGCACTGACTGCCTGCCCCTTCTGGTGGTCACCCATTTCTCTGCCTGCACCTTGGGTGTGACCACATTTATATAACTGCTATCTATGATGCTTTCCGCCACCTGCATGCTCCTAAGTGCATCCAACTGCTGCTCCAACCGAACCATGCAGTCTGTGAGGAGCTCCAGTTGGGTGCACTTTCTGCAGATGAAGCCATCCGGGAAGCTGGAAGCCTCCCGGACCTGCCACATCTCACAGTCAGAGCACTGCACCCCTCTAATTGACATTGCGTTAATTAATTAGTAAACTAAATTTCAATTTTTTTATAAAGTTACTGTTAACTATATGTTTCCTAGCACTAGATTTCTACTATAAATGTAAAAGCTAAATACACTCTCCGATCTCTGGCTTAGATAACCCTCTAAATTCTGATTCAGTAATTAATTAATTATGTTTAATTAGTTTAACAATGTTTAATTTTAAATTTTAGTGCAGATTTCCTATCAGCCAATCAGGTCACAGCTTTCCTGTGATGTCACTTTTCAGTGACATCACAGTCAGATCACTCAGAATAGCAGAATATCTATCACTTACATGTTCCCAAGCTGCTCCACGGCTCTCTCTCTCGCCCCCGAAAATGAAGGCCGCTGGAACCTGGGGGTAAGATTTTATATCACCTACCTTCCCAGGGTGCTCCCTGGTTTTCTCTCTGCTTCCCAGAATGCACTCTGGACCTCTCCCTGCTGATTCCCTGTTACAAAACCAAACAAAGGAAACAGAACAAAAATTGAAACAGCACCTCCTCCCACTCCACGCCGTATTACCACACTGCACAAATTACTAAGTTCCAATTCCCATTCTGGCTGTGTCTCACTCACTCAGGATGTGTCTCCTTCACCTGCGCAAAGTACTATTCCCTTTCCCTGTAATTTTCAGTAGAGCCATTTGAGTCACCCTTTTGACCCTACAGGTGCCTCCAATATTACAGCTGGAGTGAAGGAAGTTACTTTCAGAAACAAACTTAAATTGTTTAACTTACATCCTGGTATCAGCAATTTGCTGTTTAGGTCAACAAATACTTTAAGCAAGTGTGAAATCTTGAAAAAAACAAAGGAATTTAGCCAGGTGTTCTATTCTGTGCATTCATTAATAACTGACGAGAGACAAAAAAGTGCCTTCAACTACAGCTTGTGTTTTACATGGGATTTTGCCATTTTATCTTTCCAAAAATTGACTGAGAGAAGCTGGAAGAAATCTAAGTTCCTTTAAACGCCCACCCATTTTTTTGTGTGGTGTAAAGTGCTGATTGCGCTGGGCAATGTTATGCATATGCTTTTGATTCTCTGAATTACACTAATTGTAAATCAATACGGATGATATCATAACCTTTGTAAGCTGGTCTAACAGCATGATGTTTCTCATTAACTGAAATATACAGTAAAATCCCAATGAGTGGAATCCCAGGGGATCCACCCACCAATTTGTGTTAAGCGGAGTTTTGTGACGGTTGAAGGGGCCCCATTCCCACATGGATGCATCTTTTTGTGATCCGATGTGCCTACAAATGGAGCTTTGTGTTGAAACATACCAGGAATTATCTCCCCGAGAACTCTGTAATTTTTTTCTGCTTAGGGAGGGTGCTGTCTTTGGATGTGGGTGCGACAGTCCACCATGTCGTCAATGCAGTGAAGCATGTTTTTGGTGTTTTAGGTCCTGGAGCATTTCTGCAGCCTTTGCAGCATCTTCTAAGGAAACACGTTGGCCAGTGGCATTCATCAGACACATCAGTCTATTCGGTGTCCTCGGGCTCCTCAGTTGAAGAATGTTCTGTATCTCCCATTGAATCACCTAGCAGTGTAGAGTAACCAAGTGCATGATGCTGACATAATGATGATGTAACATCACCTGATTGAGTAACAGAGGAGGCATGGTTTCAACCTTGTGTCAAATTCTTTAAATAAAGAGTAACGATTTTAACCAGCGGCACGGTGTCACAGTGGTTAACACTGCTGCCTCACAGCGCCAGGGACCTGGTTCAATTCCAGCTTTGGGTGACTGTGTGGAGTTTGTACATGCTCTCTGTGCCTGCATGGGTTTCCTCCTGGTGCTCCGGTTTCCTCTCATAGTCTGATGATGTGTGGATTAGGTGGATTGGCCATGATCAATTACCCCTTAGTGTCTCGGGATGTGCAGGTTTGATTACGGGGATAGGGCGCGGTGGACAGATGATTGGGCATGGGTAGGGTGCTCTTTCAGGGGGTCAGTGCAGACTCGATGGGCCTTCTGCACATGGGAAGTCTATGAACATGAAACTACAGTATTGAGCAGCTTACTATGTGAGAATCGATAAGCCCCTGTCTAGACCCGCAGCACCCGCAGCAGATGGCAATGTCCACGCTGATGTATGCTTCCATGGTTATCTGTGCTGGAATTTATATGCTGGCATTCTGCAGGCGAGCGAAAAGTGCCTCATCATCAGATCGATTGACCTCACTCTGCTTCTCCTCGTTCTCGGCACCCTGTGCAATCATAACCTGCTTGAATCCAGCGTGGTAGACGCAGTTGGCAACTGTAGCTTCTGTCACCATGTCCCATGCCTTCTTCATCATGAATGTGGCCTCAATAACCTGAGAGTTCAGAAGCCATCGGTAATGGGTTTTCAGATTCCTCTGGCTGTGATGTTGGGAAGCAAGAACATCAGCTTGGCACTCTTGAGACCAGTGATGTCAGGATGTGGGGAGCAGTTGTCAGTCATGATGCCAATTTTCTTTTTCTTTCTCTGATACATTTTGTCCATTTTCCTAGTTCATGCATCAAAAATGCTGGAGGTCATCCAGGCAGTATTGTTTACCTCGCATTGCGTGGGTAGGGTAGTGCTGACATTTCTGAAGCAACATGGCTTTTTGGACATTCCTATTGTGGTGATGTGCATCAATGTAAATACATGGAGGCTAGCTAGATACTAGAGGGAGCACCAGTGACATCACACACACACACTCAACCAATAGATAAGTTAGATAGTACACGACCAATGGACATTCACAATGCACACGGAGGTGACACGACCACAGGGGGGCATTACACCAACCCATATATAAAGGACACCACACACATGATCTGCCTCTTTCCAGTGGAGACAGTCAGTGAGTACAGATACAGGGTTGATTCAATATTACACACCCACCACGTGGATTGCAGCAACTGGTTAGTCAGTCTGGGTAGCTATAGTAGGATTAGCAGTAGTGTCGAACCCGAGTAATAGAAGTAAATAGTTTAATAAATGTGTTGAAGTTATCTCCACGTCTGAACCTTCCTTTGTCAAGTGCACCACAAGGAAGCCGCTTATGTTACACCTACAACATAACAAATCACCTATCACAAGAAGTGGCAGCTTTTTATGTTGTTCATATTGGCACAGGTCATTGCAGCGACACGTTCCTTGCTCCACTTTCCACCGTTACATTTTGTACCTTTAAATATCAGAGTAGTCTAGCAAAAGATGGCAATAAAGTTAGGTTTCATTCTGCATTAAAAATGTCTCACGGTGCCATCTCATTCAAGACGTGGGTGAGACCATTTTGGAACCAATTATCCATCGTCCTTCGCTGTGGTGAACTCCCGACTTCTTTGCCAGGGTGGCTCCCCTTTCCTGCAGGAATGTTCTCTGCTCGGGCTGCCTTGAACCACGTTAGCAGAGCCTCTTCAATGGTGGGATACAGTAAGAAGTTTTACAGCACCAGGTTAAAATCCAACAGGTTTGTTTCAAATCACTAGCGTTCA
The DNA here is from genome assembly GCF_047496885.1 of Scyliorhinus torazame. NCBI lineage: Eukaryota > Metazoa > Chordata > Chondrichthyes > Carcharhiniformes > Scyliorhinidae > Scyliorhinus > Scyliorhinus torazame. Next base: position 274,031,341 of record NC_092710.1, on the reverse strand, counting down.
GAGCGCAGCCATTTCCTCAGGTGAATCACTTCTTCCTGTGCCCACCCCATTCCAACGCCGACATCAATGTTGGGATCGACAGTCGTTCCCATCCTCTCCTTGCTGGAGAGCCTTCTTATCAAACCGTTCCAAGATGTTTGCCTTGTGTTTCATAACGGCCGTCAAACTCAGTGGTCAAACCTCCCACTCCTTTGCGACGTCTGTTTTCCACTTTGCACCTCAGTTTTCCACTTGCTGCATCAACTGCATCTTCTCTCCGATCTACGACCCATTCATTTTTCTCAGTGGGTTAGCCGTACTTGGAGGTGTTACACATCCTTTCTCAGGGTGACCTCGATGTCAAATGATGGCTTGCCCCGTGCTCAATGATTTCACACGCTTGTCTGGTGTAACACCACTCTGATTGGTTGTTGCCATCACATGGCAAGCCTGGACAAACTCGGCTGATCTGGGATCACCAGTGCAGGATTCCAGTCCATCGCGTTTGCTGTTCTGCTGGCAGGAATGGTTGACAACTTCGACATAACTGAAATTTTGTGTCCTCCAAGTTTGACTCACAGCAATTTCACAGTATTTGGCATTTTGTGTATTTTCCAGCCATCAATTTACCATGATCAGAATTAAAGAATAGCAAATAAATAGGAATAGCAGCTGTGTCGTTATATTACTTCTATATGAGACATTTAACAGTTGACCCCAGTCAATTTATATCTATGGGCAGCACGGTAGCATTGTGGATAGCACAATTGTTTCACAGCTCCAGGGTCCCAGGTTCGATTCCCGGCTTGGGTTACTGTCTGTGCGGAGTCTGCACGTCCTCCCCGTGTGTGCGTGGGTTTCCTCCGGGTGCTCTGGTTTCCTCCCACAGTCCAAAGATGTGCAGGTTAGGTGGATTGGCCATGCTAAATTGCCCTTCGTGTCCAAAATTGCCCTTATTGTTGGGTGGGGTTTCTGAGTTATGGGGTTATGGGGATAGGGTGGAGGTGGGGGTTGGGTAGGGTGCTCTTTCCAAGAGCCGGTGCAGACTCGATGGGCCGAATGGCCTCCTGCTGCACTGTAACTTCTATGATTCCATGATTCTATGAGCGAATGTTATATTTTGCGGCAGTACTGAGCACAGTAATGGATTGAGAATGTACCTTTGTTCTGAAGCTGGTTTATTGTAGTGAAAAGTAAGAAGTCTTTGCTCGTACATTGGACGATACAGAGTAACAATGTGATTCTCTTCTGGCTGCCCCATATTGGTGTGAAGCAGAAATCCTCAATACACAAAACATGAGCATTTCTTTGGTTATTGGTCATGAACAAATGCTGCTCTGTTGATGCGATCTTGAAGTAAATCATTAAAATGTGCATAACACAGAAAATATTAAAATAAACCTTGGCCAGTCCATCAGGCTGCTATCCATACATACAGCTGGTGAGAAGCAGCACAACAGGACCACATAAGGACATATGTTACACAATTTATTCCACAAGGTCATAAACCACACATGTGGAACTGATTTGTGAAGGTCTCACAAGTGGAATAAACTCTATGGCCAGAATTTTCAGGATGGCAGGGGCTTGACTCTGGTTAGCAGAAGATGGGACTTCCACCTGTCACTGGGGCGAAGTCCCACCTTGGAGAGCTGTCCAGTCATTCCAGAAACAGCGTTGCAGTGACCAGAAGAGGCACTACAGCTAACTGAGTGGAACTAAATGCCGGGAACCAGAGGAAAGATAAGTCACAAGTGTTACGTTGGGGGAGGGATGGCATGGGTGATGGTGCAGAGAAGGCTTGGGGGTTCGAGAAAGGAGAACTCGGAGTCTCTATGGGTAAGTCAATGGGGGGGAGGGGTGGGGAAGGGGAGGGAGATCCAGAGGTCAGCAGACCCGAAGGGGTCATCGCCCCAGTCAGAAGAGGTCTCTAATTGAGGCTGTCACCCTCCCATTACCTTCCTGCCTGAGATGGAATTTTGTTCAGGACACATCAGTGGGGGGAAGCATAAAAGTTCTGGCCAGTACCTTTTTCGGTGGCACGGTAGCGCCAGGCTCGATTCCCGCTTGGGTCGCTGTCTGTGCGGAGCCTGCACGTTCTCCCCGTGTCTGCGTGGGTTCCCTCCGGGTGCTCCAGTTTCCTCCCACAAGTCCCGAAAGACGTTCTGTTAGGTGAATTGGACATCCTGCATTCTCACTCTGTGTACCCGAACAGGCGCCAGAATGTGGTGACTATTTTCACAGTAACTTCATTGCAGGGTTAACATAAGCCTACTTGTGACAATAAAGACTATTATTACTCCCACAAAACACCATGGCTCCAAAGCATCACCTTTCTTCCAATGCCCTGCAGCGCAGTCACCAACCTCTGCTGTCATTTTGGCTCTCCATGTCTTCTCCTGAGTCCTCACTGCTTGAAGTCTGTCAAATGCAAGACTGTAACTGTTTGGTGCCTCCTTCATTGATCCTTTCCCCAGTATTTTCTCTCCTCAGTGGACCACTCCTGATGGTGGTCTCATCCCATTAGCCACCTCCGTCTTCTCTCTCTCTCTCTGGGTCCTATGCCTGTCCCTCTCCCTGTCCCCGATTCAGGACTCCTCTGTTCATGGCACCTGACTCCTGGGTCCCATAATTAGGTTTTAGTGCTGCTTTTTCCTCACACCACTATCATGGGCACTTGACCCAGTCCGAACAACGCTGCACAGCCTGCTCTGCGAATGTGAGGAGAGTCCTGAGGCATGTTGAGATAAATGGGAACCCTGCCACGTAGAAGTTCTCCGCCAAGTTAGGTAAGTCGAGTTTCTTAATACTCAATACAAATCAACTTAGTGTTGGGTGGGGTTACTGGGTTATGGGGATAGGGTGGAGGTGTGGACCTTGGGTAGGGTGTTCTTTCCAAGAGCCGGTGCAGACTCGATGGGCCGAATGGCCTCCTTCTGCACTGTAAATTCTATGTAAAAACACACTTGTCAGACCAAAATGCATTGAAGGAATTTCTACCTGATCCTCACATAACTGGCTTTGTTTTGCTTTTGAGAATAGTTTCAAGTTTCACGATAGAAGATAGTTTTCTCTTTTATTCTTGGATGCAAAGATCAGAGACTGAGAAATAATCCATGCGTATTAGAGGGTGGAACAGCCTTCTGCAGAATCAGAATATGTTCCGAAGCCCTCATTGATTTTGCACCATAAAAGTAATATTCCAATTTCACCCACAGTGCTGTTAGGGAGGGTATTCAAGGATTTTGATGCAGGGACAGGGAAGGAACTTTGATAGATTTCCAAATCAAGATGGCGAGTAACTTGGCGGAGAACTTCCAAGTGGTGGGGTTCCCATGTGTCTGCAGCCTTTGTCCTTCCAGGTGGTAGCGGACGTGGGTTTGGAAGGTGCTGCCTAAGGAGCCTGGAGTGCATCTTGTAGATGGTACATGTCATAATATGCAAACATGAAGATAATGATATACAGACAGGCAGCTAATGAACACAGAGAATAGGACATGACCAATGAGCAGGCAGGACACTCAGGGATGGTATCTCACTATAAAAGGCACGAGGTACTCACACTCCTCCTCTTTCCACTGGTGAACATCTACAGAGTGAGTCAGGGTGTATTTACAGTAGCACACCTCTAGCACGTGGCTAAGAGCTAGTCTGGTTCAGTCAGACAGAGTAACCACACTTAGGTTAGCAGAGAGTCGAACTCACAGAGAACTGTGCTAACTGTGCTACTGGTTCAATAAATCAGATTGAGCTAACTTCAAGGTCTGGAGTATCTTTTGGTCAAAGCTATATCCAGTTGCAGCCTGTGTTATCCCAGAGTACATAACACATCAGTACACACTGCTGCTACTGTGCATTGCTGATGGAGGGAGTGAATGTTTGTGAATCATGCGGGGTGCTTTGGCCTAGATGGTGTCAAACGTCTTGGGTATTTTTGGCACTGCACTCACCCAGGCAAGGGGAGAATATTCCATCACATTTTTGACATGTGCCTTGTAGATTGTGGACATGCTTTGGGGAGTCAGGAGGTGAGTTACTCGCCACAGCATTCCCAGCCTCTGACTTACTAATAGCCACAGTATTTATATGACTAGTCCAGTTCAGTTTCTGGTCAATACAGCATTCTCTGGCGTAAGTTCTACCTGAAACACTATTCCTTACCTTGCCATGGTCAATTTTTTAGTGTCACTGAGAGAGAATCTCAGGTCATGCTCTAAATCTATTTTCCGTGTTCTTACTCCCAATGCCTGATCTCCCAGGTTTTTGTTTTTGCAAAACAAACTCTGTGTTAATTCTGAAGCCAGATGGTGTAGTAGAAAACCAGACGCCAATCTTCTGCTTAATGCAAAGTTAATTTACACAATCCAACATTCCGAACGTCAGCAAAATAAAAGCAAAATACTGTGGATACTGGAAATCTGAGATAAAAACGCAAAATGCTGGAAAATCTCAGCGGGTCTGGCAGCATCTGTGGGGAGAGAAACAGAGTAAACGTTCAGCCCTTCTTCTGAAGAAAAGCAGCCTGACCAACAGGATTTGCAGTGTCACAAGAAAATGAATGTCCTGCTCCATTCTGCCAGGATAAGTGCTCTCTGTCTCCTCTTTTCACTCCACCTTGCCGTCACACCTTGGAATGTCACCGCGATCCCAGCACCCGGCCTCCCACCAGCTTCCTCACATCCCCTGGAACTCCTCTTCAGAACCCCTCCCTGCTTACATACAGTGCCCGCGCATGCCAGGCATTGTCGGCACCTGACCTTCCCACCGTTGAGCTCACATCATCCCTGTTTGTGTTCCTGCAGGAGAAACTTGCCAACAACTCATGCGGGCGAGAGAAGAAGGGCAGTGGGATGCCCGAGCTGAGGATCCTGACTCCTTACGAGGAGAGAGCCATGGAGCTCGCAGTGGAGCAGCAGGAGGGGTCCTGTGCTGGGAGTGAGGTGGGCCTGCGAGAAAAAAGTGAGGAGCCACTGCACACATCCAGATGGCCAAACGCAAGTGAGTTCTGTGTGGTCCAAATCCTTGACCACGCCAAGCACGATTACCATTTTCCTTGCTTTGCAGGAACATCACCCAAAGAGTGCCCCACCGCCCACCCTCGACACGACCTCGGAGGCGCTGTTGGAGGAGGATACAAGATGTGTCGCAACCATCACCCCCACCATCCACCAACACAGAGACAAACACCTCGGTAGGCGATCTTAGCAGGTAGTCTTCTGGGTCACTATCCGTTAAGCAACACTGCTTCTCCACATCAGGTGGAGGCAGGAATGTCCCAGGAATCAGACAGTCAGAGGTCTGCTGGATCCAAGGGCTCAGCTGTGCCCCAGCCAGATGGACACATTCATCCCTTATCTGCTGGAGATGCAAAGGCAAAGCTGGGAATATCAGGAGGGGGTGTCAGGGGCACTCCTGTTACTGCAAGGCTAAATGGAGGAGTCCCAAAGCCATCTGTCGCAAGAGCTGATGTTGGTAATGCGTGGCACCCTGGCCAACACTGCAAGGGTGCTGTCCGCAGTGGAAAGCCTGGGACAAGAGGCCCTGGTCATGAAGAAGCCCTCCCTGCAGCCTGGGATGTCCCTTGAAGATTCCAGGGATCTGCGACTGACCAAGGATGTAGCTATCATGCACGCTACCTCAAAAACGGTCAGGCAGTGCATGAAGCGCATCTAGTGGTCACATATTGGATATTGAGCAAGTGGAACCCCTGATGGTTGCTGAAGGGGATTCCCTGGTGCCAAGGGGTGCAGAGAGCGACATGGGTTCAGTTAATTACCTCCTGCACCTGTCGCAGGCCAGCTATGTGCACAAACCCTGTAGCTCTTTCATCCTGCCAGGCCTGGTCCAGGTCAAAATGTGTGTAGTCCAGAGCCCGAGCATGAAGTTCATCTGTCACTTCGCGGGTGCACTTATGTGTGGATGCCTGTGATATTCCACTAAGATCCCCCCGGAGCCCTGGAAGGACCTTGTGGTGGAGCAGCTTATGGCTGCAACGACCTTCATGGCCACGGAGAGTGGGTGTCCTCTGCCACTATGTGGCACCAAGTCCAAAAGGACGTGACGCAAGTGCTGCAGTCTCCCTTGTGAGGTGGAGTCTTCCACGGCATTCGTTGATCAACAGCTCCATGAAGGACACACAAGACCTGTAGACCCCTGGTCTCCTTCTACGCCTTTGGGCACCCTGCACATCTCATGTGGCCTCCTGCCCCTGAGCTGCCCTGCTGCTCCATGCTCTCATTCTGCAGGATCTCCCCTCGATTGCTGCTGAGGTCTGTACTCCAAATATCATAGAATCATACAGCATGGACAAGGCCCTTCAGCCCGTCACGTCTGCGCCGGTCAAAAACAACCATCTAACTATTCTAATCCCATTTCCCAGCACTTGTCCCATTGCCTTGTATGCCCTGCGATCTTAAATGTTATGAGGGTCCCTGTTTCCCCCACCCTTTTAGGCAGTGGGACCACCGCCCTCTGGGTAAAAAGGTTTCCTCTCACATCTCCTCTAAACCTCTTACTTTAAATTAATGCCCCCTCATCATTGATCCCTGCAGGGGAAAGGTTTGTTCCTGTCTACTCTATCTATGCCCCTCCTAAGTTTATACGTCTCAATCATGTCCCCCCTCAGTCTCCTCTGCTCCAAGGAAAACAATCCCAGTCTATCCAATCTCTCTTCAGCATAGTTCTCCTCCAGCACAGTTGTAAGTAGGATGGGCAGTTTCCACTGGCTCCATTTCGATATCGATCGGAATCCTGCAAAGGATGAGAGACAGAGACAGGTTGGTGTCGCAGATACTGGCCACCATTACCGCCCCTGATCCATTGGCCTTCGAAATCAGGAAGCCACCAGTCCCAGACCTTAGCCAGCAGTGTCCTCTCACTCACAGCTCAGTTTCCCTTCCACCTCCAGGTCTGGCACTGGCATATACCCTCGCCCACTTAGACTCGCCTTTGGTCTCCCATCTGGTTCTGCCCTTCCTTAGGCTCTCTAGCACAGGAGGGGTATAACCTCACTCATCCCGATGGTCAGTCAACTGGATCGTTATGTCTGCCTTTGGGGCTAATGGATCCTGACTGGCAGGCATTGGGGTCCTGGCAGAAAAACGAGTCCAGTCTCTTGATCCTGTGCCTCCAATGTTTAAGCCCTGAACCCTAAGTATTCATCCCATTCCTTGACTTTGAGACTGGGAAGCTGTCATTGCAAAGGGGTAACTCTTGATGGCCAATTAGTGTCATGAGCTCGAGTCAGGACTGTTGAAGGGCACAATAATTGCTTTCTGCTTCAGGAAGATGCAGAGCTCATGGGCACCCTTCTTACTCAAGCTGCATAATTCAGAGATCTCATTGCTGACATGCCTCAACATTTAAGTCTTTGGACATCTACTCCACAGGTTAAGGCCCCACTCCCGGGTGGGCACCGTGTTGCTTTCTCTTTTGGGGTCTCATCAACCAAGGCCATCCGGCCCTGTTCCTTGACTCCCATCACACCCCAACCCATGTGCCCGCAACCGCCCCCACCCCATACTCCCATGCCACTGACAGCCGACTTACACAGCACTAAAAGCTTAGTCACACAAGACAGACAGTAGACTCCACCACCAGTCACACCAAACACGATCCCACCCCACCCCGCCATGCGGGTACAGCCTTATGCCATCGATAGCTGCCCTCCTCTTTCTCTCATAGTCCCTGGCACCCCCTCTCGACACCATCGAGGCGACCACCTCTCCAGATCTGCTTAAGATGTAACGTTAAACGCTAAGTATATGGGAATGGATTCAAATTCATGTTGATCAGGTTCGCACTCTTCCTGGACGTGAACCTGATTGCATCGTAAGACAGAGCACTGGTAGATCGCGTTCGGAAGTCTCGCTGGCGCAAATCCAGTTTTAATTCTCTCGCGTTATTTAGCGCACAATAAAGGATGTACGCCTGTGGATAACGGGCCAGCTAAATCGTGCCCCATGTGTCATTGATGCTTTTTAACGTGATTTATATTATTGAATCACATACTCACAAATTTAAAAACAAAGTACGTTTTGATGAAGGCAGATTATTAGGTATACTGTTACGACACCCTGGGCCATTGTGTGGTCAATTGCAGTCCCCCTTGACCCAGAGTCGCAACACAATTGAATTAACTAATAATTCTTAGAAAAATACCCAAAGACTTTGGCCCTTAGCTGCCCAATAATTACAGTCACCAGGTTTGTACGTTTAAACAGAATTACTTTTTATTTATAACAAGAACTATAATGAAATATGCAGTAAATACGACTGGGTAACTGTCACCAAATTCCTATTTCCCCACTTTAGCTTTCCCCCCCCGCTTCTATATACACACATACACATGACAGTCAAACACAGAGGGGAGAGGGGTGAAAATAATAAGGAGTGAAAACAAGTATTTGTTTCAGTTGGTTATCCTTAAGCAGACCTTCCTTTAAAGTAAGCGTCCAGATCCTTGGGAGGGATTCTCCGACCCCCCCCCGGGTTGGAGAATCGCCGGTGGGCGGCGTGAATCCCGCCCCCGCTGGCCGCCGAATTCTCTGGCACCGGAGATTTGACGGGGGCGGGAATCGCGCCGTGCCGGTCGGCGGGCCCCTCCCGGCGATTCTCCGGCCCGCGATGGGTCGAAGTCCCGCTGCTGTAATGCCGGTCCCGCCGGCGTGAATTAAACCACCTCCCTTGCCGGCGGGATCAGGCGGCGCGAGAGGGCTCCGGGGTCCTGGGGAGGGCACGGGACGATCTGGCCCCGTGGGCTGCCCCCACGGTGGCCTGGCCCGCGATCGGGGCCTACCGATCCGCGGGCGGGCCTGTGCCGTGGGGGGACTCTTTTACTATGCGTTGGCCGACGCATAAGTGACCCCCCCCTGCGCATGCGCGGGGATGACATCAGCAGCCGCTGATGCTCCCGCGCATGCGTGGACTTTCGCCGGCCGGCGGAGTCCCTTTGGCCCCAGCTGGCATGGCGTCAAAGGCATTCCACGCCAGCCGGCAGGACTGCAACCACTCCGGCATGGGCCTAGCCCCTAAAGGTGAAGGCTTGGCCCCTAAAAGTGCGGATCTCCGCACCGTTGGTGCGGCCCGATGTCGGAGTGGTTCATGCCACTCCATCCCGCTGGGACCCCCCCGCCCCGCCAGGTAGGGGAGAATCCCGTCCCAGGTCTCTGTTTGCAGCCTGTAATGGTTTCATTCATTCTCTCAGAGAGAGAGAGAGAGAGTGGTATCTCCTTGAGCGTCCCAACCATCAGGCACAATATGGCCTTTTGGCCAATGCCTTTGCCATCAGCCATCCAATCGAACTGAGTCCCACCCATCTCTCGGGAGTCACAAAGTCCAGATACTGCTGTCCAAAGCTAGCAGCAATATCTGTTGCTTCTTCTTGAATTCCTCAGTCTCTCTGCTGCTCAACAATCTTTATTAGTGTCACAAGTAGGCTTACATTAACACTGCAATGAAGTTACTGCGAAAAGCCCCTAGTCGCCACACTCCGGCGCCTGTTCCAGAACACTGAGGGAGAATTCAGAATGTCCAAATTACCTAACAAGCACATCTTTTGGGACTTGTGGGAGGAAACCGGAGCACCCGGAGGAAACCCACACTGACACTGGAGAAGATCAGACTCCGCACAGACAGTGACCCAAGCGGGAATTGAACCTGGGACCCTGGTGCTGTGAAGCAATGGAGCTAACCATTGTGCTGCCCTGCCGCTTGACTTAACGATATATGTCCATTCAGCATCCGTGGATCAAAAATGATAACAGCAAAAACAAAGAAAGTGGAAATAAGGGAATCAACTGGAAAGATCCTTCCAATACATTGTTATATTACAATGTATGTTGATGTATAAACATCATAATTGCTGTTTACATCCATATTCCATACTCCTTGCTGCATTTATTATGAAAACAAAATGGGCTAGATTCTCTGTCGGCAAATTCTCCACTTCGCCCGCAGTGCACGCACCTTGGTGTCATATGTGACCCCGAGGTGAGCTGCTGACCACATAGTCATGCCATCGCTAAAATTGTCGACTGAAAAATTCCTCCATGCCTTTGGTACACTGGGACATTTGACTACATTAAAGGCACCATATAAATGTAAGTTATTGTTAGTGCTTCAGGTCAAGGACCTTTCCTCAGAATCTGAAGAACTGTTCTGGAGGGAAACCTGGGGGATGGGACTGTAAGTGGATTCCCATGTTTTACTCATGGCTGCGATTTTTAGGGCCCGTTCACCTCAGACACAAATCCCATTAAGGCTGTTACCTCGCGCGAGAGGGCCAGAACGGGATTTGCGGCAGAAAGACCATAAGACATAGGAGCAGTATTAGGCACTGTGGCCCATCAAGTCTGCTCCGCCATTCCATCATGGCTACTGAGTTTCTCATCCCCATTCACCTGCCTTCTCCCCATAATCCCATATCCCCTTATTCATCAAGAACCTATCTATCTCCGTCTTAAAGACACTCAGTGATTTGACTCCACAGCCTTCTGCGGCATTTTGAGATCTTCCCTGCCTCCCACCAGTGAGCTAATCAAGTTCCCAACCAGACCCTAATTACCAAGAATATAAATAGATTTAAATATCATTAAACGGTTTAATACCATTGCTGCCTGATGCGACCATCAAATCACGCGAAACAGAGAGTAGATGTAAACTGTGGCTTTAATCGACTCGAACAGTGCCTGACTGCGACTGCTCTGCTAGTGAGAGCCGCCTACAGGAATGCTGCTCTTTATACCTCCCCTCAAGGGGTGGAGCCAGGGGCGGATCTCACAAGGGCACCAACCTGATACATTCCATGCAGTATCGTTCAATGGTCCATAGGTGGAGCCCACATGGGCAACAGCGTGATACAGTAACATACATGGTGAATGGTTAATACAATAAGTTCACCACATTCACCCCCTGTTAAAAAATTGAAGTACGGCGGGGGTGAAGGGTTCACAGGTTCAGTCTTTCAAGGCGCCCGGATTGTGCGCTGTGATCGCCGAAGATCTGGTATCGCAGCTGGCCCGGGTGTCAAACTCATCCATGCGGGCTTGGGTGGTGAAGCCGCTGGTGGGGGGACAGACGTGGACTCCGGGAGCGTAACTTCTGGAGCTTCGTTCCTGTGGGTTGGTGAGGAGGGGAGGGGGGCAGGAGGGGGTGCGGGTGCCATGTAAGTGCCAGCGGGGGCGCTGGTCAGTGTAGGTTGGGTGGGGTAAGTTGGGGTGGCGGTGGCAGTGGAGCCTGCGGGTGCCAGGTCCCGGAGGGAAACCATACCCTGTCGGCCGTCGGGGTGTTCAATGTATACGTACTGGGGGTTGGTGTGATGGAGCTGGACCCTCTCGACCAGGGGGTCGGACTTATGGCTCCTGAAGTGTTTGCGGAGTAGGACGGGCCCCGGTGTCTTCAGCCAGGACGGAAGCAAGACCCCGGAGGTGGATTTCCTGGGGGAAAACAAACAGGCGGTCATGAGGGATCTCGTTTGTGGCCGTGCAAAGGATGGACCTAATGGAGTGGAGTGCGTCGGGGAGGACCTCCTGCCAGTGGGAAACTGGGAGTTTCTTAGACCGTAGGGCCAGGAGGACGGCCTTCCAGACCGTCGCGTTCTCCCTCTCCACCTGCCCGTTTACCCGGGGGTTATAACTGGTAGTCCTGCTCGAGTTGATGCCCTTACCGAGCAGGTACTGACGCAGTTCATCGCTCATGAACGACGAGCCTCGGTCACTGTGGACGTACAGGGGTAAACTGAACAGAGTGAAGACACTATGCAGGACTTTAATGACGGTGGCCGTGGTCATGTCGGGGCAGGGGATTGCTAAGGGGGAGCGGGAGAACTCGTCAACGACATTGAGGAAATACGTGTTGCAGTTGGTAGAGGGGAGGGGCCCTTTGAAATCGATACTGAGGCGCTCAACGGGCCAGGATGCCTTTACCAGGTGGGCCTTATTCGGTCGATAGAAGTGCGGTTTACACTCCGCGCAGATCTGGCAGTCCCTGGTCATGGCCCTGACTTCCTCAGTGGAGTAGGGCAGGTTGCGGGCCTTGATGTAGTGGAGAAGCCGGGTGAGCCCCTGGTGGCAGAGGTCATTGTGGAGGGCCCGGAGTCGGTCATCTTGCGCGCTGGCGCACGTGCCGCGGGACAGGGCATCTGGGGGCTCGTTGAGCTTCCCAGGACGATATACTATATCGTAATTATAGGTGGAGAGTTCGATCCTCCGCCTCAAGATCTTATCATTCTGATCTTGCCCCGCTGCGTGTTATCAATCATGAAGGCTACCAATCGTTGGTCGGTGACGAGCGTAAACCTCCTACCAGCGAGGTAGTGCCTCCAGTGCCGCACAGCTTCCACGATGGCTTGGGCTTCTTTTTCGACTGAGGAGTGTCGAATTTCGGAGGCGTTGAGGGTACGGGAAAAAAAGGCTATTGGATTGTCTGCCTGGTTAAGGGTGGTGTCGAGGGTGACCTCTGACGCATCGCTCTCCACCTGGAAGGGGACGGACTCATCCACCGCGCGCATCGCGGCTGTGGTAATATCTGCCTTGATGTGGCTGAAGGCCTGGTGGGCCTCGGCCGTCAGTGGGAAGATGGTGGCCTTGATTAGTGGGCTGGCTTTGTCCGCATAGTTGGGGACCCACTGCGTGTAATAGGAAAAGAACCCGGGGCACCTTTTCAGGGCATTGGGGCAGTGGGGAAGGGGGAGTTGCAGGAGGGGGCGCATACAGTCAGGGTCGGGTCCTAGGACTCCGTTTTCCACGACGTAGCCGAGGATGGCTCGTCAGGTTGTGCGGAAAACGCATTTCTCCTTGTTGTACGTGAGGTTTAGGGTTTGGGCGGTTTGGCAAAATCTCTGGAGGTTGGTATCGTGGTCCTGCTGGTCGTGGCCGCAGATGGTGATGTTGTCCAAGTACGGATATGTGGCCCGCAGCCTGTACTGGTCCACCATTCGGTCCATCATTCTTTGGAAGATCGAGACCCTGTTTGTGACGCCGAAGGGGACCCGGAGGAAGTGGAAGAGGCGGCTGTCTGCCTCAAAGGCCGTGTAGTGGCGGTCCTGCGGGCAGATTGGGAGCTGGTGGTATGCAGCCTTCAGATCCACCATGGAGAACACCCGGTAGTGTGCGATCTGGTTAACCATGTCTGTGATCCGGGGAAGGGGGTACGCATCGACGTATGCGTACCGGTTTATGGTCTGGCTGTAGTCTACAACCATCCGGTTCTTTTCCCCGGTCCTGACTATTGCTGGCCTCGATGATCCCCTCCCGCAGGAGTCACTGGACCTCGGACCGGATAAAAGTCCTGTCCTGGATGCTGTACCGCCTGCTTCGGGTGGCAACTAGCTTACAGTCGCCGGTGAAATTTGTGAAGAGCGGGGGAGGGTCGACCTTCAGGGTCGCAAGGCTACATACGGTGAGTGGGGGTAGGGGCCCGCCAAACTTCAGAGTTAGGCTCCTGAGGTTGCACTGGAAGTCCAGTCCCAACAGGAGAGGTCGGGAGTACATATAACTTAAAATCGGCGTACTCGGCGCCCTGTATTGCTAGGGTTGCGGTAGTGCACCCCTGGATCTGCACCGAGTGTGACCCAGAAGCGAGGAAGATGGTTTGACTTGCGGGGAAGATTAGGAGCGAGCAGCGCCTTACCATGTCTGGATGAATGAAGCTCTCCGTGCTCCCGGAGTCGAACTGGCAAGTCGTTTCGTGTCCATTGACCCGGACGGTCATCATGGAGCTCCGGAGATGTTTGGGTCGCGACTGATCAAGGGTGACCGCGGTGAGTTGCGGGTAGCCGGCATGGTCGGTGGTGCTGGGGTGGTCCCAAGATGGCTGGCCCAGTCAGTCGCGCGTGTCAGCGGCGCTGCAGATGGCGGCCAAGATGGCGGCCCCCATCGGTCGCACGTGACGGGCGGCGAGGAAGATGGCGTCCAAGATGGCGGCCCCCATGAGTCGCACGTGGTGGGCCACGTGGGCGACGATGGCCAAGATGGCGGCCCCCGTGAGTCGCACATGTGTGGGCTTGAACATGGCTGCCCCCACGGACAACACGAGGCCGATGACACGTCCGGGGAAGGGGCAGAGCCAGCAGGCATGCAGCCACACTGCGGGATCTGCGGGCCTGTGAGTCTGAGAGTCGAGCCTGTGATTTTGAGGATTTGGACCTGGTCAGGCAAACTTTAGCGAAATGACCTTTTTACCGCAGTCGCTGCAATTCGCGTTCCGAGCCGGGCAGCGTTGCCTGGGGTGCTGATGCTGGCCGCAGAAATAGCAGAGTAGCCCCCCCGTGTTGGGCGGGCAGCCGCGCGGCACAGGCCTGGGGTACTCTCTGGTCGGGGGTCCACGAGGGGGTCTCGTGATCCGACGGGAACGCGTTGAGACTTTGGAATGCTACTTCTGGGGAGGAGGCTAGCTTTACCGTCTCTTCCAGGTCGAGGGCACCTTTCTTGAGTTGGGGCTGTCTCACGAAGTTGGACCTGACTCCAGCCACATAGGTATCCCGGATGGCGAGGTCCATATGTTGGGTGGCCGCAACAGCCAGGTAGTTGCAACTTCACGCAAGGACTTTGAGGTCGCGTAGGTACTCCTCCAGCGATTCCCTGGGTCGTTGGCGGCAAGTAGTGTGGAGATGCCGTGCATACACCTCGTTCACTGGCCTTATGTGCAGGCGCTTCACCATCGCGAGGGCGTCTGCGTAAGTGGAGGCTTCCTCGAGTTGCACAGAGATTCGATGGCTCACCCGGGAGTGGAGGAGGCTCAGCTTCTGATGGAAGATGGAAGGCGAGGAGGAGGAGGTGAGGTAGGCCTCGAAACAGCGGAGCCAGTGTGAAAACATCCCTTTGGCCTCCGCGGCTTGTGGGTCGAGTTCCAGTCGGTCAGGTTTGAGGGCCGATTCCATTGTGGTGTTGTAGTCGATTAAATTGATGCGACCATCAATTCACGGGAAACAGAGAGTAGATGTAAACAGTGGCTTTAATCGACTAGAACAGTGCCTGCCTGCGACTGCTCGGCTAGTGAGAGACGCCTACAGGGCTGCTGCTCTTTATAACCTCGCCTCAAGGGACGGAGCCAGGGACGGAGCCCACAAGGGCACCAACCTGATACATTCCATGTAATATCATACAATGGTCCATAGGTGGAGCCCACATGGGCAACAGCGTGATACAGCAACATACATGGTGAAAGGGCAGCCTGCAGAGTTCTGACGACCAGGATTCGGAGAAGGGCTCAGACTCAGAGTTTACAAACAGTCAATCCTGGCTAGAGTCGCAACGTCAGAATAAGCAACAGAGTCAGAGGATTCAGAAGAACCGACTGCAGAAGAATCAACTGCGAAAGAGAGTCAAGAAACAACAGCTCCTCAGTCTGATGGAGGAAGATGGAGAGGAGTCTGAGGGAGGAGAAATGATATCAGACGCCACGAGTGAACGGCCGGATACAAACAGCGAAATCAGTCTGCCCGCACCCCTCAGTCGACGAGGCAGAGCTGGAATGTTACAGGACCTATTCGACCCCAGTATCCTCGACATTGATGATTTCTGAAGCGGCGATGAACAGAACAAGATTATGGACTCTCTCTCTCTTCGGACCCGAGTCATTGGGTGGAATGAATTTGAGTTTTGGGATGGTGTGTCTGTGCCAAGGCGGGGCGTGGGGGGGGAGGGGGGGGGGGGCTCATCCCTATTATCACAGCCAAAGCCGCTGTTTTTAAGTTGTATTTGTTGTTCCGTTCTTTACGAAGTGATTTCGGGGCATTTTGTTAGTCTCGAGGTCAGATGGGGTCTTCGTCTCAAGCAAGGATCCAGACCAGGCCACTCCGTTGTACAGTTGAGCTGGGGTTTTTTTTTGTTGTTGTATATTTCTGACGTAAAGAGATGTTTTTTCCTGCTTAGTTTATCGTCTGCTAATAAAAAGTTATATCAAGTTAAATCTTCAAAAAAAAAACATAAATGGTGAATGGTTAATACAATACGTTCATCACACTGCCGAGATTGTTAAATCTTTCCCCTACCATACACCCCCCAACCCCCCACCCCTCCCCCTCCATCCCACACTTTGCCATCCTACCTGCGTGACTTAATACTGGCAGGAATCACTACTGGTTTTCAAAAATGGAAGCCAGTCGTGATGACCATGCTAGGGGCAAGGAGGTGAGTATAGCCCTCGAGTTTTGAGGGACATAGCTGGGCAGTGCCAGTAAAACAGCTGTGTCCGCTCTCACTTCATTGAGTATGGGTGCCCATGTTTACAGAATCGGATATAAAGAGCCGTACAGTAACTATTGGTATCGGAGAACATCTCTGAATGTTTTATTATTGCTATTATATTTTATGTTTCTTTCCTGGTTCAACCTAGCTGATATTTCTGCCAAGCGCTTTGGCACTGTTAGTTTTTTTTTCTGGTATTTGCCCAACAGCGAATACTGTTCACAACTGTGTCCACAAGACAATCCTTTTCCAGTCAAAATTCCCCTTCACTTACATTTTTGTAACAAGAAGATGAGGAACAATGGAGGAGTATCAGGCAGGCCAGACTGCACTGGTGCTGGATTACACACACTGCAACCTTGCATGGCTATCTGGAATTGGTTGCACAGGACCTGGGCCAGCAGAGAGCCAAATGCACTGCTGCACCCCCCGATTGCATAGACCCTCGTAGCTAGGATGCACTAACAGCCCGACACTGCCAGTGGCAGTATATACCCTGCTGTGTTCTTCAATCTTTCACCTTTCTCCATCTCCTCTTGAGTGTGCTGTACTATGGGGTAGTTGTACTGAAGTGGAAAGCAGGGGCATTCCTCACCCTACTAGCTCTTCAGCTCTTCTACCTCACTACCATCAATTGGAGTCTTTGGGCCTCATCTTCACCTGCCTTCAGATTCACTGTGTCAGCCAGTGGTGCTTAATGCATTTATACCTAATTTTGGCAAAAGTTGAAATACATGTATTAAAAACTATATTAGCTGCCTTTTCAGACTACCAACTCTTTGATCCACAGATTTGGCTGTTTACTTTTAAGAGGTTGTACCTTTTATCGATCACCTCCAGGCCAGATTCAACTCTGGCCACTCAATGGGAATGAAGCTTCTGACTCCACCAAAACAATGTGGCATGAAGTTGAAGGGTGAGTAAGGGCTTACAACACAGGACTTGACCAACACCAGATCGAAGGCCTCATTTTTAAATATCAGGTAATTGGCAGCGAAAATCAGGCAGCTAAGTATAGACATTGTCGCCTCACTTTTCCACTTTTTCCATTTCTACCATGGCCAACACCTTTCCCTTTCATACCGAACACATATGGAGAGGGGGAATTCAACCAGCACCCATTTTGCCTGCTTTTCACTGCTTTCTCAGCTAACCTGGGAGACCACTGAGAGAAATTAGTTGGAATTCCCCAAGGTTGACACTGGGATCGGTTTAGCTCAGTTGGTTAGGCAGTTGGGTTATGACGCAGAGACCAACAGCTCAGCTTCAATCTCCATACCAGCTCAGGTCATTCTTGAAGGCCCCGTCTTCTCAATCTTGCCCCTCGCCTGAAGTGTGGTGATCCTCAGGTTAAATCAGCACCAGTCACTCTCCCCCTCAAAGGGAAAGCATCCCATGGTCATCTGGGATGATGGAGACTTTACTCTTACTGCTAGTCACATAGGGAGAGAAGGTCTAACCACAGAATCATAGAATTGTTACCGTGCAGAAGGAGACTCATCATGTCTGCACCAGCTCTCCAAATGAGCAGAGTGGTTTAGTGCCATTCCCCAGACTCTTCCCATACTTATATTCAAGTGATCATCTAATGCCTTCTTGAATACCTCAATTGAACCTGCCTCCACCACACTTCCAGGCAGTGCATTCCAGACTCCAACCGCTTGTGTGAAAAAGTTTTTTCTCACATCACATTTGCTTCTTTTGCAAATCTCCTTAAATCTATGCCCTCCCGTTCCTTTCACGAGCGGGAACAGTTTCTCCCTATCTACTCTGTCATGATTTTGAACATCTCTATCAAATTTCCGCCTAGCCTGCTCTCCAAGGAGAACAGTCCCAACCTCTCCAATCTATCAACATCACTGAAGTTCGTCATCCCTGAAACCACTCCTGTAAACATTTCCTGCATTCTCTCCAATGCATTCACATCCCTCCTATAGTGTGGCGCCCAGAACTGTACACAATATTCCAGCTGGGGTCTAACGAATGTCTTGTATAAGTTCAGTATCATCTCCTTGCTCTTGTACTCTGCCCCTCTTAATAAAGCCCAGGACATTCCAAGAGCCGGTGCAGACTCAAAGGGCCGAATGGCCTCCTTCTGCACTGTAAATTCAATGATAATCTATGATTAATCTAGGACAAAGGTTCGGCACAACATCGTGGGCCGAAGGGCCTGTTCTGTGCTGTATTTTCTATGTTCTATGTTCTATGACACTATATGCTTTATTAACTGCTCTCTCCACCTGTCCTTCCACCTTCAAGATCTATGCACATATACACCCAGATCCCTCTGCTCCTGCACCACTGTAAGAATTTTACCCCTTATTTTATATTATCTGCAGAATTTTACCATTTTATATTACATTATAGGGACCTCCTGCCTATCTGCGTGGGCCCAATAGACTAATCATTTATATAAACTGTGATCTAGGCTAAGACTGAAATGAATAGTTGTCCCTTTCCTCTTTGGTGCTCTTGTGCACTCCCTATCGCCTCCTCAATTTGAAATTCTCTCCATTGCCTGTGGCAATGCTGTTCTTGCATTTTCTCTCCACGGTGGCCTACCGCTTGGTGGCTGAATTCCTACTGTGATCTCATCACGAATGCCAAATCAACCCCCGACCAAGGACTGTGTTCTGATGAAAGGTCATCGACCTGAAAGGTTCCTCGCTCCACAGATGCTGCCAGACCTGCTGAATGTCTTGCATTTGTTTATTCTTAATATCAACACAAATAGGTCAGGATTATAGAAAGAAAGAAAGACTTCCCTTTATGTAGCGCATTTTGCAACTTCGGAAGATTCCAAAGTACTTTACAGCCAATGAAGTACTTCAAAAGTGTTAGAATGTAGGGGAAATGGCAGCCAAGATGTATGCAGCCAGCACCCTCAGACAGCAATGTGAGAATGACCAATTTATCGTGATGTTAACTGAGAGATAAATATTGGTCAGGACAGCATGGGGTCTCTAATGTCCACCTAATGGGGCAGAAGAGTTTAATATCTCTTCTAAAACGTTTGTTCTTTGTCCTGTGTAAAAGATGGCACCTCTGACAGTGCAGCACTCCCCGAGTGCTGAGTGCCAGCCTAGGTTCTTAGAGTGGGACCTGTAGACCTACAACCTTCTAACTCAGAGGTGAGAGTGTTCCCAACTGAGCCATGGCTGACACCCCACCACCTCCCTGCCCATGAGGGAACCTACTAGCCCACTGGCAGTCCAAAGATGCTGCAGAACACCCTTCAGTTCCAGCTCCTTTACCTTGGGGTAGTGTACTCCTCTGTGCCCTTTTGGAATAGCTGAAATTCAGGTCCCATTGGTCTGCGGCTCCAGGGGCTGGGTTCTCCGATTTCCAGATAAAGTGCTGACACCGGCCAGAAAAAACAGCGCAACAGCTGCACCGATTCTGGGACCATTGGGGGGCTTACAGCCCCATCGGCTAAAACACCCGGGTCCCACACCACAAACGGCTGGAAAATGGCCGGGTCCATGGCCGTGCATGCACGTGGCGGCAGCCATACACGGACCACCCCCCACCAGTCCCCCAAGCATGGGTGTCAGCCATGGCTCAGTTGGGAACACTCTCACCTCTGAGTTAGAAGGTTGTAGGGGGTGCTGCATGAGGCCTAGCGTGTACCAGCAGCATCTGTCATTCGAGGACCTGCCAGACCGGGCATACGTCAAAGAGTCTGGCTGAACAGGGGGTCTGCCAGATTATGGCGCACCTGGCACCATGGGGGAATAGGGGATGACACCCGCCCCTGTGGTCTTCAGGGTGACAGTTGCCCTGAACCTCTATGCAACGGGGTCCTTCCCGGCGCCAAGTGGGAACCTGTCTGGAATCTCACAGACCTTGGTGCACAGGTGCATCTGCGCCGTCATGGAGGTCCTATGTGCCCATTTAGCACAATACATCCATTTCAATGTGGCCCGAGTCCACCAGGATGCCCCGGCAAAGGGGTTTGCCACCATCACCGAGATGCCGCGGTCCAGAGGATGATTGACGGGATGCATGTCACCCTATGAGCACTTGCAGATGACAGGCCAGTCTTCACAAACCAAAAGGGATTCCATCGATGAACATGCAGCTGGTGTGTGACCATCAGATGCGCCTCATGCACGCCTGCACCCGATAACTGGGCATTGTGCAGGATGCCTTCACCCTGGCACACTTGGTGGTTCCCGGCCTCTTCGAGGCGCACCCCCGGCTAAGGGGGGTTGGCTCCTGGGCGACAGAGGTTATCCGCTGCAGTCGTGGCTGATGGCGCCTATCCAGAGGCCTGTGAGAGGGCAGCCCTGTCCTGGGTCTCAGCCACCACCTTGCTGATCAATAGCCAAAGGCCTCCCAAGGCCTCCACTGCGGACGCCATCCATGCGGTGTTGGCCTGCTTCATCGCTTTGCTGATGACAATTTTGGCTGAAGATTGATGTGAATGACTCAGCCTTGTCTTTTGCACATGTGTGCTGGGCTCCTCCATCATTGAGGATGGGGATAATTGTGGAGCCTCCTCCTCCAGTGAGTTTTTTAATAGTCCACCACCATTCACAGCTGAATGTGGCAGGACTGCAGAGCTTAGGTCTGATGCGTTTGTTGTGGAATGGCTTAGCTCTGTCTATTACTTGCTGCTTATGCTGTTTGGCACCCAAGTGGTCCTGTGTTGTATCTTCACCAGGTTGACACCTCATTTGCCTGATGTTGCTCCTGACATGCTCTCCTGCACTCTTCATTGAACCAGTGTTGATTCCCTGGCTTGGCGTTAATGGCAGAGTGGAGGATATGCCAGGCCATGAGGTTACAGATTGTGGTTGAATACAATTCTGCTGCTGCTCTTGGCCCACAACGCCTCATGGATGCCAAGTCTTGAGTTGCTCGATCTGTTCGAAGTCTATTCCATTTAGCACGGTGGTAGTGCCACACAACACGATGGAGGGTATCCCCAATGTGAAGACGGGACTTTGTCTCCACAAGGACTGTGTAGTGGTCGCTTTTACCGATACTGTCAGTGACAGACGCATTTGCAGCTGGCAGATTGGTGAGGATGAGGTCTAATATGTTTTTTCCCTCTTGTTGGTTCACTCACCACCTGCTGCAGTCCCAGTCTAGCAGCTGTGTCCTTTAGGACCCGGCCAGCTCAGTCTGTGGTGGTAATACCGAACCACTCTTGGTGATAGACATTGAAGTCTCCCAGCCAGAGCATATTCTGCGCCCTTGCCACCCTCAATGCTTCCTCCAAGTGATGTTCAACATGGAGGAGTACTAATTCATGGTGGCCGGTACGTGGTAATCAGCAGGAGGTTTCCTTGCCCATGTTAAAATTGAAACCATGAGACCTCATGGGGTCCAGAGTCGATATTGCGGACTCCCAGGGCAACTCCATCCCGTCTGTATACCATTGTGCTGTCCTGTATACCATTGTCTCACTGTCCTGCCGGTGAGACAAGACATACCCAAGAATGGTGATAGTGCTGTCTGTGACATTGTCTGAAAGATATGATTTTGTGAGTATGACTATGTTCGGCTGTTGCTTGGCTAGTCTGTGAGACATCTCTCCCAACTTTGGCACAAGCCACCAGATATTAGTAAGGAGGATTTTGCAGGATTGACAGGGCTGGGTTTGGCATTCTCGTTTCCGGTGCCTGGTTCAATGCCGGGTGGTCAGTCTGGTTTGAGTCCTTTTTTGTGTTTTCTTAGCGGTTGAATACAACTGAGTGGCTTGCTAGGCCATTTCAGAGGGCATTTAAGAGTCAACCCCATTGCGGTGGGTCTGGAGTCACATGTAGGCCTGACCAGGTAAGGATGGCAGATTTCCTTCCCCAAAGGACATTAGTGAACCAGATGGGTTTTTACGACAATCGACAATGGTTTCACGGTCATCATTCGACTTTTAATTGCAGATATTTTATTGAGTTTAAAATCCACCACCTGCTGTGGTGGGATTCGAATCCGGCTCCCCAGATCATTATCTTCGGTCTCTGGATTACTAGTCCAGTGACAATACCATTACACCACCGACTTAATCCATTCTTAGACAGCTGGTTCTGGAAATTATGCAAATAAACTGACCGGGCGTAAGAGTGTACAGGCATTCCCCATGCCATGTCCCATATTAGAGCTGAAATTTTAGCATTGAAGAGGAAAATACAGGTTAAAATCATCTTGTATAAAATTTATTCCTTACTGCTTGCTATTTCCAGTATTCACCTTGAATCTTTAGTTGATGGTTTTGTGTTGGCTCAGCATGGCTGTTCTTGATTTAGTGGGCGTTTGCTGGCTGCTAATAGCCTCACATTGACTAGCTACATGTAAATCTTCTTCAAGGTTAGTCTCACTAAACATATTTCTAGATTGTGGTTCAAGCAGCATTGTACCTTTTCCCTTTTTAAGGTGTTTTGAAGCAGTCTGATTCCACAATGCTCAGGCTGAGGCTTTGATTGATTTGTTCTGAGTCAGGACTGAGAGTAGCATTTGACTTTGATCAAGGTCGGCTCCATCTGTATTTTTCATAAAAAGCTAGACACAAACAGATGTGCAGCCATGATGATCAGAGAAAATGCAAGGTACTATACCAAGAGAGTACAGGATGAATAGAAAGAACAGAGAGGATCACAGAGAGGGTTAACACGTGGGACAGAAGTAGGAAGATGAAAGTTGCAGGAAGATATTTTTGATATTTGCTTTTGTCCATGAACAGCGCTGGAGATTAATGAATAATATAGTTTGTTGGTTTGCCATTGCTGCTTAGTCCCTAACAACACAGGGGAAGCACCTTCAGCACATCAACTGAAGAAGAACGTTCACCGCCACCTTTTCGCGAGCATCCAAGGACAGGTAGAATGGAAACGGGGTCCACCCAATTGTCCAGGTTGAGTTTGTGTCCCGCAATCCTGCAAAATAATAGATTTTGAAAAACAAATGTGTTAAAAAGGTTGTAGATTCAAGGGTCACTGAAACACAAGAGCTTCCACGCGGCATTGAGGGAATTCTGCACTTTCGGATGAGATATTAAACAAAGGCCCTGTCAGGTGGATGTAACAGATCTCCTCATCATTTGTTCAAGGTACAGGGGAGTTATCTCCGGTGCCGCCACCAATATTTATCACTCAATCAGCATCACACAAACAGATTATCTGGTCCTTTACTGCTCCTACGACGTATGATCTCATCAGTAAGAGAATCAAGGGTTCTGCGGGTGAGGCATTAATGAGGAGTTGAGGATATCATACCAGATCAGTCATCATCTCATTGAATGGCAGAGCAGACTAGATGAGCTGAATGACCTGGTTCTGCTCCTGGATCTGATGGTGTTGGTCATTCTGTGCAAATTGCCTGCTGCATACATTGTGACAGTGACAATACTTCATTGGCTGTAAGTGTTTTGGGACATCCTGTGGTTGTGAAAGGTCCTGTATAAATGGGCTGGCACGGTGACACAACGGTTACCATTGCTGCCTCACAGCTACAGGGTCCTGGATTCAATTCCAACCTGGGATGACTGTCTGTGTGGAGTTTGCACGTTCTCCCCGTGTCTGCGTGGGTTTCCTCCGGGTACTCCGGTTTCCTCCCAGAGTCCAAAGATGTGCAGGTTAGGTGGATTGGCCATGATAAATTGCCCCTTAGTGTCCAAACGTTTAGGTGGGGTTACTGGGTTACAGGGATAGGGTGGAGGCGGTGGGCCTACGTAGGGTGCTCCTTTCAAGGGTCGGTGCAGACCCGATGGGCCGAATGGCCTCCTTCTGCACTGTACATTCTATGATTCTATGAAATGCAATGCAAGTCTTTCCTTTTCTGCCTGTCATTCTTATGTTGAACAGGAAAGCAATTCTTGACCCCATAAACTTTAGCAGGGTCAATGGTGGAGGTCCTGGGCAGGTAGATCTTGGCAAGTACACCACATTTCCATGGGTGATCTCGATCCAAAATACGTGCATTCTATTTTGCACAATAACTTGCTCAATGTCCAAAGAACACTGGGCGGGATTCTCTCACCCCGGGGCCGGGCAGGAGAATCGCCGGGACGCCGCCCCGACGCCGGTCCGCCGATTCTCCGGAGAGCGTACAATCGGCTCCATTGGCGCCGGCGTGGTCGGGGCCACTCTACGGGGCCCCGAAGCGATTCTCGGCCCAGGCTGGGCCGAGCAGCCACGCAAAAAAAGGCGAGTCTCGCTGGCGCCCTTCACACCTGCTCTTACCTGGTGGGACCTCGGCGTGGATACATCCGGGGGTGGCCTGGTGAGGGGGGGAGGGGCGTCCGACCCCGGGGGGGTCTCCGCTGTGGCCTGTCCCGCGATCGTGGCCGACCGATCGGCGGGCCAGCCTCTCGGGCTGGGGGCATCTTTTGTTCCGCGCCGGCCCCTGTAGCCCTACGCCATGTTGCGTCGGGGCCGGCGCGGAGAAGGGAGCCACTGCGCATGCGCGCATTGGCGCCGGTCCCACTGCGCAGACCCACGGCGCCCATCTGATGCCGGGGATCGGCAGCTGGAGTGGCGTGGTGCAGTTGTCAGAATTGCTGCTCCAAACTGCATGTTGACGCCGTCGAGAAACACAACGGCGTTTACGACGGCGTCAACACTTAGCCTCAGGATCAGAGAACCCCACCCACTGTCTGTAAAATTTGGAAACTTTCATCACGTGATAGCTGCCGGCGATTCGGTCTACCATACAGATACATTTCATTGAGATCAGGTTAATTTTAAATTTGGTCTCAACTGTTGCTACAAGCGGGCTGGGTGGCGACATACAATCTGGGCACACTTCTGAGCACACTTCTTGGTTTTGCTGACAGAAGGATTGGAACCCATTCAATTTTGCCTGTTGGCACTGCTGATGGTTTGTCGTCTTCACTGCTTGAAGGATTAATAGACATTCAGAATGTCATACAGAATACCTGTTCAACAAAATGTAGTACAGTTTGATTTGTAGCCCTCTGGACATGGAAAAGAGTATCTAGTGTGCACCATATTTAAAGTGGTGTCAAATGCAAGCTGCCTTATTCAAACTGACAGTGATTCAGTGCGGTGAGATTGCACTAGAACATAGTGTTCCTGGGTGGCACTGTTTCGTCTACCAGCCCCAGTTCACATTCCTTCCATACAGTCTTGAGGAGTGAGCTTTGATAAATTATTCCTGAATGCCCGTTAGTCAGTAATACTGTCTATTTCAGACCATTCAAAGCCATGAATTGACCTTCAAAATTCCGATTCATCCAATAATTTAAATTAAGTGTTGCTGAAAAAAGAAACATGCTATCAAAGCTTTTCATTCTTGCACTCATCAGGATAGCTCCCAAGAAATGACCAACTATAACAGGGAAACAATGTCTTATACTGCATGAGAAGAGACCCTTTTCACCTATGCATCACACAAGGAAACCATAGACATTTGCACCTGATCAATATAACATGATGATCTAGCTGCACCCCGAATATCTAAAGCTGTATTCATTGAACATATGAATTCAACAACACCTGCAGTTGAGTTAAGTTTTAACAACAGCATACATGCCTAAATAGACGGTGTAACCATGGGATCCCCTTTAGGCCTAGCTTTTACAAACATCCTCATTGGTTTCCACGAGAAACGGGAATGGCACCTATGCCTGCCCATTGCCCTATATCTGATCCATAGATGATACATTTACCATATTTGAATCTGTAGCTGTACGTAAGAAGTTCCTTACGAACCTTAATGGGCTTCGCCCCGCATTCAAATTTACTTTTAAAATAGAGCTGTCAAATGCGTTCTCTTTCCTCAACCTTCGAGGTGAGAGATCTGCCAGTGGGTTCTCTACTATTGTCCACCACAAATCTGCCTTCGCTGGTAATACATATATTAGGATTCCTACAGCTACACGCACTACAAGGTTGGCCTTATCGGCAACCTTATAAATCAGGATGGAGCCATTTGCTAACCATGCAGCTTGATGCTGAAATGAAAATAGGTTGCATCTGTCATAATATACATCTCTGTATATAATGGAGTGCAGACAGGCAGTGATTGACACACAGGAAGACCAGTAAGCACACAGAACAGAGCAGCCAATCACCAGACAGGACACAACCACTATAAAGCCAGAGGGCACCAGTTTCCCACTCTCTCGGGACCCAGCCTCTGAGACAGTCAGAGTTAGTGAGCTGGTCAGTGCAAACACCATGTGGTAGCTAGTAAGTCTGGTTAGGTTAGTATCAGGTCTCCAGTCAAGTCAGCATAGTATCAACCCACAGTTGAACATGTATAATAGTTTAGATGTTAAATAAAATCGTGTTGCATCTTATCAAGAGTTGGAGGTCTGTCTCTCACTACACTGCATCAAGTGCAGTCCACATCGACCCAGCCTACCCAACACATCATGGTACCAGTGAGTGATGCTGAAAATTGACGGCCCTACCTTGAGTGAATCAGCGTTGACCAGCAAACAGCCATCCGGTGACATGGAAAATGTCCGCCCTCCTCCGCAGCTCCGCATCGCCGGCAACCTCTTCAAACAAAAGTTCCAACTCTATCTAGAAGCCACCGACCTCGAGGCCACATCGGACGCCAGGAAGATCGCACTATTCCTCTCTACAGCCGGGGACCACGCCATCAACATCTACAACTCCCTTACATTCGCTGAAGGCGAAGACAAGACAAAATTTAAAACAGTCCTACTGAAGTTCGACAGCCACTGTGACATTGAGGTGAATGAGAGCTTTGAACGGTACGTTTTACAGCAGAGGCTTCAGGATAAGGATGAACCTTTTCAATCCTTTCTGACCCATCTCTGCATCCTCGCGCAGGTATGTAACTATGACTGGACCACTGATTCCATGATCCGGGATCAGATCGTTTTCGGGGTCCACTCTGATTCCCTTCGCCAGCAGCTCCTGAAAGTCAAGCAGCTCACCCTCACCATCGCCATCGAAACGTGCGTTCTCCACGAACATGCTAACAATCGGTACTCCCACATCAGGGCGGCAGAAATGGCAAAGCTAACCTCCCACGAGGCGGAACGGGTGCAGGCCATCGCACAAATTCAGGGCCTAAGTATCGATGAGAGTGGCCATTCCGCGCGCTTTTCCCGGGCCCCTGCGCATGCGCGATGGTGCACGGAACGCGCTGCCGCTGGCGTCATGACGTGTCCGAATTGTGGCTCCGCCCATTTAAAGCGGCAATGTCTGGCAAAATCACGACAGTGTCTACAGTGTGGCAAGCTTGGCCACTACGTGGCCCTTTGCAGATCTGCTCCACTGCCCAGCATCCAGCGACCCCAGCCATGGCGCAGAAGCGTCCGTTCAATACAGCAGGCCATGCCAGACTCCGACCCCGACAGCCCAACATATCCAGATGCTGCATGCCTCAAATCTCCATACTGGGTGGGCATCATTACGAAGCATGCGCTGCCTTCCTCCAAGACAGCGAAGTACCTCCCGATCCTCAGCGTGGATCCCGACGACGAGTGGTGTGCTGTCCTCACAGTCAGCAAGGCTCGCATCCGGTTCAAACTGGACACCGGCGCATCGGCGAACCTCATCTCCAAATCCGATCTCAACACCACCCGCGTCAGACCAAGCATTGTTCCACCGGCCTGCCAGCTTCTTGACTACAATGGCAATGCCATAGCTGCCAGTGGCTCATGCCAACTCGGAGTTTCCAATAAGTCATGAAAAGCGACACTGTGATTTGAGATCGTGGGACCTGACAGAGCATCCCTGCTCGGTGCTCGGGCCTGCAAACTCCTGAACTTGGTTCAGCGAGTCCACACCATGTCATCCTCACAGGCGACGGCCTCACCTGATGAGAACGTCCAGGCTGAAATTGATGACATCATCACGCGATACCACAGCGTGTTCAACGGAATGGGCACACTCCCATACCGATACAAAATCCTGTTCTAACCAAACGCCACCCCTGTGATCCAGGCTCCACGTCGGGTGCCGGCACCCCTCAAGGACCCCCTCAAGCAGCAGTTACAGGACCTCCAGCACCAGGGCATCATATCAAAGGTCACAGAACACACGGACTGGATCAGCTCCATGGTCTGCATCAAGAAGCCATCAGGGGGGCTTCGAATCTGCATCGACCCCAAGGATTTAAACCGTAACATCATGAGGGAACATTACCTGATACCAAAACGAGAAGAGTTGACCAGCGAGATGGCTCATGCCAAACACTTTACGAAGCTGGACGCCTCCAAGGGGCTCTGGCAAATACAGCTGGATGCATCCAGTTGCAAGCTGTGCACATTCAATACCCCGTTCGGTCGCTACTGCTACAACCGGATGCCTTTTGGCATCATCTCTGCCTCAGAGGTATTTCACCGCATCATGGAACAGATGATGGAGGGTATCGAGGGGGTGCGCGTGTATGTTGACGATGTCATAATCTGGTCCACAACTCCTTAAGAACATATCGATCGCCTCAAGCAGTTATTCCACAGAATCCATGAGCATGGCCTCCGACTCAACAGAGCCAAGTGCTCCTTCGGTCAATCAGAAATCAAATTCCTTGGTGACCACATCTCGCAGCAAGGCGTGCGGCCAGATGCTGACAAGGTCTCGGCGATCAATGCCATGAAGACCCCAGAGGACAAGAAGGCGGTCTTTCGCTTTCTAGGTATGGTCAACTTCCTCGGGAAGTTCATTCCCAACATGGCGGCACACACCACAGCCCTCCGCCATCCCATCAAAAAGTCGACAGAATTCCAGTGGCTGCCCGCTCATGAGAGCGAATGGCGTGAGCTGAGGGAAAAACTCACCACAGCTCGGGTTCTGGCGTTCTTCGACCCTACCAACGAGACCAAAATATCCACTGACGCGATCCAGGACGGTATTGGGGTGGTGCTCCTCCAACTCCGACTCCTCCTCATGGGCCCCAGTTGCATATGCCTCCAGAGCCATGACGCCCACTGAGCAACGGTACGCTCAGATTGCGAAGGAGTGTCTGGGCCTCCTAACTGGAATCGACAAATTTCACGACCATGTGCATGGCCTCCCAAAATTCACGGTTGAGCCGGACTACAGGCCATTAGTCCACATAATCCAGAAGGATTTGAATGACATGACGCCTCGGTTACAACGAATCCTTCTCAAGCTACGCCACTATGACTTTGAACTTGTCTACATGCCAACTCATTGTTGCAGATGCCTTTTCCTGGTCTATCACCACACCGTGTGAACAAACTGACTTTGTCTGCCAAATCGATGCGCAGGTGCAATTGTGTGCCTCCAACCTTCCGGCCACTGATGAGAGGGTCATCCAAATACGTGAGGAAACGGCCAAGGATCCTCTGCTGCAGCATGTGATGCAGCACCTCACGAATGGCTGGCAGAGGGACAGTGTCCCCAGTTTTACAATGTCAAGGACGACCTGACGGTGGTGGATTGCATCCTCATGAAGCTCGATAAGATTGTGATTCCACAGAGCATGCGAGCTATGGTGCTCTGCCAACTCAATGAGAGTCACCTGGGGGGATCGAGAAATGTCGACGCAGAGCTCGAGAGGCAGTCTATTGGCCAGGCATCAACCAGGACGTTGCCAACATGGTCCTCAACTGCTCCACATGTCAGAAATTTCTGCTAGCTCGACCCAAAGAAACTCTGCAGCAACATGAGATAGTGACCTCCCCATTGTCCAAAGTCGGCGTCGACCTTTTCCACGCCAAGGGGCGTGACTATGTCTTCCTGGTCGACTACTTCTCCAATTACCCTGAAGTGGTGAAACTGTCCGACCTCACGTCAAAGGCGGTGATTAAAACATGCAAAGAAACGTTTGCCAGGCATGGGATACTGCTCACGGTGATGAGTGACAACGGTCCCTGTTTTTACAGCCAGGAATGGTCTGATTTTGCCCGCCTATACAACTTTCATCACGTAACCTACAGCCCCCACTACCTGCAGCCAAACGGGAAGGCCCAAAAAGGGGTCCATATCGTCAAGAAATTACTATGCAAGGCTGCAGACTCAGGCTCCGACTTCAACTTGGCGCTGCTGGCAGACAGAGCATCCCCGCTGTCCACTGGGTTGTCTCCCGTGCAGATGCTCATGAATCGTACTCTGCGAACCACAGTTCCAGCCATCCATGTTCCAGACCGTGACCACCTCACGGTCATACAAAAGATGCAACAGTCTCGGGCCCAACAGAAATCAGCATACGATGCTCATGCCACGGATCTCCCCGAGCTGGTCCCAACTGATTGTGTTCGTGTGCAGTTGCCTGACGGCGGCTGGTCCGCTACAGCTGTGGTGGTCAAGCAAGTGGCCCCGAGATTGTTCCTCGTCCACATGGCTGATGGCTCCTTCCTACGACGCAACAGACGGGCGCTGCGCAGAGTTCCACACCCGCCACCTAACCATGATGTCCCGCCTCACACAATACTTGCTCCGGACGTGCCCGACCACGAGGCCACCGATCTACCAGCAATCCTGCCGACCTCTGCGACCACCTCATTGGTCCCGCCTACCCAAGTGCAGGTGGCCCCTGATCCACCCTTGAGGCGGTCAACCAGAATTTGTCACCTGCCGCAGAGACTAAACTTATGGACTGAACTTTTGCACAACTGTGTTACCTTATCGTTTTGACCTCTGTAAATATCTTATTTTACCGTTTCATCTGTCCTATATCTGCACTAGCGACACCTTCCTGTGTACATAAGGATTTTTAGCACATTCTGTATATAGTCATGCACATATACACATCCACACGCACATGCACCTTAATATTTATTATTTCAACACACGCAATACAAAACAAAACAAAAAATAAAAGGGGGGGAGATGTCATATATCTCTATGTATATAATGGAGTGCAGACAGGCAGTGATTGACACACAGGATGACCAGCAAGCACACAGAACAGAGTAGCCAATCACCAGACAGGACACCACCACTATAAGGTCAGAGGGCACCAGTTTCCCGCTCTGTCGGGACCCAGCCTCTGAGACAGTCAGAGTTAGTGAGCTGGTCAGTGCAAACACCATGTGGTAGCTAGTAAGTCTGGTTAGGCTAGTATCAGGTCTCCAGTCAAGTCAGCATAGTGTCAACCCACAGTTGAACATGTATAATAGTTTAGATGTTAAAAAATATTGTGTTGCATCTTATCAAGAGTTGGAGGTCTGTCTCTCACTGCACTGCATCAAGTGCAGTCCACATCGACCCAGCCTACCCAACACATCAGCATCCTGCAGGATAATGGCTACTCTGATCAGATCATTGCCCATTGTATATTGCACAAACTCATAAATGGGCTGAAGGGCACTTTCAGGCTGAATAATATCAGTGTACCACAGGTTACCCAGGTAGGGTAAGGTGTCTCAAAAATATCAACAGCAGTAGAAGGTTGCCATTTCACACAGTTACTATTCAATAGTAACATAAATGTTACTATGTTACATAAATGTTACAGGGCAGCACGGTAGCATGGTGGTTAACACAATCGCTTCACAGCTCCAGGGTCCCAGGTTCGATTCCCGGCTTGGGTCACTGTCTGTGCGGAGTCTACACGTTCTCCCCGTGTGTGCGTGGGTTTCCTCCGGGTGCTCCGGTTTCCTCCCACAGTCCAAAGACGTGCAGGTTAGGTGGATTGGCCATGCTAAATTGCCCTTAGTGTCCAAAATTGCCCTCAGTGTTGGGTGGGGTTACTGGGTTATGGGGATAGGCTGGAGGTGTGGGCTTGGGTAGGGTGCTCTTTCCAAGAGCCAGTGCAGGCTCGATGGGCCGAATGGCCTCCTTCTGCACTGTAAATTCTATGAAAAATGGTGTTCTCTGCTAAATGGGTGCTGCCATTAAGCCCAAAAGATTTTCTACGTTTCAAACAAATGAGTAATGTGAAAAAGGAATTTCAGGGCCGGTGTGATGCCAGGTATGAAGGATTACGTCCCAATGACTGGGCATTTGTCTCAAACATTTGGCTGTTCGCAACAGGCAGAGTACTGACTGTACCCAACCGGCCCATACTTGCAAAACTCAAAACATAATGTTCAACCGAAGATGTAATTCCACGATTGGACAACACCTGCTCCTAAACAGTAGCCAAGCAAGCAACTCTTCCCTGGTTCATTCCCAGGGGAATGCCTTCACCAGTCAGGGTAGATTTGCCCGGTTTGAATTTGAACAGAGCTTGACCGGTAACTGTTCCATGTTGCATTCTCCATGGCAATGCCTCCACCAATCAGAGCTCACTTGCCAATGAATCAGCACTCTTTTATTGCTGTTCCCCGTCACTGTTTGAAAATTCTTGCATGCTTTTCTTTTTTTTTAGAAAATATTTTATTGAAACATTTGTAATTTTTACAGTATAACAAATTTAACAAATTAACACTCTAAACAACCTAGCGGCCCAACGCACGCAACCACATCACAATAACATACCCAACTACCCTCCCGCCCCAGCTCCTAACCACATCACAATAACATACCCAACTACCCTCCCGCCCCAGCTCCTAACTACCCGTATATTAGAGTCCCTGTCCTTATTTTACACTGCCACGCCATGCCTCCCATTTTCTCCCCCCCTTTCCCCCGCCCCCCCTCCCCCCGCGACTGCTGACATTCAGTTTTCCTTGAAGAAGTCGATGAACAGCTGCCACCTCCGAGCAAAGCCCCGAGTTGAACCTCTCAAGGTGAACGTAACCTTCTCCAGCCTGAGAAACCCTGCCATGTCGCTAACCCACACTCCTGACTTTGGAGGCTCTGAGTCCCTCCACCCCAGTAAAATCCGTCTCCGGGCCACCAGGGAGGAGAAGGTCAGAACATCGGCCTCCCTCCACCCCTGGGCCCCCCGGATCTTCTGATACCCCAAATATTGCCATTTCTGGACTCGCAGTCACACTTCCTTCCAGGACCTCTGACATGACGTCCGCAAATCCCTGCCAGAATCCCCTCAACTTCGGACTCGCCGAAAACGTATGTACATGATTCGCCGGACTTCCCCCACAGCGTCTGCACCTGTCCTCCACTTCCTCGAAAACCCACTCATCCAGGCTACCGTCATGTGGGCCCTATGAACCACCTTGAACTGAATCAGGCTAAGCCTGGAACACGACGAGGATGAATTGACTCTCTTCAAGGCCTTTTCCCATAGTCCGACTTCCAGCTCCCCTCCCAACTCTTCCTCCCACTTCCTCTTCACCTCCCCGATTGGGACCCCTTCCCACTCCATCAATTCCTTGTATATCTCCCCTCCCCTGCCCAACCCCCGTTTTCGACATTACCTTATCCTGTAGTTCCCTCAGGGGGAGTTGAGGAAAGCTTGAAACCTGCTTCCGGACAAAGCCCCGTACCTGTAGGTACCGAAACCCGTTCCCACCCGGCAACTCAAACTCCTCCTCTAATGCCTCCAGGCTCAGGAAACCCTCCTGAATGATCCCAAATCTCTCAATCCCTGCCCGCTGCCACCTCCTAAAGCTCCCATCCAGCTCCCCCGGAGCAAAACAGTGATTATCACAAATCGGTGACCTCACTGACTCCAGTCCCATGTGCTGTCTCCATTGTCCCCACACCCTCAGGGCTGCCACTACCACCAGGCTTGTGGAGTACCGAGCCGGCGAGAACGGCGGTGGCTCCGTTAGCAAAGCTTCCAAACTCGTACCCTTACATGATGCCGCCTCAACTCGCTCCCACACCGACCCCTCCCCCCTACCCACTTCCTAACCATCGATATGTTGGCCGCCCAGTAATAGTTCATAAAATTTGGAAGGGCTAAGCCGCCCTCCCCTGCCCCCGTTCCAAAAGTACCTTCTTTACCCTCGGGGTCTTACCAGCCCATACAAAGCCCGAGATCGCCGCGTTCATCTTCTGAAAAAAGCCTCAGGGATAAAAATTGGAAGACATTGAAAAACAAAAAGCAACCTCGGAAGGACTGTCATCTACACAGACTGCACCCTCCGCACCAATGGCAGCAGGAGCATGTCTCACCTGTGGAAGTCTCTTTTCATATGCTTGACCGCCCTGCCCAGATTTAACTTATGGAGCTGACACCAGTCCCTAGCCACTTGAATCCAGTCTCGGATCCAGAACCGTGATGAAATCCCCGCCATAATCAGTCGGTGCGAGTCCAGGTCCATGCCCTGCACCTCACCTGGCCTGCCCTCCAGCAGCTCCCGTCATCAGCTCTTCTCCATCACCCTAAAAGTCCTCTCCCCATCAGCAGTCTATACCCCCCCACCCTCCCCCCCCTCCCATTCCCCTCCCTACGCTGATCTTCAGCTCACCCCCACTATGCTTCCATGAACTAGCCCTCTGTGGTGAACCACTGTAATAGGGGATGTAAGGTAGGACCAGCATTACAGGTTCACCGGTAGCTCCTGCCGGCTGGCTCCGCCCATATAAATATGCATGACCTCCTGTGCCCAGCCATTTCGCCAGCTGCAGCAGGAGGCCACACATCTGACTGTAATAAAGCCACAGTTTTCCCAATCAATTTATTACAGTCAGATTTTCCACAGAATGGATATCCGAATTAAGCCCGATCGCCTGCAGCTGGATCCGCACTCGCCCGATGCCAGAAAATACTTTACTCACTGGCTAGCATGTTTTGAGGCCTACATCAAGGCTGCGGACCCCGCGCCAACGGAGGCTCAGAAGATAAACGTCCTGTACTCCAGACTGAGCTCCAGCTCCCGTTGATCCAAGATGCCACGAATTACACAAAAGCAATGGAACTCCTTAAGCAACACTACGCGCAGAAGGCGAACACGCTCTTCGCCAGGCATGTACTCGCCACCCACTCGCAACGACCTGGTGAGACCATCGAAGACTTCTGACGGGCCCTAATTCCACTCGTCCGGGACTGTGACTGTCAGGCCGTTACAGCCGCCGAACACGCGAATCTCCTCAGGCGCGATGCCTTCGTGACGGGGATTGCGTCGGACCGCATCCGAGAACGATTACTGGAAGGGGCCACGCTCGAACTGGCGGAGACGAAAACCTTGGCACTCTTCATGACGGTCGCATCCCGTAACGTACAATCGTTCCTCTCCCGCCACACTGCCCACCCTTCTACTCCTTCCTATCCCTCCTGGACCCTGCCGACGACCTCCTCAGCCGGGCCCTGCCTTCCCAATACGCCTGCGCCGCACGCCGATCCGCGCACCCCGGGGGTCCCTGCTGCTACTTCTGTGGTCAGCAGAAGCACCCCCGCCAACACTGTCCGGCCAGCACTGCAGTTTGTAAAGCCTGCAGTAAAAAGGGCCACTTCGCGGCTGTGTGCCAGGCCCGTGCAGTCGCTGCGATCGTGCCCGCTATCGCCCCCTCCCCCACGCCAGACGCACAATCGGAGCCGCCATCTCCTCCTCCCAGGTCCATGTGCGACCAATGGGCGCCGCCATCTTGTTCCCCTTCGGCCACGTGCCATCGTGTCCCGACCCCTCAATGAGCGCACCATGGGTGCTGCCATCTTGTTCCCCACAGGGTCTCCGGACATCCCAACATCGGAACCGCACACGCTCGCCACCCGAAGCACCCGCAGCTCACTGCGATGACGCTGGACCATTCTCGCCCGTACAACCTGGCCACCGCGTCGACGACGGTTAAAATCAACGGCCACACGACCTCGTGCCTGCTGGACTCCGGGAGCACCAAGAGCTTCGTTCACCCAGATATGGTAAGGCGCTGCTCCCTCGCGGTCCACCCTGCCAATCAAAGGATCTCCCTAGCCTCCGGATCCCACTCCGTCCCGATCCGAGGCTTTTGTACAGTCACCCTCACGGTCCAGGGCGTAGAATTTAGTAACTTCCGCCTCTATATCCTTCCTAATCTCTGCGCTGCACCCCTGTTGGGCCTGGACTTCCAGTGCAACCTCCAGAGCCTCACCCTCAAATTCGGCGGGCCCTTACCCCCCTTACCGTTTGCGGCCTTGCGACCCTCAATGTCGATCCCCCCTCCCTTTTTGCCAATCTAACTGCGGGTTGCAAGCCTGTTGCCACTAGGAGCAGACGGTACAGCACCCAGGACAAGACCTTCATCAGGTCCGAAGTCCAGCGACTGGTTGAGGAGGGTATTATCGAGGCCAGCAACAGCCCCTGGAGAGCCCAAGTGGTAGTGGTTAAAACTGGGGAGAAACACAGGATGGTCGTGGACTACAGCCAGACCATCAACCGGTACACACAGCTCGACGCGTACCCCCTCCCACACATAGCAGCACGGTAGCCTTGTGGCAGCACGGTAGCCTTGTGGATAGCACAATTGCTTCACAGCTCCAGGGTCCCAGGTTCGATTCCGGCTTGGGTCACTGTCTGTGCGGAGTCTGCACGTCCTCCCCGTGTGTGCGTGGGTTTCCTCCGGGTGCTCCGGTTTCCTCCCACAGTCCAAAGATGTGCAGGTTAGGTGGATTGGCCATGATAAATTGCCCTTAGTGTCCAAAATTGCCCTTAGTGTTGGGTGGGGTTACTGGGTTATGGGGATAAGGTGGCGGTGTTGACCTTGGGTAGGGTGCTCTTTCCAAGAGCCGGAGCAGACTCGATGGGCCGAATGGCCTCCTTCTGCACTGTAAATTCTATGATAATATCTGATATGGTCAATCAGATTGCGCAGTACCGGGTCTTCTCAACAATTGACCTGAAATCCGCCTACCACCAGCTCCCCATCCGGAGGTCGGACCGTCCTTCGAGCCTTCGAGGTGGACGGTCGCCTCTACCACTTCCTTAGGGTCCCTTTCGGTGTCACAAATGGGGTCTCGGTCTTCCAAAGAGAGATGGACCGAATGGTCGATCAGTACGGTTTGTGGACCACCTTTCCGTACTTAGATAATGTCACCATCTGCGGCCATGACCAGCATGACCATGATGCCAACCTCGATAGATTCCTCCGCACTGCCACTCTTCTCAACCTGACCTACAACAAAGAGAAGTGTGTGTCAGCACGACCCAGTTAACCGTTCTCGGCCTTGTAGTCCAAAACGGATTTCTCGGGCCCGACCCCGACCGCATGAGCCCCCTCATGAAACTTCCCCTCCCCCACTGCCCCAAGGCCCTCAAACGCTGCCTGGGGTTCTTTTCCTACTACGCTCAGTGGGTCCCAAACTATGCGGACAAGGCCCGCCCACTCATTCAGTCCACCCAATTCCCCCGCGCGGCCGAGGCACAACACGCTTTCGCCCGCATCAGAGCAGACATCGCCAAGGCCGGGATGCAGGCAGTGGGCGAGTCACTGCCTTTCCAACTAGAAAGCGACTCTTCAGAAGTCACCCTTGCCGCCACTCTAAACCAGGCAGGCAGAGCCGTGGCATTCTTTTCCCGCACCCTTCATGCCTCTGAAATTCAACACTCATCTGTCGAAAAGGTGGAGCTATCGTTGAAGCTGTACGGCATTGGAGGCATTACCTGGCCGGTAAGAGATTCACTCTCCTCACTGACCAATGGTCGGTAGCCTTCATGTTCAATAACACACAGCGGGGCAAGATCAAAAATGATAAAATCTTGCGGTGGAGAATCAAGCCCTCCACTTTTAATTACAAGATTTTGTATCGCCCCGGTAAACTCAACGAGCCCCCAGACGTCCTCTCCCGAGGTACATGTGCCAGCGCACAAGTGGACCAACTCCGGGCCCGACATGACAGCCTTTGTCACCCGGGGGTCACTCGATTGTACCATCTGGTCAAAGCTCGCAATCTGCCCTACTCCGTTGAGGAAGTAAGGACAGTCACCAGGGACTGCCAGGTCTGTGCGGAGTGCAAGCCTCACTTCTACAGGCCAGACCGTGCGTGCCTGGTGAAGGCTTCCCACCCCTTTGAACGCCTCAGAGTGGATTTCAAAGGGCCCCTCGCTTCCACCGACCGTAACACGTACATTCTCAGTGTGGTCGATGAGTACTCCAGATTCCCCTTCGCCATCCCGTGCCCCGATATGACATCTGCCACCGTCATCAAGGCCCTCAGCACCATCTGCGCTCTGTTCGGTTTCCCTGCCTACATCCACAGTGACAGGGTATCCTCATTCATGAGCGATGAGCTGCGTCAGTTCCTGCTCAGCAGGGGTATAGCCTCCAGCAGGACGACCAGCTACAACCCCTGAGGAAACGGGCAAGTAGAACGGGAGAATGGGACGGTTTGGAGGGCCGTTCAGCTGGCCCTATGTTCCAGGAACCTCCCAGCCTCTCGCTGGCAGGAGGACCTCCATGACGCTCTACACTCCATCCGGTCACTATTGTGCTCAGCCACTAATAACACACCCCAGGAACGTGTTTTTGCCTTGCCCAGGAAGTCCACATGTGGGGTGTCACTCCCGACTTGGCTCGCTGCTCCAGGATCGGTCCTTCTCCGTAGGCACGTCCGGCTCCACAAGGCGGACCCCCTTGGTGGACAGGGTTCACCTGCTCCACGCCAACCCTCAATATGCCTACGTTGAGTCCCCGACGGCCGCCAAGATACTGTCTCACTCAGGGACCTGGCACCATCAGGTTCCACCCCAACACAAACCCCCACCAATGCGCCCCCCCCCCACCTCCCACCGCGCCGCCAATATTGACCCCACCAGACCAAAGCCCCCGCCCCCCATTTTCCACACAAGATGACGAAGAGGACTTCTGCACTCTCCCGGAGATCCCCGATGACAGGCCAACATCAGCACTGCCACCACCGCCATCGGTGCCACCTCCACCACCGCCAGCACCGACTTCGCCGCCACCGTTACGCCGCTCCCAACGAAGCACCAAAGCACTGGACCGGCTGAACCTTTGATGGACTCCGGACCGTCAACATGGACTTTTCTTCCCCTACCACTGTACATAATTGCATTAATTGTATGTAGTTTCACGTCACCCCCGCCGGACTCATTTTAACAGGGGGTGAATGTGGTGAATCACTGTAACAGGAGATGTAAGGTAGGACCTGCACTACAGGTTCGCCGATAGCTCCTGCCGGCTGGCTCCACCCATGGAGAACTGTATAAATATGCTTGACCTCAGTGCCCTGCCATTTCGCCAGCTACAGCAGGACGCCACACATCTGACTGTAATAAAGCCACAGTTGTACCCAACTTTAGTCTTTGTGCAATTGATCGTGCGTCACCCTCCCAGCTAGCCTTGCAGCCCCCGCCCCTGGCGCCTAGCATCCTATCCCCCACTGATTCCCCTTTCCCCCTGCTCTTAATGCAAACTCCCAAAACAATAGCAAGAAGCAAAAACAAACAAACAATCCCTCCCAAGGTCTGAGCACAAAGGCCCACCCCTCCTTCCTTAACAAAGTATTATCTAGTCAACTAACCTCACACAGAACCGAATGAAAAACGGAGAAAGAAAGAAAATATATATACAGGGCCTGAAAGGTCATTCCAAACGTCGCAAACTAAACGTTGAAAGTTTAAAGTTTTTACAAAAAATAGCTCATAGCTCAGTTCCCCACAGTCAAGGGGCGGGATTCTCTGATCCTGAGGCTAAGTGTTGACGCCGTTGGAAACGCCGTTGCGTTTCCTGGCGGTGTCAACATGGCCTCAGGATCAGCAATTCTGGCTCCGACAGGGGGCCAGCACGGCACTGGAGCGGCCCACGCCGTTCCAGCTGCTAATTTCGGCATCAACAGGGTGGCGCGGGGTCCGCGCATGCGCAGTGGCACCGGCGCCAATGTGCGCATGCGCAGTGGCTCCCTTCTCCATGCTGTCCCTGACGCAACACAGCGCAGGGCTACAGGGTCCGGCACGGAAAGCAGGCCCCCAGCCGAGAGGATGGCCCGCCGATTGGTGGGCGCCGATCGCGGGACAGGCCACAACGGAGGCCCCCCTGGGGTCGGACCCCCCCACCCCTGCCTCCACAGGCTGCCCCCGGACCCTTCCACGCCGAGGTTCCGCCAGCTAGGAGCAGGTTAGAACAGCGCAGGCGGTACTCGGCTTTATTGTGTCGGCCGCTCTGCCCATCCAGGGCCGTGAATCGGCGGGGGGTGGGGGGCTGCGTAGAGCAGCCCCCGACCAGCAGTGCACCAACCACGCTGGCGCCAATGGTGCCGAATATCCGCTCTGCGGAGAATCGTATCCCAACGTCGGGGCGGCGTGCCGCTATTCGCACCGGTCGCGGCGATTCACCTGCCCGGCCCCGGGCTGAGAGAATCCCGCCCAGAGTTCAAGGACTTCATTCACCCTGTAGGACCATCAATATGACGCAAGGCAGGTTGTATTAACATCAATCAAGGCTTTATTGAGCAGACCTGTTCCCCAGCAGCTTGGTTACAGAATGCAGCTGCTGGGAGAACCTGGGTTCTTATACCCGCATTTCTGGGTGGAGCCCAGTAGGCAGCAGATCCTATCAGGACCCAGTATCCATCCACCAATAGCCTCTCGGCATCATGGTGTGCCGTATTACCCCTAATACATACCACCACATTCACCCCTTGTTAAAAAAGAACCCGGCGGGATGGTGGGTCGTATGGTGGTAGGGGATTACAGGGTCGGTATTGTGCCATAACTATTAACTATATACAATAATGCCGCTTTAACTGGGCCATGCATGGTCGGCATTGTGCCGTAACTATTAACTATATACAATAATGCGCCTTACTGGGCTACTGAATCATTGACATGACTTAAAGCGATTCGATGAGCCAGGTGGGTGCCCTGGTCATCCTTTCCGATCATCTCAGGCCGGGTGGTGGTGACGGTGCTGGCTCGAGTCCCATCGTCTCTGGTAGCGTAGCGCTGTCCGTCCCTGTTTCCTTACGCCTGGACGGGCCTGGGAGGAGAACCGATCCCCCCGGGAAGGGAGTGGCTGTGGGATGCGTCGGTGGGAGTGAGGGGGTGATTGGTGTTGGGGGGGTGTGGGGAGCTCCGGCGGGCACCAGGTCCCGCAGGGAGAACGTGTCCTGTCGGCCATCGGGGAACGCCACATAGGCATATTGCGGGTTTGCGTGGAGGAGATGTACCCTTTCCACCAACGGGTCTGATTTGTGCGCTCACACATGTTTCCGGAGCAGGATGGGCCCCGGGTCTGCCAGCCAAGTTGGAAGTGACGTTCCAGAGGAGGACCTCCTAGGGAAAACAAGGAGGCGCTTGTGAGGCGTTTGGTTAGTCGTGGTGCACAGCAGGGAGTGGATAGAGTGAAGGGCATCCGGGAGGACTTCCTGCCAGCGGGAAATTGGGAGATTCCTAGACCGGAGGGCCAGCAGGACGGCCTTCCAGACCGTTCCGTTCTCCCTTTCTACCTGCCCGTTCCCCCAGGGGATGTAACTGGTCGTCCTGCTCGAGGCTATGCCCTTGCTGAGCAAGAATTGACGCAGTTCGTCACTCATGAAGGACCCTGTCGCTATGGATGTAGGTGGGGAAACCGAACAGTGTAAAAATGGTGCAGAGGGCTTTAATGACCGTGGCCGCGGTAATGTCGGGGCAGGGGATGGCGAAGGGGAAACGGGAGTATTCGTCAATGACGTTTAGAAAGTACTTATTGCGATCGGTGGAGGGGAGGGGGCCTTTGAAATCTAAACTGAGGCGTTCAAAGGGTCGGGAAGCCTTTATCAGGTGCGCTCTATCTGGCCTGAAAAAGTGCGGTTTGCACTCTGCGCAGATCTGGCAGCTCCTGGTGACTGTACGGACCACCTCCACAGAGTAGGGGAGATTGCGGGACTTTACGAAATGGTAGAACCGAGTGACCTCCGTGTGGCAGAGGTCTTCGTGGAGGGCTTGGAGGCGGTCTATTTGTGCGCTGGCACATGTGCCGCGGGATAGGGCATTGGACGGCTCGTTCAGCTTTCCGGGACGATACAAGATCTCGTAGTTGTAGGTGGAGAGTTCGATCCTCCACTGCAGGATCTTGTCGTTTTTTATCTTGCCCCGCCGTGCAT
Source organism: Scyliorhinus torazame (assembly GCF_047496885.1). NCBI lineage: Eukaryota > Metazoa > Chordata > Chondrichthyes > Carcharhiniformes > Scyliorhinidae > Scyliorhinus > Scyliorhinus torazame. The sequence goes on along the minus strand of NC_092710.1, from coordinate 273,989,453 downwards.
TATCGAACATGAAGGCTACCGTTGGTCAGTGAGGAGAGTGAAACTCCTACCGGCCAGGTAATGCCTCCAATGTCACACAGCTTCCACTATGGCTTGGGCCTCCTTTTCCATTGAGGAGTGGTGAATTTCTGAAGCGTGGAGGGTCACCGAGAAAAAAAGCCACGGGCCTGCCTGCTTGGTTGAGGGTGGCCACCAGAGCTACGTCGGATGCGTCGCTCTTGACTTGGAAGGGGAGGGACTCGTCGATGGCACGCATCGTGGCCTTTGCGATATCCGCTTTGATGCGGCTGAAGGCCCATTGGGCCTCTGCCGACAGGGGAAAAGTAGTGGACTGGATTAGTGGACGGGCTTTGTCTGCGTATTGGGGAACCCACTGGGCGTAGCAAGAAAAGAAGCCCAGGCAGCGTTTCAGGGCTTTGGCACAGTGGGGGAGAGGGAACTCCATGAGGGGGTGCATGCGTTCAGGGTCGGGGCCTATCACTCCGTTACACACTACGTAGCCCAGGATGGCTAGACGGTCGGTGCTGAACACGCATTTTTCCCTGTTGTCGGTGAGGTCGAGGGCGTTAGTGGTCTGGAGGAATTTTCGGAGGTTGGCGTTGTGGTCCTGCTGGCCTTTGCGATATCCGCTTTGAGGCGGCTGAAGGCGCATCGGGCCTCTGCCGACAGGGGAAAAGTAGTGGACTGGATTAGTGGGCGGGCTTTGTCTGCGTATTGGGGAACCCACTGGGCGTAGCAAGAAAAGAAGCCCAGGCAGCGTTTCAGGGCTTTGGCACAGTGGGGGAGAGGGAACTCCATGAGGGGGTGCATGCGTTCAGGGTCGGGGCCTATCACTCCGTTACACACTATGTAGCCCAGGATGGCTAGACGGTCAGTGCTGAACACGCATTTTTCCCTGTTGTAGGTGAGGTCGAGGGCGATAGTGGTCTGGAGGAATTTTCGGAGGTTGGCGTCATGGTCCTGCTGGTCATGGCCGCAGATGGTGACGTTGTCGAGGTACGGGAACGTGGCCCGTAAACCGTGCTGGTCAACCATTCGGTCCATCTCCCGTTGGAAGACCAAGACTCCGTTTGTGACGCCGAATGGAACCCTTAAAAATTGGAATAGCCGCCCATCTGCTTCGAAGGCAGTGTACTTGCGGTCACTGGGGCAGATGGGGAGCTGGTGGTAGGCGGACTTGAGGTCCACGGTGGAAAAGACCTTGTACTCTGCAATCCGATTGACCATGTCGGATATGCGGGGGAAAGGGAACGCATCTAGCTGAGTGTACCTGTTGATGGTCTGACTATAGTCGATGACAATCCTCTGCTTCTCTCCGGTCTTTACGACTACCATCTGGGCTCTCCAGGGACTATTGCTAGCCTGGATGATGCCTTCCTTCAGCAGCCTCTGAACTTCAGACCGGATAAATGTTCGGTCCTGGGCGCTGTACCGTCTGCTCCTAGTGGCGACGGGCTTGCAATCCGGGGTAAGGTTCGCAAACAAGGAAGGCGGTTCAACCTTGAGGTTCGCGAGGCCGCAGTCAGTGGGGGTATTGGGCCGCCAAATTTAAATGTTAAACTCTGGAGGTTGCATTGGAAGTCCAACCCCAGGAGAGTGGGAGCGCAGAGATGGGGGAGGACATTCAGCCGGTAATTTTTGAACTCCCTCCCTTGCACCGTTAGGTTTGCAATGCAGAACCCTTTGATTTCAACTGAGTGGGACCCCGCCGCCAGGAAAATGTTCTGGGTGCTTGGACAAGGGAACAGCGTCTTTCTCCAAAAGTCTCTGGCGGATCTGGGATGAAGCCAAACCTGCCACATACGCGTCTCGGACCAGGAGCTCCGTGTGCTCGTTCGCCGTTACCGCCAGGCAGTTGCAGTTTCTTCCCAGGATCTGCAGAGCATTGTAGAACTCATCCAGTGATTCTCCGGGAAGTTGTCGTCGTGCCGCGAGCTGGTAGTGTGCAAAGACCTGGTTGGTGGGCCGAATAGAGATCTCTTTCAGCGTGGCGATCGCCGCTTCGAAATCGTCCTCGTCCTCGATGAGTGAGTAGATGTCGGGACTCACCCTGGAATGGAGGACTTGCTTCTTCTGTTCGTCCGTCGGTTTGCCGGGGGCCGTTCGGAGGTAGCCCTCAAAACACGCCAGCCAGTGTTTAAAAACAGAGGTAGAGTTAGCTGCTTGGGGGCCGATTCGCAGGCACTCCGGGGTGATCCGGAGCTCCATATTCCTACTTCGTGTTTTAATTCTGCTCAATAAATTGTAGAACCATCAATATGATGTATTAACATCAATCAAGGCTGCATTGAGCAGACTTGTTCCCCAGCAGCTCAGTTACAGAATGCAGCTGCTGGGAGAACCTGGGTTCTTATACCTGCATTTCTGGGTGGAGCCCAGTAGGCGGCAGATCCTATCAGGACCTGGCATCCCTCCACCAATAGCCTCTTGGCATCATGGTGTACTGTATTACCCCTAATACATACCACCACACACCCGTCAGTTTATTGTCTTTCATAAAGTCCACCATGTCCTCCGGCGAGCCAAAGTACAGCTTCCGACCTTCATAGGTCACCCATAGACGGGCTGGGTAAAGCAGACCAAACTTTATTCCTTTTGCATAGAGGGCTGACTTGACCTTATTGAAACTCGCCGTCTCTTTGCGAGTTCTGCTCCCAAGTCTTGGTACATCCGGATCTCGGCATCTTCCCACATGCACCGTTTTGTCTGCCTGGCCCACCTCATAATACGTCCCTTGTCTAGGAACCGATGTGGTCGTATCAACATTGCTCTCGGGGGCTCCATGCCCCGGAGCTTATATATGTGCCCTGTGGGCCCGGTCCACCTCCAATGGCTTGTCTAACGCACCTTCTCCCATCAGCTTCTCCAGCATCTTCCCCACATACGCACCAGCATCCGATCCTTCCTTCCCCTCCGGCAGACCCACAATCCAGATGTTCTGCCTCCGTGAACGGTTCTCCAGGTCCTTCGCTTTCTCTAACTATCGCTTCTGCTGGCCCTGCAGCATCCCGATCTCCGCCGCCTCCCGCCTCTGGATCGCCTGTCCCTGGGTCGTCAGTCTCACCCCCACGCGGTCAACCAGCGCCTTGATCGAGTCCACCGCCTGGGCCAGGTCCTCCGCACACTCCTTACGTTGTTGGGAGAACTTCTCATTCAAGAAGCTCACCAGCTTTTCAATCGGCCACTGAGCTGGCGGAGCGAAACCCAGCACATACGTCATTGCCGCACTCCAAATCTGGTCCTCACTCACCACCAACGTCTGATTCCTCCTTTTCCGATATTCCCTGGGGCGCAGCTCCATAAACTAAGTGTCCCCTGCTTCTATTCCTGCTTCTGCACCTTAACTTCACAAAATTCCAACAACAATCCGGCATAAGAGCCACAAAAAGACCACCATGAGCGAGAACTGCCAAATGTGCGACCTTTCACTCCTTGGCCGCCACCGGACCTTGCACGCTTATCTAATAAATACAAGACAAAGAGTTTTGGCAACGTCTTTTTTTTCAGCAATAAAGTTCTGTGCCTCCCAGTGACAATTTGAATTCAGCCATGTTAATAACATAAAAACTAGGAATCCAGTGCATATAAAAATTGAACTACCACCTTATTCAAATTAAGGGCTGGGATTTCTGATCACGTCCACCACAGGACCAGAAATCCACCCAACGTCAGGGGCCTCAAGCTGGTCCATCAAATTATCCATCCCGCCGGCCATGATTCCCACAGCAGGCAAGACCAGAACATTTCGGCCCAAGTAACAGTTAAGAGGAGTAGATTGTTCAACAAGTGCTATTTGAAAGGAATGTGTGGCATGATAATGAAAAAGCAGTGATTTGTCCAAGGGATCAGAAACCACTTTGACTGGGGGTGATTAATATATGTTTTCAAAGCTGCATCAGGTTATCCAAAACCACAAGTAACGGTACCTACTCGGAGCCAAGAAACAAATTCTTTACCACTGTCAGCGTTGTAAACAGCTGTACAGCCAACTGAGCCAAACCGGCCCAGAGCGAGGCCAACAGCGCAAGTTCAATTCCTGAATCAGATGCGGTCATTCATGAAGGTCTCACCTTCTCAAACTTTCCCCCCGTCTGAGGTGTGGCGACCCACCAGTCCCCTTCCCCTTCAAAAGGGGAAAAGCAGCCAGTGATCATCTGGGACTATGGTGACTTTACTTCTTTGTCAAGAAGTCTCCCTCTCCTTCATTCTCAATAACCTTACCTTGTCCACTTCATGACAAGACAAAGCATTTCACTAACATCAAATAATTTCAAATTAACAAATATAGCAGAGGCCTTGCCTGGACAGTGGCATTCGTCGCTTCATCAACCGCAGCTGAACACGGCTCTGGAATTTAAGTTTCTTTTATGCCAGTATCTCTATTAATTCTTTTTTTGGCAAACCCACCATCCACGATTGTTCTGATTAGGGTTTTGAACAATGTTAGGTACTTCAAAAGAACACAGAAAATGACCATAATCACTATAATTGCTAGATTTAATGCTGGCAGTGAATGTGTAGAAACATTACCCTGCACATTATGGCCCAGACCTTCTGATTTACAAAGGCTAGTTTTTATTTTGTTTTTGAATGTTTGATAATGCATTTTAATTTGTTTCAGTGCATAATATTACTGAAGGTGAACTGAATTTTCATGCCTGATTTTCGAAGCATGAATCCCAATGGTAAGTGTCAGAGAGTACAGAATGAGGTTAAACAGTTCATGTTAACTGAACCTATTCTGCCAAGTTGGAAACAGGTTAGCTTTTACATATCAGTCCAAAACAAATTCAGGAACAGCCAATGCAGCACATAAATTGTGTGAAATCATCTGTCCATATTATGACTGATGTTCCAGCAACGTTCTGTATCATTATATTGTTGCTATGTTATAATTATTGCGAAAACTTTGAAATTGTGTTGCACTCCAACAACAAGCATTTTTTAAAAATCGCTGTAATCTTGGCACGTTAAATCAAAGGAAATAATAGTTACCAAGGGAACAGGAAATCCAAACTCTAACACAAGTCACATCTGCAACAAATGATATTTTAAACATATAGGGATTAGAACACCTCTGATCACTTTATGTTGCTGCACTGTAAAGGCACTTAAATAAAAGCTACATACAATTTTGGTGCACTCTCCCAAAGTGGGTAACTACTCCTGCTGTAAATTTGTATTGAAAAAGTCATCATGAGTATCGCAATGAACGTGACAGTTTCTGCTCATCTAGACTCTTGCCAAAATTAAGCAGGGGTTTTACCCTCTAAAAAACGGCACTCTGATATCACTTTAACTTCCCTGGCTGGCTTTGCCCAAAACACACACAAAAAAAATATTAAAATGGGGGGGAGGGGGGGTGGATTTAACAACTTTTTCCTATTTAGATCTCCACCTCTCTGCCAGCATTTTCTTCCAGTGTGAGTGAGCACATCAGTTTAATCATTTGCATATGTAACCGAGGCCTTAACGAGCTGTTTACATTCTTCATATCATTTCACCCACACAATGCCAACACTAAGGGCATTCAAATGGTCATTGGATAGACATATGGACGATAAGGGAATAGTGTAGATGGGCTTTAGAGTGGTGTCACAGGTCGGCACAACATCGAGGGCCGAAGGCTCTGTACTGCGCTGTAATGTTCTATGTTCTATGTTCAATGTAAAGTAGGTACCTGGTGTTGACTGAACTATTGTGGAAATTTTTTTTTTAAATGACCCTGTTCTAAAAATTATACAAAGTTGCACAGACATATAGACATATATTTGTTTTTTCTTGTTCACAGATGTTCAAGTACTTTAATTGCAATTATTGACCCAGTGGCATTTTTACTCAGCCCAATTAATAAACGCAATGGGATTTTCGAAGGAAATCTCCATGTACCTGAATTTAACGAAAGAAAAAGAGAAGAAAAATACAAGGACGAAAAACAGGCAGCACTAGAGGCACTCTATGTCCACCCATTCCTCCCACGCTGTCGGGAAATCCACAGGCATTAGTGCGCTGCCAGCGAAGTGGAGGATCCTGCCGCTGGAGAACCCCGCAGCCTGAATTTAATAATAATCAATAATAATAATAATCGTTATTAGTGTCACAAGTAGGCTTACATTAACACTGCAATGAAGTTACTGTGAAAATCCCCTAGTTGCCACACTATGGTGCCTGTTCGGGTACACTGAGGCAGAATTCAAAATGTCCAAATTACCTATCAGCACGTCTCTCGGGACTGTGGGAGGAAACCGGAGCACCCGGAGAGAACGTGCAGATTCCGCATTGCCAATGACCCAAGCCGGGAATCAAACCTGGGTCCCTGGCGCTGTGAAGCAACAGTGCTAACCACCGTACTACCGTGTCGCTTTCAAGGATGTAGCACAAAGCAGATGGATCGTGATGTGTTGGGTGTTCTGGATCACAAACAGGTCACCAACACTGGAAGTGATGCAACTCTATTTTATTATCAGGTTAACTATATTAACATACTTGAACTGTGGGTAAATGCAATACCAGCTTTAAATGTTGACCCTTGCCTAGTCCTAACCAGGTGATGCACTCAGCACATGGTGAATGTCTGTGTTGCAGGCTGTGAGCTCTGTGCTCCGAGCTGGCTGCTACTAGAATGTGCGGGAGCTCTCCTGTCCCCTGTCTTTATAGTGCGTGTGCTCTCACTGGTGATTGGCTGTGGTGTTGTGTATGCTGATTGGTCCCACTGCATGTCCATCAGTGTTTGTGTGTGTCTGCACCATAATATACTGGTGTATATTATGACAGATCGCTCAATGATCGGCCAGCATTTGCTGGTTTTACGTCGCAATTCAGCTTGGATTGGATTGGATTGGACTTATTGTCACATGTACCGAGATACAGAAAAAAGTATTGTTCCATACATGAAAAAGAAAGATAGGACACACATAAATATTTGAGTTCTTTGAGATCTGCTCTGAAGTCCACTGGATTCGTCCACCCTAGGGACCTTGGGCGGGATTTTCCGACCCCCCGCCGGATTGGAGAATCGCCAGGGGACGGCGTGAATCCCAACCCCGCCGGCTGCCGAATTCTCCGGCGCCGGGGCTTTGGCGGGGGCAGAATCGCTCCACGCCGGTCGGCGGCTGCTGGCAGCGTCCCCCCCAGTGATTCTCCGGCCCGCGATGGGCCGAGTGGTCGCCCATTTTCGGCGGGTCCCGCCGGCGTAAATCACAACAGGTCCTTACCAGCGGGACCTGGCTCCATGGGCGGCGTGCAGAGTCCTCGGGGGCGCGCGGGGGAATCTGGCCCCGGGGGGGTGCCCCCACGGTGAGCCTGCGATGGGGGCTCACTGACCCGCGGGCAGGCCTGTACCGTGGGGGCACTCTTTCCCTCCGCACCGGCCGCTGTCAACCTCCGCCATGGCCGGTGTGGAGAAGAACCCCCCTGCGCATGCGCTGGGATGATGCCCGCACACACTGGTGCTCCCGCGCATGCGCCAACTCGCTTGGTCGGCGGAGGCCCTTCAGCACCTGTTGGCGTGGCGCCAAGACCTTCCACGCCGGCTGGCACGGCATCAAACACTCCAGCGCCAGCCTAACCCTTGAAGGTGCGGAGGATTCCGCACCTTCGGGGTGGCCCGATGGCGGAGGGGTTCACGCCACTCCTCGGCGCCGGAGTGGCCCACCCCGCCGGTTCGCGGAGAATCACAACTCTTGTAACTGTGCAAATGAAGGTTTTTGATCAAGATATCATCACAAACTATCCCCTGGTTCTTTTGCCAATCAACTTAAATCTGAGTCCTCTACTTAACTAGCCAACTGATAGTGTAACCAGTTTCTCTTTTAGCACCTCTCATAATTTTGAACACATCTATTTGCTCTCTTAACTTTCTCTCCGGTGGGAGTGATATTCCTCTTGCAAATAATAAGGGGATTAGAATCCTTGAAAGTGGATAAATCACCGGGGCCGGATGAAATATATCCCAGGCTGTTAAAAGCAGCAAGGGATAACATTTAGATTGAGATTTATTGTCACGTGTGCCGAGGTACAGTGAAAAGTATTGTTCTGCGCCCCATACATGAGAATCAAAGGTAAATACACAATGTAAATACATAAACATAGACATCAGGTGCACGTTACGGAGTGTAGTGCTACAACTGTACAGAAGATGCTTGGAAAGATGAATTCAGTCCATAAGTGGGTCAATCAGGAGTTTGGTCACAACGGGAATAAAGCTGTTTTTGAATCTGTTCATGTGTGTTCTCAAACTTTTGTATCTTCTGCCTGATTGAAGAGGTTGGAAGAGAGAATAACACGGTGAGAGGGGTCTTTGATTATGCTGCTCCCCTTCCCAAGGCAGCGCGAGGTGCAGACAGAGTCAATGGATGGAAAGTGTATTCGTGTGATGGACTGGGCTTTGTTCACGACTCTGTAGTTCTTATAGTCTTGGGCCGAGCAGTTGCCATCCCAGGCTGTGATGCAGCCAGGTAGGATGCTATCTGTGGTGCATCTATAAAAATTGGTGAGGGTCAATGTGGATATGCTGAAATTCCTTAGTTTCCCGAGGAAGCATAGGCACTGCTGTGCTTTCTTGGTGGTAGCGCTGGTGTGGGTGGACCAGGTCAGATTGTTGGTGATGTTTACACCTAGAAATTTGAAGTTGTCAACCATCTTCCCGATTGCACCATTGATGCTGACAGGGGCGTGTCAATGACCAGCTCCTTAGTTTTGCTGACGTTGATTATTATCATTGCAGAGGGGTGTGGCCATCGTTTGCGGAGGGGCTGACCATCGTTTTCCAATCTTCATAAATTGATAAATGTAAGATTATCCATTTCGATAGCAAAAATAGGAAGGCAGATTATTATTTAAATGGGTATAAATTGAGAGAGGTGGATACTCAGCAAGACCCTGTGTCCTTGCACATCATCACTGGAAGTAAGCAGGCAGGTACAGCAGACAGTAAAGAAGCCAAATGGTATGTTGACCTTCATAGTGTCATGTGAGAGTACCTTTTAAGAAATGGGGGTTTATAAAATAGCTGTATTGGATGTACCTTTAAGAAATGGATATTTATTAGAGAGCTGCAGTGATGTCAGAGAGTGGGTGGAGCTGGGCTGTCTGTCTGCTTTACTTTCGTTTTAGGCTGTTTGCTACAGGGTGTGGTTAGTTTCGTTTTGAGAGCTGGATAGCTGCAGGCAAAGCAAGCAGCTGTATAAGGATCTCTCTGCAAACTAAAGGCTTCTCCAAATCAATCGCGCAGGTCGCACTGCGCATGCACAGATCCGCGGCGCCCATTTGATGCCGGTTTTGGCAGCTGAAGCGGTGTGGGTCGCTCCAGTGCCATGCTGGCCCCCTGTAGTGGTCAGAATTGATGCTCCTGAGGGCATGTTGACGCCGCCGTGAAACGCGATGGCGTTTCCGACGACGTCAACACTTAGCCTCAGCATCAGAGAATCCCGCCCACTACCTTTGTTTAAAAAGAGAGTGAGTCACATACCAAATAATTACAAACCAGTCAGTCTAACCTCAGTAGTGGAAAGATAATCGGAATCAATTCTGAGAGACCAGGGGTGGGATTCTCCTTAAGAAAGTCCTGAGTGACTCTCCCATCTGCAGGGGGCTAGCAGGACTCCGGCTTCTCGCAGCTCTAGCTGCGGGTACGGGGCCCTGTGGGGAGTCCGCGCATGCGCACGGTGGACATGGCGGACTCAGCCGCCGGACCTGGACCAGGAAAGGAGGTCCCAACAATCGACCCCGCGCCACTCCATATTACCCGCAGATCGCCCCCTTCAGCTGCCCATAAGGCCCCCCAAGGTACTTGATCACCCCGTCCCCCACCAGGGCGGCCGTGGATTGATTCTGCAGCCGCCACCCGAGGTTCCTGACGGCCGATACGTGGTTAGAACCACGGTATCGGGAACTCTGCCAGTTGTGCACGGAGAATCGCAGGCGGGGGCCTCTATCAATGGCCCCCTACCCGCACCACGTAAAACGTGCGCGTTCCCGAGCGATTCTCTGGGGACCAGAGAATGTGCAAACACCCATTCTCAGCCCCCGTGCCGAACGCGATTTTGGCACGGAGGATCGGAAAATCCAGCCCCAGATAAACGGTCACTTAGAAAGGCACGTATTAATCAAAGACAGTCAGCACGGACTTGTTTCGGGAAGGTTGTGTCTGACTAAATAGATTGAATTTTTTGAGGAAGCAACAAGGTGGATTGATGAGGATAGCACAGTTAATGTGATCCACATGGACTTTAGCAAGGCTTTTAACAAGGCCCCACTTGGCAGACTGGTTAAAAAATTAGTGTAGTAAACTGGATACAAAATGTGCTCAGTGGCAGGAAACAAAGAGTCATTGTTAATGGATGTTTTTGTGACGAGTTGGCCGTTTCCGGTGGCATTCCGCAGGGCTCAGTACCAGGTCCCCTGCTTTTTGTGGTATGTTTTAATTATTTGGACATAAATGTAGAGGGAATGACCAAGAAGCTTGCAGACAGCAGAAAAATTGGCTGCCACAATTGACAACTGGAGGAAGAGTGTAGACTGCCGGAATATATAAATGCAGTGGTCAGGTGGGCAGAAGAGTGGCAAATGGAGTTCAACCCAGAGAAGTGTGAGGTGATGTATTTTTGGAGATCAAACAAGACAAAAGATTTCACAATTAATGGAAGGATACTTAGAGGTGGAGAGAAAGTGAGGGCCTTGGACTGAATGTCTACAGATCCTTGAAGGTAGTATAACAATTTGATAAGATGGTAAAGAAGGCATATGGAATCCTTTCACTTATTAGCCAAGGCATAGATTATAAGAGCAGGAAGGTTATGCTGGACTATATAAAACATCAGTTAGGCCACAATTTGTGCAGTTCTGGTCACCTCATTGCAGAAAGGACATAATTGCACGAGACAGGGTACAGAGAAGATTTACGAGGATGTTGCCAACGCTGGAAAATTGCAGCTATGAGGAAAGATTGGATAGGCTGGAGTTGTTCTCCTTGGACTAGAGGCAGCTGATGGGAGATTTAATTAAAATATACAAAATTGTATGGGACCTGGATGGAGTGGATGAGAAGGGCCTGTTTACCTTAGCAGAGAGGTCAATGATTAGAGGGCATGGTTTAAATGGAATTGGTAGAAAGATTAGAGGGGGAGAGGATAAGGGAATAATTTTCACCCAGAGGGTTATAGGGTTCTGGAAGTCACTGCCGCAAAGGGTAATAGAGGCAGAAACCCTCAACTCATTTAAAAGCTGTCTGGAAATGCACCTTAAGTGCTGAAACCTGCAGGGCTACGGATCAATTTGTGGAAAGCGGGATTAGAATCATATAATCCCTACAGTGCTGAGGCTGTTTGGCCCATCAAGTCTGCACTGACCCTGTGAAAGAGAATCCGACCTAGGTCCACTTCCCCGTCCACTCCACCCTATCCCCGTAACCCAGTAACCTAACCTGCACATGCCATGACACTAAGGGGCAATTTTACATGGCCAATCCATCTAACCCGCCCATCATTTGGCTGGTGGCTCATTTTTCAGCCGGCTCGAAAACGATTAGACACGTGGCAGCTTTCTGTGCTGTAAAGTTTCTATGATTCTTTTGATTTAAGTGCAGGGAGAACCAAATCTCCATCATCATGGATGGTTCAGCTGCATATGAGGAAGGAGTGGGAGAGCATTAGTGGTGGGGAATTCGATAGTAAGAGGAACGGACAGGTGCTCCTTTGGCAGCAGACATGACTTTGGGAAAGTATGCTGCATGCTTGGTGCCATTCGAGCACGCCACTGAGTGGCTGCAGCTTCTTCTGAGGGGGCAGGGTGAAAAGTCAAAGATCATCCTCCATAACATGGCACGAATGACACAAAGTAAAGAGGGTTGAGATCCTGAAGGAAGAGTTTAGGGAGGTAGGAGTGGGATTGAAAAGCAGGGGGCGGGATTCTCTCAACCCAGGGCTGGGCTGGAGAATCGCCGCGACTGGCGCGAATCGTGCCACGCCACCCCGACGCTGGGACACGATTCTCCGCAGAGTGGCCATTGGCGCCGGGGTGGTCGGCACGGTGCCGGTCGGGGGCCGCTCTACGGCCCCCCCCCCCCCCCCCCGACGATTCTCGGCCCAGGGTGGGCCGAGCGGCCGTAACAAAAAACTTGAGTCCCGCCGCCGCCGTTCTAACCTGGTTTTACCCAGCTGGACCGTGGCGTGGAAGGGTCCGGGAGCAGCCTGTGGAGGGGGGGGGGGGGAGGGGTTGGTCCGACCCCGGGGGGTCCTCCACTGAGGCCTGGCCCGTGATCGGGGCCAACCGATCAGCGGCTGGCCTCTCGGGCTGGGGGCCTCCTTTCTTCCACGCCGGCCCCTGCAGCCCTATGCCATGTTGCATCAGGGCCGGCGCAGTGAAGGGAGCCACTGCGCATGCACGCGTTGGCGCCGGTGCCACTGCGCATGCGCAGACCCCTAGGGGCCAGAATTGCTGATCTGAGGCAATGTTGACGCCGTCAGGAAATGGGCGTCAACACTTGGCCTCAGGATCAGAGAATCCTGCCCAGGATCTCAAGGGCAGCAAGTTGTGGGTTCCTCCTGGAGCCATGAGTTCAGAAGCGGGAAGATAACTGATGGATTTGTAGCTTGAGAGATGGTGTAGGAGTGGGGGCTTTCGATTATTGAGGCATTGGAACTGCTTCTGGGTGACGTGGGACCTGTAGAAGTGGGCTAGTTACACCTCAACAGGGTCAGGATCAATATCCTTGTTAAGGGCTTTGCTCGTGCTGGCGGGAAGTGTTTAAGCTATTGCAAGAGGAATGGGAACCTGACATTCGTTTCGGATGGAAGAAAAGTTGGAAAGGGAAGGCAGAAAATTAGTAACTGTGCTTTGAAGGCAGAAGGAACTAAGGCAAGAAAATAAAATAGGGAGCTTGGCAGTGCTCAATACAATACTTGAATACAGGAAGTATAGGGAACAAGGCAGATGAACTGCAGAGCACAGATTGACATGGGGGAGTATGATATTATAGCTACTTCAAGAGGCAAGAGCATAACAGATGGAATATTATGTGATGGAATATGAAATTTTCCTCTTTGGTAGAAAAAACAGAAACGCAGAGTATTTTCTAAATGATGAGAGATGACCAAAGGGTGCCCTTGTTCATTACTTGAAACTAGCAATTTGGAAGGAAAGTTGGCCTTTACTGCATGAGGATTTGAATAGAGAAATAAAAGTGTCTTGCTGCAATTGTATAGAGCCATAGTGAGATTATACCTGGAGTACTGTGTACAGTTTTGGTCTCCTTACTTAAGAAAGGATTTGCTTTCCGTTGAGAGCACGGTAGCATAGTGGTTAGCATAGTTGCTTCACAGCTGCAGGGTCCCAGGTTCGATTCCCGGCTTGGGTACACTGTCTGTGTGGAGTCTGCACATCCTCCCCGTGTGTGCATGGGTTTCGTCCGGGTGCTCCGGTTTCCTCCCACAGTCCAAAGATGTGCAGGTTAGATGGATTGGCCATTCTAAATTGCCCTTCGTATCCAAAAAGGTTAGGCGGGATTAGGGGGATGGGGTGGAGGTGTGGAGCTTGGGTGGGGTGCTCTTTCCAATGGCCGGTGCAAGCTCGATGGGCTGAATGGCCTCCTTCTGCACTGTAAATTCGATGAGAGAGTGTAACGAAGTTTCACCAGACTGATACTTGGGGTGGTGGGCTTGTCCTATTGGGGGAGATTGAGGAGACTGGGCCAAACTTCTTAAGAATTCAGAGGAGTGAGAGCTGTTCTTATTGAGATGCAGGGCACCACGGGTAGATGTAGGAAGGATGTTTCCCCTGGCTGGGGGTGTCTAGATCCAGGGGACGCACTCAGAATAAGAGATAGGCCATTTTGGCATGAGAGGAGATGGAATTTCTTCAGTCAGATGGTGGCGTATCTTTGGAATTTTCTACCTTAGAGGACTGTGGAGGCTGCGACAATGAATGTGGTCAAGACAGAAGACAAATTGGATCCAAAATTGACTCAAAAGCAGGGAGTGTTTTTTGTAACTTGGTGGCTGTTTACAGTGGAGTTCCGCAGGGTTCAGTACTGATTTGGACTGGAATGTAATGAGTTTGCATGTGATACAAAAATTGACCATATGGTTGATAATGAAGGAGAAAGCTGCAGATTGCAAGAAGATATCAGTGGTTTAGTCAGGTGAAAAATGGAATACACTCTGGAGAAGTGGATGCATTTGGGCAGGGAATGATAGAATTAAATGATAGAATACTAAGAAGCACAGAGAGACCTTGGAATGCATGCCCACAGATCACTGAAGGTGGCTGGACAGGTAAATAAGGAGGTCAAGAAGGCATATGGGATAATAATAATCTTTATTATAAACAGGCACACATTACACTGCAATGAAGTTACTGTGAAAGTCCCCCAGTTGCCACACTATGGCGCCTCTTTGGCTACTCTGAGGGAGAATTCAGAATGTCCATTTCGCCTAACAGACATCTATCGGGACTTGTGGGAGGAAACCGGAGCACCCGGACGAAACTCACGCAGACACGGGGAGAACGTGCAGACTCCGCCGGGAATCAAACCTGGGTCTTTGCCACTGTGAAGCAACAGAGCTAATAATTGTGCTATCGTGGATACATGCCTTTGTTAGACGAGACATAAAATATAAGAGCAAAGGGCTTATGATGGATAAAACAGTGGTTAGGCCAAAATTGGAGAGCAATGCGCAGTTCTGGTTACTACATTATCAGAAAGACGTGATTGCATTGAGGGTGTTATGGGCAAAACGTTTTCAGAACCCCAAAATATATCATGGAGTTCAACCAACCTCTCTCTTTGATGTATTTGTTGCTTTTCCTAACACACGGCTTTCTCCCTAGGTGTGGGATTACAATTATGGACACATGGGTTTTTAAACACAAAACACTGTTTATTCCATGAACTCAACTTAACATCTCAAATACACATTGGATCTCTTAACACCCCTTACTTCAAAGATAACTCAGAAAATATTGCAAAAGTAAATAACTCTTTAAAATGTTCTTTCAACCTTCCAAGAAACTTAACACCTTTAAACAGTATCACATCAGGTTAAAGGATATATATTTTTTCTGTAGAATGGCAGAGATATATTAGCTTGGTTGATTTCAGCTCCAGCACCTTACTTTCTTCTTGCAGCTCTCTGGACACACACAGACACCCACCTGATGCACGATCAATGACCACTAAAGCGAGGTTGTAGTCCAACTGAAGGCTTTAATAAGCTAGATGTTTCCCCCAGCAGCTCAAGTACAGAATGAAGGCTGCTGGGGCGGCACGGGCTCTTATACCCCACCTTGCAGGGTGGAGCTACCATACAGCTTGACCAATAGGAAGCATACAATATCTACCAAAGATGTTCCAGCATTACCAGGTACGATAATACCTCTACACAGACTACCACACCACACACTGCTTTTTAAACTGAAACTAAAAACCTACAAAACTAAACTGCAAAATGACTGACCCACTCTCTGACATCACTGTTTTCTTAAAGGTACATTGTTTAAACATCCAGTTCTTAAAGGCACTCTCGCATGACACCTTCCCCCAAGAAAAAATAAATAAACCATCAACTTCAGGATGGTTTCATTTTTCACTTTTGCACCATCCACTAAGAAATGCACACAGTAAAAATACTTTTACGTTTCACAAAAAAAAAACACATGCAAACAGGTATAATAATATGGTCCATTTTTCTTTGTTCTTCTTCCTCCAACCAAAATCCTTCTCGATTGACAGTCTCTTTGAACAAAGTCTCTGCACGATCCATCCATTCCTCTACTCCTCGGCATTTCTCTTTAGAATCAGATACTTTAATTCAATCTGACCACAGAGTCCCTTGCAATTCTCCAACACAGGAGCATTGGTGATCACAGCTTTCAGGCAGTCAAATGCCTGTTGAAAGTCCGCTGTCCATTGAAATTTTTTACGTTTCTTCAGCAATTCCATCAGTGGAGTCATCACGCCACAAAACTTTTGTACAACTGTTCGATCAAAGCCATTCATGCAAAGAACCCACATTATTTCCCTTCGTCTTGAGGATAACGGAAACTCTGCAAGGAAAGTGATTCGGGCTTCTCCAAATTCACTTTCGGCTAGGTTCATCATCAAACCCACCACCTGAAGTCGATCGAAGAACTCCATACGATGGTTTAAATGTTCTTTCCATGTCTGGAAGTTGGAAATAAAAGCAGATTGTCCCACTTTCTCCATGCAAACCTTCAATGGTGGGACAGGATAAGAGTCCGTTCTTGTAACTGCATTCACCTTTCTATAGTCCACACACAACCGTTGGGTACCATCTGGTCTAGGTACCATCACTATGGGTGAGCTCCATTGGCTGCAACCCATTTCAATTATGCCATTCTTCAGCATACTCTCAATCTCTCTGTAAACCTGTGCCAATTTTAAAGGATTACGTCTATATGGATGTTGTTTGATAGGAACAGCATTTCCCACATCTACATCATGTATAGCCATTTTAGTACTTCCCAATTTATCTCTACAAACTTGCCCATGTGATATCAATAACTCTTTCAGGTCAGTTTGTTTTTCCTCTGGAAGGTAACTTAATAATTCATCCCAATTTTTCAGAACATCCTCATTTTCCAATTTAATTTGAGGTTTGTCAAATTCACAGTCATCTGGATTTGGTTTGTCACTTTGAGTTAGAATCATTAAAACCTCAATTTTCTCTCCTTCCCTTTCAAAGTACCTTTTAAGCATACTAAATGACACACTCGGTGAGTCTTCCTTCTATCTGGTGTTTTTACCACATAATTCACCTCACTTAATTTCCTTTCAATCTGATATGGTCCACAAAACCTAGCTTTCAAAGGCTCACCTACCACTGGTAACAATACTAAAACTTTATCCCTACTGGCAAAACTACGAACTTTGGATTTCCTGTCCGCTACCGTTTCATCACATTTTGTGCAACTTTCAAATGTTGTCTAGCCAATTCACCTGCTCTATTTAATCGTTCCCTAAAATTTGACATGTAATCCAATAGTGTAATTTCCGATTTCTCACCCACCAATTTTTCCTTAATGAATTTAAGTGGTCCTCTTACCTCATGACCAAAAATTAGTTCAAAAGGACTAAATTTGGTAGACTCATTAGGTGCATCCCTAATTTCAAGCAATACGAATGGAAGTGCTTTATCCCAATCCTCTGGATAATCTTGACAATACGCCCTCTACATTGTCTTTAATGTCTGATGCCACCTTTCTAACGCTCCCTGCGATTCTGGATGGTTCGCAGTTGATTTAAATTGTTTTATTCCTAAGCTATCCATAACTTCTTTGAATAACTTTGAAGTAAAATTTGTTCCTTGATCCGATTGAATTTTTGTGGGTAGTCCATATCTAGTAAAGAATTTAAGTAACTCCTCCACAATCCTTTTAGCTGTAATATTACATACTGGACTGGCCTCTGGAAACCTAGTAGTCACATGCATTACAGTCAAAAGATGTTGATTCCCACTTTTTGTTTTAGGAAGCGGTCCTACACAATCGATTATGACCCTTGTAAAAGGTTCCTCAAATGCTGGAATGGATATTAAGGGCATTGGTTTTATCACTGCTTGAGGTTTCCCTATCACTTGACATGTGTGACATGATTGACAAAATTTAACTACATCTTTCTGCAGTCCAAGCCAATAAAAATGTTTCTGGATTTTAGCTTGAGTTTTCTTTATTCCCAAATGACCTCCCACTGGTACCTCATGTCCAACTCGCAACACCTCCTTTCTATACCCTACCGGCAATACTACTTATCATAGACATATCATAGAATTTACAGTGCAGAAGGAGGCCATTCGACCCATCGAGTCTGCACCGGCTCTTGGAAAGAGCACCCTACCCAAGGTCAACACCGCCACCCTATCCCCATAACCCAGTAACCCCACCCAACACTAAGGGCAATTTTGGACACTAAGGGCAATTTATCATGGCTAATCCACCTAACTTGCACATCTTTGGACTGTGTGAGGAAACCGGAGCACCTGGAGGAAACCCACGCACACACGGGGAGGATGTGCAGACTCCGCACAGACAGTGACCCAAGCTGGAATCGAACCTGGGACCCTGGAGCTGTGAGGCAATTGTGCTATCCACAAGGCTACCGTGCTGCCCCTTGATGAACTTCTGCCCACTTTTCATCCGCCTGCATATGTCCAGGTCTCCATTTTCTCATCAAGTATCATTTTTACGGTAATATCACTCTGGTATACTCTCAGATTCCTCTTCCGTACATGCTTTCTGATATATCCGTTTTATTTCCACATCTTTCGGTTGTAACTCCGCCAATTTTCCTGAACTAAAAATATCAGCCCCATCCTCCACCTGTTCTTGTTCTTTTTCAACCATCTGATCAAAAATCGTTTCTGATAATTGCACTTCAACTTCATCTTCACTCTTTGATTTCTCCTCTTGTCGTTAACCTGTGACTTTGCGACCTTGTTACTACACAATCCGGAAAAATCCCAGGATATTCGTCCTTCAACCCTTCAGTTGACTGATTTTCCATTGGCTTATCAACCACAGTAGGCATCAGTTCCACCTGCGATCCAGCTATATCATTACCCAAGATAAACTGTATTCCTGGACAAGATAGTTTATCTATTACTCCTACTACCACTTCACCACTCTTCACTGGACTTTCCAACCTTACCTTATGTAATGGAACGCTACAACTCACATCCTGAATTCCACATATCACCACCTTTTTTGGCAACATTCTTCCCAAACTACATAATTCCTCGTCTCTTACCATTAAAGATTGACTAGCCCCTGCATCTCTTAAAATTGTGACTTCTTTACCTGCTCCTCCTGATACACATGAGTAAACTTTACCCACACAAGGAAATGCTTTAAATACATCTGGCACCTTCTTAACAATTACTTCTTGAACAGGCTGTACAATCATTTGCATCTCCTTCGCTTCCCTTGGGCTTTCCTTCACCACTCTAACAAATGCCACTGTCTTATTCTGTTTTACCACATCAGCCTTCCTAGTGCTTTTCTTCAACCACCAACACTGTGACTTTACATGGCCTAGTTTATTACAGTGAAAACATTTGAAACTTTTCATTTCTTTTCCATGCTCCTGGATTTCTTTTTTAATCTGAGGTTACGCTCTCTTTATTGTCTCCCATCAGATCACCACTTGAGTATTTTTCATATCCCCAGTTTCTATCCCTCACCGGCTGAAACTAATGTCGGAAACCAATCTTTGATTTATGAACTAATTCATTATCATCTGCCATTTCCACTGCTAATCTCGCAGTTTTAACCCTCTGTTCTCACTACATCAGGAATTGAATTTTTAAACTCCTCCAAAAGTATAATTTCTCTGAGAGCTTCATACGTTTGGTCTATTTTCAAAGCCCTTATCCACCTATCAAAATTACTCTGTTTGAGCCTTTTAAACTCCATGTATGTTTGACCAAATTCTTTCCTTAAATTTCTAAACCTTTGTCTGTAAGCTTCAGGCACTAGCTCATATGCACTTAAGATGGATTTCTTCACCTCCTCACACGTTCCAGATACCTCCTCCGGTAGTGATGCAAATACTTCACTAGCTCTACCTACCAGCTTTGTTTGAATCAGTAACACCCACATGTCCTGTGGCCATTTCATTTGTTTAGCTACCTTCTCAAATGAAATGAAAAAGGCTTCCACTTCCTTCTCTTCAAATCTTGGCACTGCTTGGATATATTTAAATAGATTCCCACCAAGCCTTCGACTATGACGCACTTTCTCACTATCCTCATCACTATCATCCAACTGTACGTTTCCCTTTACGTCTGCCAATTTTAACTGATTGTCATGTTTCATGGCCATTTTCTGAAGTTCAAACTCCCTTTCTTTGTCTTTTTCCCTGATCTGTATCTCCCTTTCTTTTTTTTTTGTTCTGCTAAGGCTATTCTTTCTTTTCCCCTTTCTTCTCGCTCCTTTCCTTTTTCCTCTCTCTCCCTTTCCCTTTCTTTTTCCTCTCTCTCACTCTCGTATGCCAGCCGTTTTAATTCTTTCTCATGTTCCATTTGTTTAATTCGCAACTGAATTTTTGCCATTTCCAATGAGTCAAACTCTATCTCAGGCAACTTTAAATACTTAACCACCGCCATAATTACCTCATCTTTTCGCATTTTGTCAGGTAATGTTAACTGCAATGTTCTTGCCAAATCTAACAGCCTGCTTTTCGTTTCTGTCCGTAAAGTACTATGTGTGACATTCTCCGCCCCAAAAAACTTCTGAGCCTCTGAAAGAGCCATTGTTCACAACACTCTCCCCACTTAAACTAAAATACCACACCGGAAAAGCAACAATCCTTCACTGTCTTTAAGTTCACAAAAGCCAATCCAATAAATAGACTTTTATCCCCTCAAGCCCCCAGTTATTATGGGCGAGGCGTTTTCAGAACCCCAAAATGTATCATGGAGTTCAACCAACCTCTCCCTTTGATGTATTTGTTGCTTTTCCTAGCACACGGCTTTTTCCCTAGGTGTGGGATTACAATTATGAACACGTGGGTTTTTAACCACAAAACACTTTTTATTCCATGAACTCAACTTAACATTTTAAATACACATTGGATCTCTTAACACCCCTTACTTCAAAGATAACTCAGAAAATATTGCAACAGTAAATAACTCCTTAAAATGTTCCTTCAAACTTCCAAGAGACTTAACACCTTTAAACAGTATCACATCAGGTTAAAGGATATATATTTGTTCTGTAGAATGGCAGAGATATATTAGCTTGGTTGATTTCAGCTCCAGCACCTTGTTTTCTTCTTGCAGCTCTCTGGACACACACTGACACCCACCCACTGCTTTTTAAACTGAAACTAAAAACCTGCAAAACTAGACTGCAAAATGGCTGACCTGACCTCAGCCCCACCCACTCTCTGACATCACTGTTTTCTTAAAGGTACATATCTTAAACATCCAGTTCTTTAAGGCACTCTCGCATGACAAGAGGGTGCAGAGGAGGTTTACAAGGATTTGTGCCTGGACTGGAGAATTGTAGTCCTGTGCAAAGATTAGATTGGCGATGGTTGTATTCTTTGAATAGGGGAGTGTTGAGGGGAGACCAGACTGAAGTATATAAAACTTCGAAGGGCCCACGTGGAGTTGGTAGGAAAGCCATATTCCTTGTTGGAGGAATCCATAACCAGGGAGAATAGATGTTGGGTACGAGCTTTAGAGGGGAATCAAGGGCACATTATTTCACCCAGATGCAGTGGGGATCTAAAGCTTGCTGCATGAAAGGGTGCTAAAGGTCAAAACTGTAAAACTGTCACATCATCTAAAAAATACCTGCAAGGGATCAAGAGCTGGAAAGTGAGATTAGGCTGTGTGGCTATTTTATTGATTGTCATGGACATAATGGGCTGAATGGCCTCTTCCATGCAGTAAATGTCTATAATTCTATTATTCCTCTAAGGACAGCAATCCCCGTTCGAGCTGGAGTCCACCCTCCCCTCTCAGTGGGTTTGAAGACAGGGGCACATAAAATTCAGTTCAGCACTTGCCTGCCCCTGCCATCATTTTGCCAGCAGCCTGCCCACCATTAAGCAATTTGAAGCCCTTAAGTAGGCAATTAATGCTCACTAAAGTGCCTCATCCCATCATCATTGGGATTTAATCAATGATGGGAGAGCGTTACGATCACCGTAAGGACTGTAAACGTTTAAAGAGAATTCTGAACACCCAGTGCCTAATTGAAAGAAATTACACCACAAGACTTTTGGTTACTAAACAAAAACAACTTTATCTTGTATTTTTCTGTAAATGTAAGAAAGCAAGCATTATTAATCCAACACTTCAGTTTATAACTATGTATACTATGAATTCAGTTTTACTTTTACTTTCCCCCCTATCTTATAAAATCTTGACGGTTCATTCGCTGTTCCTGGGACCAATCAAAGCCACAGCCCTCTGGAATTCACTTTAATTCAATGACAATCTTTATTAGTGTCACAAGTAGGCTTACATTAACACTGCAATGAAGTTAATGTGAAAATCTCCTTGTCGCCACACTCCATTGCCTGTCTCGCACACTGAGGGAGAATTCAGAATGTCCAATTCACCGAACAAGCACGTCTTCCGGTACTTGTGGGAGGAAACCAGAGCACCCGGAGGAGACCCACGCAGACACGGGGAGAAGGTGCAGACTCCGCATAGACAGTGACCCAAGCTGGGCATTGAACCTGGGACCCTGACGCTGTGAAGCAACAGTGCTAACCACGGTGCTACCATGCCTCAGTGTTAAATCTATGCTCTGAAGTACATGTGATTTTTGGTTTGGTTTGAAGTGACCTTCAACTTTGTGAAAAAATGTCACATCTCTGGATTCCTCTGCTCCTTGCCCTGGCTTTGGACATACACACCATTTCAAATTGAAATCCATATATAAAGTTATTGGCATGTGCTCATGATTAGGGACGCGATTTAACTCTCAAAAAACAGAGTTGCGTTTTGGGCGCAAATAACGGGTTGTTTCTCAGCGTTGCACGGGACTCTTTTCTCTTGCCTCGGTTGGGAACTCCCCGCCAAGGTCTCACTACATCACTTCCTGCATTGATGACTTGGGTCACTGTCTGTGAAGAGTCTGCACATTCTCCCCATGTCTGAGTGGGTTTCCTCCTGGTGCTCCGGTTTCCTCCCACAGTCCAAAGATGTGCAAATTAGGTGGATTGGCCATGATAAATTGCCCTTAGTGTCCAAAAAGGTTGGGTGGGGTTACTGGGTTACGGGGGTAGAGTGATGGTGTGGGTTTGGGTAGGGTGCTCTTTCCAAGGTGCAGACTCGATGGGCCGAATGGCCTCCTTCTGCACTGTAAAGTCTATGATTCTATGATGCTATGAGCTCAGGTTCAGCTCATCAGTGCAGGAATAGATTGGGGTGCCATTTTTAAATGCCACCCCTCTCTCTCAACACTGCTCGGACTCCCCACCATGGCCTCTGGACCGCCCTCATCACACCTCTTAAGGGCATGGCAACCCCAGGCACGATCCCTGGTACAGGCAACCTGGCATCTGGGCACCTTGGCACTATTAGTTGGCAGTGACCCTTCGAGCCTGGCAGTGCCACCTGGGCACCCTGGCAGCACTGCCAAGGTGCCAAGATGGTGCCGCCACAGTGCCAAGGTACCATCCTTGCCCAGTGAGAACAAGATCCAGATCGTGACATCTCATTAGATCTCGCAAGGTGTTCCAAGCATCGCACACCTCGCGAGAGGCCTCTCGCGAGATTAAACGGCCTTGTCACGTCCTCAAGGCGGGCGCAACCAGGGCGTTCGATCACACCCAAGGTAATTAAACACAACAAATACAAATTGGCCTTCCAGAAATTATATCACATCTAAACTCAATTATTAAAAAAGAAAATCCTACATACAACCCAATATATTTACTGGATCGCCAATACATTCGAAATGAATGGCTTAGATAGGGTGGATGTAGGGAAGTTGTTTCCATTAGCAGGGGAGACTAGGACCCGGGGGCACAGCCTTAGAATAAAAGGGAGTCACTTTAGAACAGAGATGAGGAGAAATTTCTTCAGCCAGAGAGTGGTGGGTCTGTGGAATTCATTGAAAACAGAGGGCGGTGGAGGCCGGGACGTTGAGTGTCTTTAAGACAGAAGTTGATAAATTCTTGATTTCTCGAGGAATTAAGGGCTATGGAGAGAGAGCGGGTAAATGGAGTTGAAATCAGCCATGATTGAATGGTGGAGTGGACTTGATGGGCCGAATGGCCTTACTTCCGCTCCTATGTCTTATGGTCTTATGGATATAGATGACTTACATGATATTTGGTTCAAATAAATTATGGCAAACTGAATTAACAATGTCACAGATGGCTCTCAATCCCATAGGGAAATTTTGGCGTGATATCCATGCAGAAGATATATCTTCTCTGGCGAAGCTGTTCCACAACATCTGGAGTGAAGCGTCCATGAACATAACGCCTGGGAGACATTAAAGTGAGATCCTGTCGGTGTGTAGACCCCGATGACTGGGTTTCTGCAGGATGGTCAGGCTGTCTTATAGCCTTGGCCTCTTGTCTTCCCAGCTGTTCCCACTCACTGAACTCTGATAAAGTGTGTAACATAAAGATTCCTTGTTGGGAACCTCAGCATGCAGTCTATCAATAATTGCCATGAAAACGTCACTGGGGCTGGATTCCTGTTGAATTCCTGACTTACGTTACAATCAAGGCTTCAAATCTAGCTCTTCCCCATTAAAGCCATCAGACATACAGGTGCCCCTGTTCTTCTCATGCTAAACATTTGTAATGAAATCTCCTGGCAATAGAAAGATCACAGGTCAGAAGTTTAACTGTCCAATCATAATATCAATGACCGTCTCCCTTTTCATGATGAGTGACTTGATTGATCTGATAGCTGTGCAAACGAGAGGCAGAGTAACTTTCTGCTGAAAATGTAGCCTATCAGCAGTTCAGCATTGTCCGCAAATGCAAAAAAATGCTGAATTATCAAACGGTTTAATCCACTGCTGGCTATTCAGAGACAGAACAGAGCTCATTCTGAGCATGCTCTGAATGAGTAATGCAGATTCTTTAGCTGAGGGGGTGGGGAGGTGGACGTTAGCAGAACATAGCAGAGCGAGTGGAATCCAATCACTTCAGCAGGACCAAAGTGTACCGCGTGAACTTTGCAAAGGGCCACAGAGAGAGCCTGGTGCTTGCATCAGAGCAGATGCATTGCACATATTCAGGCATTCCTCACATTTCAGCCAACACAGGTCACCCGGCCATAAGCCAACCTCTCTATCACGCAACAACGATAATAGGGGAAACACACACATCTCAGGTGCAGCAATAGTCCTTATCAGCACAGCGAACGTTGATAAATTCCTGCTGCTCATGTGATTCTGTACAGTTTTCTTTGTGAAATGAGGTCTGGGGCTCTATCCTGTTGAGACTCGTTCAATTGAAATTTTTAAAACTGAGGAAGATGAATATTTGTTCGGTCAGGGATATGGAGCCAGATTAGGAGAATGGAGTTGAAATAACAGATCGGTGGTAATCTGATTGAATGATAGAATGAGGGGCCGAATGGTCCACTCCTGTTCTTAAGAGATATTTTCTTTGCGTTTTTCCCAACCTCATCCCATTCTTGCCATCTGCTGCCCATGCACTATCCCTGGACAAGATGAAATGGCAAGTGGAGTCATTAAGGCTGCCAGAAATTACTAATTGTTTAAAAATATCATACATTTTGATCCACATCACCACAATAAAGAATAATAAAGACCTCTTTATGTGCCCGCTTATCATGTTTCTCAATGTGTCACTTAATGATTTACTGTTGTCCAATCAGCAAATGAGGAGGGGAGTCTGTTCTGCGTACAGCAGTAAGGCAAATGACCTGTTAGACTGCCTGATTTTCCATGTTTTGCATGTATGTCCTTCGCCAGTTCAAAGTGAGAAATATCAATGCCTGTATTTTCTCTTCATAGCTGCTGACTCCTCTGCTTTGCATTTCCATGTGGGTGTACCAACACCTTAGGGGCTGCCGCGGTTCAAGAAGGCAACTCACCACCACCTTCTGAAGGGCAATTAGGAATCAATAATAAATGCTGGCCTAACCAGCGATGCCCACACCCTGTAAATGTATTTAAAATGCACAGTGGGTAGCACTGTTGCTTCACAGCTCCAGGGTTATGCTGCAACTGTATAAGGTGTTAGTGAGGCCACACCTGGAGTATTGTGTTCAGTTTTGGTCTCCTTACTTGAGAAAGAACGTACTGGTGCTGGAGGGTGTGCAGAGGCGATTCACTAGGTTAATCCCAGAGTTGAGGGGGTTGGATTACGAGGAGAGGTTGAATAGACTGGGACTGTACTCGTTGGAATTTTGAAGGATGAGGGGGGATCTTATAGAAACATATAAAATTATGAAGGGAAAAGATAGACTAGATGTGGGCAGGTTGTTTCAACTGGCGGGTGAAAGCAGAACTGGGGGGCATAGCTTCAAAATAAGGGGAAGTAGATTTAGGACTGATCTGAGGAGGAATTTCTTCACCTAAAGTGTTGTGAATCTATGAAATTCCTTGCCCAGTGAAGCAGCTGAGACTCCTTCATTAGGGCTAAATCATTGGCTTTGAAAGCAGTCCAAGGCAGGCGAGCACTACGGTTCAATTCCCATACCAGCCTCTCCGGACAGGCTGTGGTAAACCACTGTTGCACCTCTATTAGGTGATGTATGGTAGGACCTGTACTACAGGTACGTTGGTCGTCCCTGCCTGCTGGCTCTGCCCAGGAGGCGGAGTATAACTATGTGTGTCCTCCATGCTGCAGCCATTTTGCCAGCTGCTGTGGGAGGCCACACATCTTAGAGCAATAAAGCCTCAGTTGTACCCAACTCAAGTCTTTGCGCAATTGATCGTGCATCAATTTATTGCTCTAAGATTTTCAAAAGATGGACCGCCGTATCAAACCAGATCGCCTGCAGCTGGATCCGCATTCAAACGACGCCAAAAAGGACTTTCAACACTGGCTAGCTTGCTTCGAGGCGTTCATCAACTCGGCGCCCAGCCCTGTCTCGGAGGCTCAGAAAATACAGATCCTGTTCTCAAGGTTGAGCTCCAGCATCATTCCGCTAATCAAGAATGCGCCGAACTACGCCGAAGCCATGACGCTTCTCAAAGAGAATTACGTTCAGAAGATGAACACGCTCTTCGCCAGGCAGGTACTCGCCACTCGCTCTCAACTCCCTGGTGAGTCCACAGAAGACTTCTGGCGGGCACTAATCCCACTCGTCTGGGACTGTGACTGTCAGGCCGTTACGGCCATGGAACTTCAAACCTCTTTATGCGGGACGCGTTTGTTACGGGGATTGGTCGGACCTCATTAGCCAGCGACTGTTAGAAGGGGCCATGCTCGACCTAGCAGAGACAAAGAAATTAGCGCTCTCTGTTGTAGGGAAAAAGCCCTTGTACCAGTGCATTCAAGAGGCCGAGTCTCAAGGCAAAGTTCAAAGCGTTGTTCTTTATTGTACAATTACTGAAGCTTTCAGGGAGACCCACGCAGCCAGCTCAGAAACAGTGGCTTGGCCACGTTGAACTCGACAATTACACATTCGCTCTGGATTTTTATAGGAATCCAAATTCGAGTGGGAACATTTGCTCATAAAGGGTAGTTTTGATTTAGATCTCTCAGACAGGTTTATCTGAGAATATGCATCTTTGTCAATTTGCATCTGTAAGGTGTGTGTCTGTGTTGATGAGATTATCTGTGCTCGCCCTGGTGTCCCTCCCTTCTCTAATGTGTTTTCCATTATCACCCTGATGTGTCTCCTTAACTAAATCGACCTCCGATATCTGTGGCTGTGCTATGCTTTTGTTTCTGTGTTTGCTAGATGAGGTGTTAATGTCATCTTTGTCCTGCTGTGTGTGTAGGGGACGGTAATCTAATCTATACATTTCTTTTATTCCTTCTATTCTGGTTTCTTTGCCTGTTTTGGCCATTTTATTCATATATTATTTCATTCTTTCATAAGTCTTTGCAATACAGTTGTTCCATATATCCCGCTGCCAGGGTCTTGACTCGCAGATATCCGATCTCCTGGCCAGGGGGCCGTTTTAAGATGCAGCTTCGTGCTGTTGCTGGGCAGAACAAGAGTCTTCCATCATTAAGATGCAGCTTCGTGCTGTTGATGGGCAGAACAAGGGTCTTCCATCAATTTCGAATTAAAGGTCTCCCAGCTGTGCAGAAGGGGATTAGAACGAATGTCCATCCGGGTGTCCCCTTCTGCATTGTGGGCACATTTTAAACGGTGCCAATCAGTCCAATAAAACAGTGCAATAAATGTTAAATGGTGCCAATCAGTCCAATAAAAAAGTTTCATAAATGAAGAATGTTTGATGAGATGAGATACAAATATGGTCTTGGAAAATGGCCTACTTCATCTCTATGACGGTCGCCTCGCGCAACGTTCAGGCCTACATTCCTAGTCGCGCGGCCCACCCCTCCTATGCATAGTGGACCCCACAGATGGCTGCTCCAGCGTGGGCCTTACCCAGCCAATACGCATGCTTCACACGCCAGCCAGCGAACCCCGGGGGTCCCTGATGTTACTTTTACTGCCAGCAGAAACACGCCCGCCAATGCTGCTCGGCCCGCGCGGCCCTTTGTAAGGCTTGCGGCAAGAAGGGGCACTTCGCCGCGGTGTGCCAGGCCCATGCAGTCGCCGTTATTGCCCCCACCCCCCTCGTTTAGGGAAAATGGGCGCCGCCATCTTCACCTCCCTAGACCACGCGTGGCCAGTGGGCACCGCCATCTTCTCCCCCTCAGACCAAACGCGGCCAGTGGGCGCCGCCATCTTCCCCTCCGAGCAACACGTGCGGCCCATGGGCGCCGCCATCTTGTTCAACCCACACCACATGCGGCCCATTGGCGCGCCATTTTGTCCTCCTCAAGATCTTCAGGCGTCACCATCTTTTCTCCCCCACAGCACAAGGGCAACGCCAGCGTTCCAGGACCAGTGCCCCCTGGGCTTTCCATCATCCGACACCAGCGACGACCGACCACAACTCGCCTCAGTGACCATCGACCAGTCTCATCCGCACAACCTGGCCACCGCATAGACCAGCGTTAACATCAACGGACATGTGACCTCTTGCCTGCTGGACTCCGGGAGCATCGAAAGCTTCATCCACCCGGATGCGGTAAGGCGCTGTTCCCTCGTGGTACACCCCGCCAACCAAAGAATCTCCCTGGCCTCCGGATCCCATTCTGTGGCGATCCGGGGGTACTGTACGGTCACACTCATGGTCCAGGGCGTAGAAATCAGCAGCTTCCACCTCTACGTCCTCCCTATCCTCTGCGCTGCCCTACTACTCGGCCTGGACTTCCAGTGCAACCTCCAGAGCCTAACTCTCAAATTCGGCGGACCTCTACCGCCCCTCACTGTGTGCGGCCTCACGACCCTAAAGGTCGATCCGCCTTCCCTCTTTGCAAATCTAACCTCGGATTGCAAACCCGTCGCCACCAGGAGCAGACGGTACAGCACCCAGGACAGGACCTTCATCAGGTCCGAGGTCCAGCGGCTGCATCGAGGCCAGCAACAGTCCCTGGAGAGCCCAAGTGGTAGTAGATAAAACTGGGGAGAAACACAGAATGGTCGTGGACTACATCCAGACCATCAATCGGTACACGCAGCTCGACGCGTACCCCCTCCCACGCATATCTGATATGGTCAATCAGATTGCGCAGTACCGGGTCTTCTCAACGGTAGACCTCAAATCCGCCTGCCACCAGCTCCCCATTCGTAAATCAGACCGCCCATACACTGCTTTCGAGGCGGACGGTCATCTCTATCACGTCCTCAGGGTTCCCTTCGGCGTCACCAACGGGGTCTCAGTCTTCCAAAGGGAGATAGACCAAATGGTTGACCGGTACGGTTTGCGCCACCTTCCCGTACCTAGACAATATCACCATCTGCGGCCATGATCAGTATGGCCACGACGCAACCTTGCCAAATTTCTCCACACCACCCCTTTCCTAAGCTTCACCTACAACAAGGAGAAGTGCTTGTTTAGCACGACCCGCTTAGCCATCCTCGGCTATGTGGCCCAGAACGGAGTTCTGGGGCCCGATCCCGACCACATGCGCCCTCTCATGGAGCTCCCCCTCCCCCACTGCCCCAAGGCCCTCAAACGTGCCTGGGGTTCTTTTCGTACTACGCTCAGTGGGTCCCAAACTATAGATCATAGATCATAAATCATAGAATTTACAGTGCAGAAGGAGGCCATTCGGCCCATCGAGTCTGCACCGGCTCTTGGAAAGAGCACCCTACCCAAGGTCCACACCTCCACCCTTTCCCCATAACCCAGCAACCCCACCCAACACTAAGGGAAATTTTGGACACTAAGGGCAATTTTTGACACTAAGGGCAATTTTGGACACTAAGGGCAATTTATCATGGCCAATCCACCTAACCTGCACATCTTTGGACTGTGGGAGGAAACCGGAGCACCCGGAGGAAACCCACGCAAACACGGGGAGGATGTGCAGACTCCGCACAGACAGTGACCCAAGCCGGAATCGAACCTGGGACCCTGGAGCTGTGAAGCAATTGTGCTATCCACAATGCTACCGTGCTGCCCTAATGCGCCCACTCATACAGTCAACCCATTTTCCCCTGACGGCCGAGGCACAACAGGCCTTCGAATGTATCAGAGCCGATATCGCCAAGGCCGGGATGCATGCAGTAGGCGAGACACTGCCCTTTCAAGTAGAGAGCGACGCATCAGACAACGCCCTAGCCGCCACCCTCAATCAGCAGGCAGACCCGTGGCATTCTTTCCCGCACCCTTCATGCCTCAGAAATTCGGCATTCATCCGTCGAAAAAGAGGCTCAAGCTATCGTTGAAGCTGTGAGGCATTGGAGGCATTACCTGGCCGGCAGGAGATTCACTCTCCTCACTGACCAACGGTCGGTAGCCTTCATGTTCAATAACACACAGCGGGGCAAGATCAAGAATGATAAGATCTTGAGGTGGAGGATCGAGCTCTCCACCTACAATTACGAGATTTTGTATCGCCCCGGCAAGCTCAACGAGCCCCCAGACGTCCTATCCCGAGGTACATGTGCTAGCGCACAAGTACATAGAACATAGATCATAGAATGATACAGTGCAGTACAGACCCTTTGGCCCACGATGTTGCACCGACATGGGAAGTCAAAAAACAAAAGCCATCTAACCTACACTATGCCATTATCATCCATATGTTTATCCAATAAACTTTTAAATGCCCTCATGTTGGCGAGTTCACCACTGTTGCAGGTAGGGCATTCCACGGCCTCACCACTCTTTGCGTAAAGAACCTACCTCTGACCTCTATCCTATATCTATTACCCCTCAGTTTAAGGCTATGTCCCCTCGTGCTAGCCATTTCCATCCGCGGGAGAAGGCTCTCACTGTCCACCCTATCTAACCCCCTGATCATTTTGTATGCCTCTATTAAGTCTTCTCTTAACCTTCTTCTCTCTAACGAAAATAACCTCAAGTCCATCAGCCTTTCCTCATAAGATTTTCCCTCCATACCAGGCAACATCCTGGTAAATCTCCTCTGCACCCGTTCCAAAGCTTCCACGTCCTTCCTATAATGAGGTGACCAGAACTGTACGCAATACTCCAAATGCGGCCGTACCAGAGTTTTGTCCAGCTGCAACATGATCTTATGACTCCGGAACTCAATCCCTCTACCAATAAAGGCCAACACTCCATAGACCTTCTTCACAACCCAATCAACCTGGGTGGCAACTTTCAGGGATCTATGTACATGGACTCCGAGATCCCTCTGCTCATCTACACTTCCAAGAATTTTACCATTAGCCAAATATTCCGCATTCCTGTTATTCCTTCCAAAGTGAATCACCTCACACTTCTCTACATTAAACTCTATTTGCCACCTCTCAGCCCAGCTCTGCAGCTTATCTATGTCCCTCTGTAACCTGCTACATCCTTCCGCACTGTCGACAACACCACCGACTTTAGTGTCGTCTGCAAATTTACTCACCCATCCTTCTGCGCCCTCCTCTAGGTCATTTATAAAAATGACAAACAGCAACGGCCCCAGAACAGATCCCTGTGGTACGCCACTTGTAACTGAACTCCATTCTGAACATTTCCCATCAACCACCACCCTCTGTCTTCTTTCAGCTAGCTAATTTCTGATCCACATCTCTAAATCACCCTCAATCCCCAGCCTCCGTATTTTCTGCAATAGCCTACCGTGGGGAACCTTATCAAACGCTTTACTGAAATCCATATACACCACATCAACTGCTCTACCCTCGTCTACCTGTTCAGTCACCTTCTCAAAGAACTCGATAAGGTTTGTGAGGCATTACCTACGCTTCACAAAGCCATGCTGTCTATCCCTAATCATATTATTCCTATCGAGATTATTATAAATCTTGTCTCTTATAATCCCCTCCAAGACTTTACCCACAACAGACGTGAGGCTCACCGGTCTATAGTTGTCAGGGTTGTCTCTACTCCCCTTCTTGAACAAAGGAACCACATTTGCTATCCTCCAGTCCTCTGGCACTATTCCTGTAGCCAATGATGACCTAAAAATCAAAGCCAAAGGCTCAGCAATCTCTTCCCTGGCTTCCCAGAGAATCCTAGGATAAATCCCATCAGGCCCCGGGGACTTATCTATTTTCAGCCTGTCCACAATTGCCAACACCTCCTCCCTACGTACCTCAATGCCATCTATTCTAATAGCCTGGGTCTCAGCATTCTCCTCCACAACATTCTCTTTTTCCTGAGTGAATACTGACGAAAAATATTCATTTAGTATCTCGCCTATCTCTTTAAACTCCACACACAACTTCCCATCCCTGTCCTTGACTGGCCCTACTCTTACCCTAGTCATTCTTTTATTCCTGACATACCTATAGAAAGCTTTTGGGTTTTCCTTGATCCTACCTGCCAAATACTTCTCATGTCCCCTCCTTGCTCGTCTTAGCACTCTCTTTAGATCCTTCCTCGCTACCTTGTAACTATCAAGCGCCCCAACTGAAACTTCACACCTCATCTTCACATAGGCCTCCTTCTTCCTCTTAACAAGAGATTCCACTTCTTTGGTAAACCACGGTTCCCTCGCTCGACGCCTTCCTCCCTGCCTGACCGGTACATACTTATCAAGAACACGCAGTAGCTGTTCCTTGAACAAGCTCCACATATCCAGTGTGCCCAACACTTGCAGCCTACTTCTCCAACCTACCTCTCCCAAGTCATGGCATCATAATTGCCCTTCCCCCAGCTATAACTCTTGCCCTGCGGGGTATACTTGTCCCTTTCCATCACTAACGTAAACGTCACCGAATTGTGGTCACTGTCCCCAAAGTACCTCCAAATCTAATACCTGGCCTGGTTCATTACCCAAAACCAAATCCAAAGTAGACCGACTCCGGACACTGCACGACAGCCTTTGTCACCCAGGAGTCACACGGTTGTACCATTTCATAAAGGCCCGAAATCTGCCCTATTCCATCGAGGAAGTACAGACAATCACCAGGGACTGCCAGGTCTGTGCGGAGTGCAAGCCGCACTTCTACCGGCCGGACCGCACGCGCCTGGTGAAGGCCTCCCACCCCTTTGAGCGCCTCAGCGTGGATTCAAAGGGCCCCTCCCCTCCACCGACCGTAACACGTATTTTCTCAGTGTGGTCGATGAGTACTCCAGACTCCCCTTCGCCATCCCATGCCCCGATATGACGTCTGCCACCGTCATCAAAGTCCTCAACACAATCTTCGCTCTGTTCGGTTTCCCCGCCTACATCCACAGTGACAGGGGATCCTCCTTCATGAGTGATGAGCTGCGTCAGTTCCTGTACAGCAGGGGTATCGCCTCCAGCAGAACGACAAGTTACAACCCCCGGGGAAACGGACAAGTAGAGAGGGAGAACGGGACGGTGTGGAGGGCCGTCCAACTGGCCCTACGGTCCAGGAACCTCCCAGCCTCCCGCTGGCAGGAGGTCCTCCCTGATGCACTACACTCCATTCGGTCACTGCTGTGCACCGCCACTAACAACACACCCCATGAACGTCTTTTTGCTTTCCCCAAGAAGTCCATATCTGGGGTGTCGCTCCCGACTTGGCTCGCAGCTCCAGGACCCGTCCTGCTCCGGAGGCATGTCCAACTCCACAAGGCGGACCCGTTGGTGGAGAGGATGCAGTTGCTCCATGCGAACCCCCAGTATGCCTACGTGGCATACCCCGACGGCCGCCAGAATACTGTCTCCCTCAGGGACCTGGTACCAGCAGGTTCCACACACAAGCACACCCCCTGGCGCGGCACCGCCCTCCCCTCCCCCGGCACTCCCAGCAGCAACCCCCAGGGACCATCCGTCCTCCCCCTGCCCACGCCCGAGGATGAAGAGAATTTCGGCACACTCCCGGAGGCACCGGACATCAGACTAGCATCGGCATCGCCGCCACCACTACGTCGCTCCCAGTGGCACATCAAGGCCCCAGACCGGTTAAACCTCTAACTGGTCAACTGGACTTCAAAAGACATTTTTTTCTCTCTATCAAATATTGTAAATGTGAATGTAAAAAAAAGAAAACCATTTGTTGTATATAGTTCTCCACCACCCCTGCCGGACTCAATTTTAACAGGGGGTGAATGTGGTAAACCACTGTTGCACCTCTATTAGGTGATGTATAGTCAGACCTGTACTACAGGTAAGTTGGTAGTCCCTGCCTACTGGCTCAGCGCAGGAGGCGGAGTATAAATATGTGTGTCCTCCATGCTGCAGCCATTTCACCAGCTGCTGTGGGAGGCCTCACATTTTAGAGCAATAAAGCCTCGGTTGTACCCAATTCAATTCTTTGTGCAATTGATTGTGCATCACAGGCGCCGGAATGTGGCAACTAGGGGCTTTTCACAGTAACTTCATTTGAAGTCTACTTGTGATAATAAGCGATTTTCATTTCATTCATTAAATGTTTTCAAGATAAAGATAGATAGTTTTTTGAAGAATAAAGGAATAAAGGGTTATGGTATTTGGGCGAGAAAGTGGAGCTGAGTCCACAAAAGATCAGCCATGATCTCATTGAATGGCGGAGCAGGCTCGAGGGGCCAGATGGCCTACTCCTGCTCCTAGTTCTTATGTTCTTATGTTCTTCTGGGTCCTATTTGATTCCCGGCTTGGGTGACTGTCTGTGCGGAGTCTGCACTTTCTCCCCTTGTCTGCGTGGGTTTCCTCTGGATGCTCCGGTTTCCTCCCACGAGTCCCGAAAGACGTGCTGTTCGGTAATTTGGACATTCTGAATTCTCCCTCTGTGTACCCGAACAGGTGCCGGAATGTGGCGACTAGGGGCTTTTCACAGTAACTTCATTGCAGCGTTAATGTGAGCCTACTTGTGACAATATCTTTATTATTATCATAAAAGTCATCCCTCAGTGAGAAGTCTCCCACTGCACCAGTTCCACGTGAATCCATAAACTTGTGAAAAATAACTCTCTCTGCATGTACCACTTTTTCAAATGTGGTGGCATCTGTGTCACTGGTTGTTTCATTGAGGAGCAGCAATTAAGTTTCCAGGACTCTAGGAGTGGGTGTGCACCTGAGTGTTGGCAACATAACATCTGATCCCTGTTGGTGCAGCCAGAGGCGTATTAACCCCTCTTGGATATACATCAGAGAGTTTGGTGCATTTGTGAAAGTGAAGTATTGTCTCAGTCCTTCTGTTTAAACTGGCACAAAATCACATCTTCTGCGGTCTGATGTGTGGTTAGTTGTAAACATGTACTTGATTGCTCGCGGTTTGATTACTATCTTATGGAGTTGATGAATGGATAAACATTAGATCTAAGGATAGGCTTTGGACTTGCACTAAAATTCTCAGTTAGCCTGTAATGATGATTTCCTTTGGACTTCATGAAATTTGCATTGAGTTTTACTTGGAAGTCAGAGCATATATAATCTAGGTAAACCAAAGTGACTGATTCCAGAGCTGCAATCCATCTAAACCCTGAAGAATTGCATTACTAGATCACTGAATAGGAACTCTATCATGTTCAACTTCATATTTGGCTCAAAAGTTGTATGTCGTGTTGCAGTGTAATACTGTGTATCACCAAAATAGTTACTGGACTCATCATAGCTCAGCAGATATATTGACTTTGACGTTTAAATGCATATATCTGGTTACAACCAAACGGTTCAATTTACAAGTTCATGATGACTCAACCTTGGCTGTATATTTAGCACACTGAAGCTGGGAGTATTGATGCCCTTGTCAAATGCCCTAGTTGGCCAATATCAGACATCATTTTAAATTAAATATTACTGTTTGCTTGAGCAATAGGAGTTGATTTTAACTTTGGCCGTCCAACCAGCAGGCCCTAGAAGGCAGCTTGCCCTTTCTGGCACAGCCCAGCTTGAAGCCATTTTGAGACCCTGGCCTCATTTGAATAGCATCATCAAACTGCTTACGATAAACAGGTTTCCTGCTGAAGCTCACTGAAGCACCTGGGGTGCGACAGGCATGGTTCCACGTTCTTATCTTAGTGCAGTACGAAGTCTTACAACACCAGGTTAAAGTCCAACAGGTTTGTTTCGATGTCACTAGCTTTCGGAGCGCTGCTCCTTCCTCAGGTGAATGAAGAGGTATGTTCCAGAAACATATATAGAGACAAATTCAAAGATGCCAAACAATGCTAGGAATGCGAGCATTAGCAGGTGATTAAATCTTTACAGATCCAGAGATGGGGTAACCCCAGGTTAAAGAGGTGTGAATTGTCTCAAGCCAGGACAGTTGGTAGGATTTCGCAGGCCAGATGGTGGGGGATGAATGTAATGTGACATGAATCCCAGGTCCCGGTTGAGGCCGCACTCATGTGTGCGGAACTTGGCTATAAGTTTCTGCTCGGCGATTCTGCGTTGTCTTAGTGGAGGAGGCAGTGGTTGCCATCACTGGAGCAGCTATGACTGAGGCCATGGCCAGTGGCAGGACTAAAACCATCAAAGACTGCAGGATCCTCATTCCTTATCCTCATTCACATAAGCCACACCCACTTCACCCCACAATCTCCTGCAATCTACAATCAGTCAATGGTGTAAGCATGCACCTCTTGTCCCCCTCATCCCCCGATATCTGGTATGGTGGTCTGCCTGTGCACAGTTATGTATATAGTTAGCAATGCAACCTCCAACAAGGTGGCGATAGAGATCTATCACGTGGCTCATGACACCAGCCAGTTGGTAGTAAGATGTACAAGAAGATAGTCGCACTTAGAGTAGCTCCAGAAGAATTCACTGAATTCATTTAGTAGTCATCGTCTGTATTATAGTTAGTTATCTTTTCCACGTGATTGTTAATAAATCTTCTTTAATTATATGTTCTGTGTACATCACATACAATGGATATATCAAAGAACACAACAGACAGGGCCAGGGGGGGCGGGAATGGGGGGGAGGGACATGCGGGGGCAGATCCCGTTGGACCTGGTTGTGCACTATGCTAACATGTCGGCCTTTCACCCCCTGCAGACAATGGATATTGGAATTCAACCAGCAATGGTGGCCTTTCTGCTAGTCGCCACAGCCTGGGGGATGCCCTGTGGCTGTACGAGCGGGTAAATAGATTTGATTTGCTTGCTAAGATATAAAAGATTACAGATTCACTAAAACTATGATTCTAATTATAGAGCTCCCGAAAACAGGACTATTCTCTACCTTGTGGCAGTCACCACTGATGTATATATTGTATATATAGGATGTTGATATAGGTGCTTTACGGTAAGGCCCCAGTACTACAGGTATGGGGGTAGATCCCTGCCTGCTGGTTCCGCACAGTAGGCGGAGTATAAATATGTGTGCTCCCAGTACAGCAGCCATTTCGTCAGCTGCTGTAGGAGACCACACATCTCAGTGTAATAAAGCCTTGATTACATCCAACTCTCGTCTTTGTGTAATTGGTCGTGCATCAATTTATTACACTAAGTTTTCAGAAGATGGACATCCGCATCAAGCCGGATCGCCTGCAGCTGCATCCGCAAGCAGACAACGCCAAAAAGGACTTTGACCATTGACTGGCCTGTTTTGAAGCGTACATCGGGTCTGCGCCAGACGAAATTCCAGAAGCACAGGAGCTCCAGATCCTTTACACGCGGCTGAGCTCCAACGTCTTTCCACTTGTCCAGGACACGCCCACCTACGCAGAGGCCATGGCGCTACTGAAGGAAACTACGCTCAGCGGACTAACACTCTACGCCAGGCACCTCCGCTCCACGCGGCGTCAACTTCTCGATGAGTCGGTGGAAGATTTCTGGCGCGCCCTGCTCCCCCTCGTTAGAGACTTTGATTGTCAGGTCGTTTCGGCCACGGAACACGGAATTTGCTAATGAGAGACATTTGTTATGGGCATAGGGTCTGATTCCATCCGCCAGCGCCTCTTAGAGGAGGCCCCACTCGACCTTGCGGCGACCAAGAAACTAGCGCTTTCACTTACGGTCGCATCACGCAACATTCAGGCCATGCCCCCGACCGCGCGGCCCACCCCCCCTGTGCATCATGGACTCCGCAGACGGACGGCCCATCGTGGACCCCATCTGCGACCGCCCTCAGCCAATCCCATGCCTGTGCCGTGCAGCAGCCAACCAACCGAGGAGCCCAAATGCTACTTCTGTGGCCAGACAAAACGCCCCCGACAGCGCTGCCTGGTGCTGTGGCAAGAAGGGACAATTCGCTGCAGTGTGCCAGGCCCGCTCAATTGCCGCTATTGTCCCGGCACCCCCCACTTGCAGCCAGTGGGCGCCGCCATCTTCCCCTTGTAGGACTACATGCAGCAAGTGGATGCCGGCATCTTGCTCAACTCGCAACACGTGTGGCCTGTGGACGCCGCCATCTTGTTCCTCCCAGGATCAATGGGCGCCACCATCTTGCTTTCCCCACGACACGTGTGGCCCGTGGGCGCCGCCATCTTACCCGACTCAGGACTCATGACCGTCGGGCACCTCATCCGGCCGCTCATCGCCTGCAACCGTCAAATACCAGCCGCATCTCGCCTCGGTCACCATTGACCAGTCTCGACCGCACAACCTCGCGACTGTTTCAACTAAAGTGAAGGTCAACGAGCATGAGATCTCCTGCCTGCTGGACTCCGGGAGCACTGAGAGCTTCATTCACCCCGATACGGTAAGGTGCTGCTCCCTCGCGGTACACCCCGTTAACCAGAGAATCTCCCTGGCCTCCGGGTTGTCGTGTTGGGTGTTCTGATGCACAAATGATCCAACACGGCTGTCGATGGTACAACTCTGTTTTATTGTCTAATCAACGGTAACAACTAACTACTGGCTTGGGTACGTGCTTCACCAGCTAACCTGTGGACCCAGTCCTATCACTATCTTGGTGAGGCACTCAGCACATGGTGTATGTCTGAGTGGCACGCTGTGAGCTCTGTGCTCTGAGCTATCTCCTGGTAGAATGAGGGGGAACTGTGGTGTTCCCTGTTTTATAGTGCGTGTGCTCTCACTGGTGATTGGCTGCGATGTTATGTGTGTGCTGGTTGGTCCAACTGCCTGTCCACCAGTGTGTGTGTGATTGCACCATGATATGCTGATGTGGATATCATGACATCCCCCCCTTTCACAAAGGATATGTGCCTACATGAGATTAAATAGAAATGTGTAGTGAGTGCATCTGAGTATGTGTGTGCAATATTTACAACATGTACATGAGGCTAAACTATATACAGAGGAAGGTGTCAGGTACAACAGAGCAACGAGGTTGTACCACTAACAAAACAAGTGCAATCAACAAACGACAAGATAAAACGTCTGGAACAATGAACAACAAGAAAAGAAACTCGTTAACAGTACTCTAAAACAATTCAGTGAGTCCAATGTGCTAACAGGCTCACAAGTCAAGTCTCTCAGGTGGGCGACGAATTCGGGTTGACCGCCTCAAGGGTGAGTCAGGATCCACCGGCTGAGGAATGGGCCTGGCCACAGGCGAGAGAGGAAGAGGCAGAGTGGCAGGAAGCACAACAAAGTCGACGTCAGGGATAACAGGAGGGCATGGCACCGTTGCATGATCTCGTAGCGAGCGCGGAACCAGACGAAGGGCCCGCCGATTACGGCAGCGAATAGAGCCATCAGGCATACGAACCAGGAATGAGCGGGGAGCCACGTGGCGGAGAACCCCTGGCGGTTGCCGACCAGCCACCCTCCGGTAGGTGTGTGCGGACGTTGTCTCCAGGCGCCAGGGCAGGAAGATCAGTCGCCCGAGCGTCATGTGCCACTTTCTGCTGAGCACGCTGTTGTTGCATCCTTTGCAATACTGGAGCATGGTCGAGGTCAGGAACATGAATGGACGGTACAGTGGTCCTGAGGGTGCGACCCATCAACAGCTGGGCAGGCGAGAGGCCCGTGGACAGTGGGGCCGAGCGATAGGCCAGCAGAGCTAAACAGAAGTCAGATCCGGCATCAGCAGCCTTGCA
This sequence comes from Scyliorhinus torazame, assembly GCF_047496885.1. Taxonomy (NCBI): domain Eukaryota; kingdom Metazoa; phylum Chordata; class Chondrichthyes; order Carcharhiniformes; family Scyliorhinidae; genus Scyliorhinus; species Scyliorhinus torazame. Next base: position 273,949,473 of record NC_092710.1, on the reverse strand, counting down.
GAGGAGCCGCTTCACAATGTGGCCCTTTTCCGCTTTGCCATTCGACTGAGGATGCAAGGGACTGGACGTCACGTGTGTGAAGTTGTATGAAGTGGCAAAGGAAGACCATTCTTGACTTGCAAAGCAAGGCCCGTTGTCAGACATGACGGTGAGCGGAATCCCATGGCGAGCAATGGTTTCTTTGCATGCCCGGATGACAGCTGATGACGTTGTGTCGTGCAGGCGTATGACCTTCGGATAACTTGAGAAGTAGTCAATAAGAATAGTGTAGTCCCTGCCGAGCGCATGAAAGAGGTCCACACCCACCTTTGACCAGGGGGACGTGACCAACTCATGGGGCTGAAGAGTCTCAGGGGGTTGCGCCGGCTGAAACCTTTAGCAGGTGGGGCAGTTGAGCACCATGTTGGCGATGTCGTCGCTGATGCCCGGCCAGTACACAGCCTCTCGGGCCCTCCGCCTGCACTTCTCAACCCCGAGATGGCCTTCGTGCAGTTGTTCGAGGACAAGCCGGTGGGGATCAAGAGAACACCATCAATGACGGCCAAGTCGTCCCGGACGTTGTAAAATTGTGGGCACTGCCCCTTGAGCCACCCTTCCGTCATATGGCGCATCACACGTTGTAGAAGGGGGTCAGCCGCAGTCTCACAGCGAATGTGGGCCAGACGTGCATCAGTGGCCGGCAGATTGGCCAATGTGAAGGCTACTTGTGCGTCGACCTGACAAACGACCCCCTCCCAGTCGGGCGGTGTTGACCGCCCTGGACAGAGCATCTGCGATGATGAGATCCTCCCCCGGGGTGTATACAAGTTGGAAGTCGTACCTCCGGAGCTTGAGCAGAATGCGCTGGAGGCAAGGGGTCATGTCGTTGACGTCCTTCTGAATGATGCCGACCAGGGGGCAATGGTCGGTCTCCACAGTGAACTGTGGAAGACCATATATGTAGTCGTGAAACTTGTCGATGCCAGTCAACAGGCCTAGGCACTCCTTCTCAATCTGCGCATAGCGCTGTTCTGTGGGGGTCATGGCTCGCGACGCATCGGCGACCGGAGCCCATGATGCAGTGTCGTCCCGTTGCAGGAGTACCGCCCCAATGCCGGACTGGCTGGCGTCAGTTGAGATCTTTGTTTCCCGTGTGGTATCGAAAAACGGCAGTACCGGGGCGGTGGTGAGCTTGAACTTAAGCTCCTCCCATTCACTCTGGTGTGCGGGCAGCCACTGGAATTCCGTTGTCTTTTTGACCAGGTGGCGAAGAGCAGTCGTGTGCGAAGCAAGGTTAGGAATGAATTTGGCTCGGTTAAGGCACAGGCCCTGATCCCGTATCTGTGCAAAGACACACTGGAGACGACTGATGTGCTCCTGTGGTGTGGTGGACCAGATGATAACGTCGTCTACAGAGACGTGTACCCCTTCGATGCCCTCCATCATCTGTTCCATGATGCGATGGAACACTTCGGAGGCCGAAATGATGCTGAATGGCATCCTATTGTAGCAGTATCTGCCAAATGGAGTGTTGAAAGTGCACAGCTTCCTGCTGGACTGATCCAATTGAATCTGCCAGAAGCCCTTTGAGGCATCAAGCTTGGTGAATATTTTTGCCCGAGCCAACTCGCTCGTGATTTCTCCTCGTTTGGGTAGGGGTCGTGTTCCCTCATAATGTTGTGATTTAAATCTTTTGGGTCGATACAGATCCGGAGCTCACCGGAGGGCTTCTTGACGCACACCATGGAGCTGACCCATGACGTTGGCTCCGTGACCCGGGAAAGCACTCCTTGGTCCTGCAGGACTTCAGCTGCTGCTTGAGGCGGTCCTTGAGTGGTGCTGGGATCCTACGAGGTGCGTGAATGACCGAGGTGGCGTCCGGTTTGAGCCGTATTCTGTACGTGTAGGGCAGTGTGCCCATGCCCTCGAAAACCTCCTGGTTGTGCGCGAGGAGTGAGTGGAGCTGTGCCCTAAAGTCTGCATCCGGGAAATCGGACGTGCCTTCTGGAGACAGAGTGTGTACCCACTGGACGAGGTGGAGGGTCTTGCACGCCTGTGCGCCTAACAGAGAGTCCTTCGAGGATCCTACGATTTCAAATGATAATGTGGCTTTGTGTGAGTTGTGTGTAACATCGAGCTGGCAGGACCCCGTGGCCGGGATGACGTTTCCATTGTAGTCAACCAGCTGACAGTGGGATGGCAGAATCGGTGGTTTAACCTTCAAGGTCTGGAAGGCTGACCATGCGAGGAGATTGGCGGAGGCACCAGTGTCCAGGCGAAATGTGATCTAGGATCGGTTCACCGTTAGGGTGGCACACCACTCATCGCCCGGATCAATGCTGTGCACTGGCAGCGGCTGGTGGTTCCGACTTGGGGACATCCGGTTCTTGTGGATTACCGCAACGCGGAAGGGCTCCCTGTCTTTGGTATCACTGGTCTGCATACTATCTGGATATGACTCAGTGTAGGGGGGCTGAATCGCCCGCACGTCCCTGCAAGGCTGGCGGAATTGTTGGGAGTTGGCAGGTTGAGCTGCTCGACAGCAGGCAGCATAGGGACCCATCCTGCTACATCAAAGGCATTGTCGCGCTTTGGCCGAACATTGCCGCTTAAAGTGGGCGGAGCCACAGTTGCCGCATGTTGTGACGTCATGACGTTCGTTGCGTTCGTTGCGCCACCGCGCATGCGCGGTGCGGTCCTGCGTAGAGCGCGCCTGCGCATCACGTTCCTCTGCGTCAACGTCCCCTCTTTTGCCGCGTACAAGCGCGGGAGGCCTCGGAAAGCGCGCAAAATGGCCACCCTCGTCCTGGCCGCGGGCCGGGAGGAACTCGCTCGACTGGACCCGCTCCGCCTCGTGGGACCCGTGCCGTGCCGTTTCGGCCGCCTGGATTTGGGAGTACCGACTGGTCGCATTCTCATGGAGGAAGCAGGTCTCGATGGCAGTCGGCTAGGGTGAGGCGCTTTATTTTAAGGAGCTGCTGGCGTAGGGTGTCCGAGCTGACCCCAAAAACTATCTGATCCCGTATCATGGAGTCGGATGTGGCCTCGTAGTCGAAGGATTGCGTGAGGATTCGGAGGTGTGTTAAGTAAGATTGGAAAGGCTCATCCTTACCCTGCAGGCGCTGCTGGAATAGGTACCTCTCGAAGCTCTCATTGACTTCCACACTGAAGTCGAACTTCAGAAGCACCGTCTTATATTTTCTTTTATCCTCGCATTTCGCGAATGCCAGGGAGTTATAGATGTGGATGGTGTGTTGCCCTGCCGTGGAGAGGAGGAGGGCGATCTTCCTGGTGTCCGATGCATTCTCCCTGTCTGTGGCTTCTAGGAAGAGCTGGAAGCGCTGTTTAAACAGATTCCAGTTGACGCCAAAATTTCCAGCGATTCGGAGAGGCTGCGGTGGGCTGATGTTGTCCATGGAGCAGGATGGCGGATTTCTGAAAGGGTGCAGGTAGGTCTCACAGTCGCTGGTTAGCTTCCACTACTGGTATCATGTCGTGTTGGGTGTTCTGATGCACAAATGATCCAACACGGCTGTAGATGGTACAACTCTGTTTTATTGTCTAATCAACGGTAACAACTAACTGCTGGCTTGGGTACGTGCTTCACCAGCTAACCTGTGGACCCAGCCCTATCACTATCTTAGTGGGGCACTCAGCACATGGTGTATGTCTGAGTGGCACGCTGTGAGCTCTGTGCTCTGAGCTATCTCCTGGTAGAATGAGCGGGAACTGTGGTGTTCCCTGTTTTATAGTGCGTGTGCTCTCACTGGTGATTGGCTGCGATGTTATGTATGTGCTGGTTGGTCCAACTGCCTGTCCATCAGTGTGTGTGTGATTGCACCATGATATGCTGATCTGGATATCATGACACGGGTCCCACTCCGTGGCGATCCGGGGTACTGCATCGCCACTCTCACTGTCCAGGGCATGGAGTTCAGCAGCTTCCACCTCTATGTCCTCCCCAACCTCTGCGCTGCCTTGCTAATCGGCCTGGACTTCCAGTGCAACCTCCAGAGCCTAACCCTGAAATTTGGCGGGCCCCTACCACCCCTTCCTGTGTGCGGCCTCGCAACCCTTAAGGTCGACTGAGAGTGAGTGTGTGTGAGTGAGATAGTGTGTGTGTGTTTGTGAGCGAGTGTGTGAGAGTGTACGTGAGTGTACATGAGACAGTGTGTGAGAGTGAGTGTGAGTGAGAGAGAGTATGTGAGAGAATGAGAGGGAGTGCGTGAGAGAGACCGTGTGAGACAGTTAGAGAGCGTGTGAGAGAGAGAGAGTGTGAGAGGGCAAGAGAGAGTGTGAGAGAGAGTGTGTGAGAGGGTGAGAGAGAGGGTGAGAGATAGAGTGTGTGAGAGGGTGAGAGAGAGGGTGAGAGATAGAGTGTGTGTGAGGGTGAGAGAGAGGGTGAGAGATAGAGTGTGTGAGAGGGTGAGAGAGAGTGTGTGTAAGAGGGTGAGAGAGAGTGTGAGGGCGAGAGAGAGGGTGAGTGTGTGTGAGAGGGTGAGAGAGAGGGTGAGAGAGAGTGTGTGTGAGAGGGTGAGAGAGAGGGTGAGAGATATAGTGTGTGAGAGGATGAGAGAGAGGCTGAGAGAGAGAGCGTGTGAGAGGCTGAGAGAGAGTGTGAGAGAGAGAGTGGGTGAGAGAGAGAGTGTGTGAGAGGCTGAGAGAGAGTGTGAGAGAGAGTGTGTGAGAGGCTGAGAGAGAGTGAGAGAGAGAGTGGGTGAGAGGGAGTGTATTTGAGAGGGTCAGTGAGAGTGAGTGTGTGTGAGTGAGATAGTGTGTGTGTGTTTGTGAGCGAGTGTGTGTGAGAGACAGTGTGTGAGAGAGTGTGTGTGTGAGAGATTATGTGAGACAGAGTGTGAGAGAGAGAGAGTGGGCTGGTTTCTCCAATTTGAAGACTAAGTGCTGACGCTGGCGTGGGAACAGGGGCGTTTCATGACAGAAAGAATGCCGCAGAAGTTGCACCGATCTTCTGTCTGCTGGGGCTAGCAGGCATGCAGCGTAAAGCCCTCGGCTTTACTGCGGATATGGCCGGAGAATTGCCTGCAGCAGACGCGTCGTGCAACATGGCGCTAGCGCGGACTCGGACTGCCACATAGTGTCCCCCAATAACCCCCCTCGCCACCCCCAGTCCCTGCCAAACCCCTCCTTCCTGCGGAACGGCTCCCCCCCCGACTGTGGCGGTGCTGGACTCAGTCCGCAGCCACCACGCCCGGTTCACGAACAAAAATAGCATGAGTGACCCACGGCGTCGGGAATTCGGCCCTTTGAGGGCGGAACATCGGGGGAGGGCCTCAGGTGACGTCCAGAGGCCGTCCATGCGGCTTGCGTTTTCGAGGGGGAGGAGCATCGCAAAACCATCGCCGCCCACCATTTTGGCGTAAACGGGGTTTCTCCGGCTGATCACTGAAGGCGATTTCGGGGTTGGAGACCGGAAAATCCCGCCCGCCATGTGCAGTGGCAGACCTTCATTTTTGGGACCCTGAAGCTTGAACTGTTCTGGGGGCCCCTTCGCAACCAGCAACGAGGTCTGAGTAACGACTGTTATCTTCTTCAATGGGGATGCTCCACGACAGATCACCACACATTTTTTTTAAATTTAACCACTGCATCTCAGATTTTGATTAAAATTGCTGTACAGGATTATCTCACGTGTCAAAGTCACTGGTGTGAATATAAATTTCCTATGCCTTTTAGTTTTCGAGTTATAATGGGAGGATGAAAATGTTATATACATGCATGATGCATCATAGAATGATGAAATAAAACATAGAAAAGACCACAGACAATATAATCTTTTATTTTAGACACCTATGAGAATACATACTACATGAAGCACATTTTACAAAATACTTTTTTTTCTGTTTTTTCTAGCAGTTTTGTCATATGAGAACTTCCTAGCAATGTCATTTCTAGAGACAATATGCATAAAGAATTTAAGCGCTCTTCAGTCATGGTAGACCAAAATTTGTTCTTTATAAAGGATAGCTTTGGAAAATTCCTTTTTGCTTCACAGCTCGTGATAGGCATTGTCAAGTACAGCTTAAGCGCAGTAGTAATATTGGGGAACACTTCAATTAGGTGTAGCTCACAAATAAGCTGAAGAATTTCTGCGCATTGCATTTTAGATGGCATGTTTTCTTTTGTGTTCTTACTGCGACACTCCACCTTTACAGCATCTGTGCTACTGGCTCCCAAACTTTGGGATTGTTGAAAACCCCTTCTCAGAAAGTAAAGCACCATTTTTAAAGATTTATAATAAATAAGCTGAGTAGGCTAAACGAGGCTATGTTCAAGCTAGCCTACGCTAGGCTAGACTAAGTTAGGCAAGACTAGGTCACCAAAACGCATAGGCTAAGGTAATGTAACACAATTTTACCATTATTTGAACACTTTTCATAATAAACACCTGTAATTTAACACAAATTCACCTTTTTATTACTTTTTCATAAATACTTATAATATAGTATTAGCCTAGGCTATGCGGTCGTTGCCTACCTCCAGTTCACCTCTTCATAAAAACAGTAGGCTTAGGCTAATCTAACACTATATCACCTTTATTACTTACCTTACTTTTCTAAATATCACATTTATTTTTGAGTAGGGGTAATTAAAATATTGTATCCTTATTAGCACTTTATTGAAAAGAATTCTTGTCTAGATCGCTATCACGAGTGCTATCACGTTGAAAATTCACGTTAGCATTGTGATTGCCTTTTCATCGGCTCCCCTTTTTTGTTACGACACGTCATCTACTGTTTGTATTTCTGTCATAAATGTTAATAGTGAAAACGCCGATTCCCGCCGGCGCCGTCTACACCTGCTCTCAGCCAGCGGAACCTCGGCATGGAAGGGCCAGGGGCGGCCTGTGTGGGGGCGGGCGGGGGGGAATCCGACCCTGGGGGGGCCTCCAATGTGGCCTGGCCCGAGATCGGGGCCCACCGATCGGCGGGCCGGCATCTTTGGCTGGGGTCTTGTTTCTTCCGCGCCGCCCACTGTAGCCCTGCGCCATGTTCGTCAGGGCCGCCGCGTTGAAGGAATCCACTGCGCTTGTGCGCGTTGGCGCCGGCGCCACTGCGCATGCGCGGATCCAGTTTGCCCCGGCATGAACCGCTCCAGTGCCGTGCTGGCCCCTTTTGCGGGCCAGAATTAGTCGTCGGGTTGGCCCGTTCACACCGTCGTAAAACGCGACGGCGTTTCCGACAGCGTGGACACTCTGCCACGCGATTAGAGAATCCCGCCCGTGCTGTTCGGTAATTTGGACATTCTAAATTCTCCTCTGTGTACCCGAACAGGCGCTGGAATGTGGCGACTAGGGGCTTTTCACAGTAACTTCATTGCATGTTAATGTAAGCCTACTTGTGACAATAAAGATTATTATTATAAATCGCCACCAGCCAGTTCTCCAAGGGAACAGCAGCCTCGGGTCGACTGGGGCTGTGGCCACATTTAAATCTGCCACCTGCTTGCTCAATCCATTAATCTGTCGATGCCCTCCTGAAACCTTTTACAATTTTTGCTGCTTGTTAAATCCTGTTCCAAGAATGTTGGCTTCGGAACAGCACGAACTGTGGAAATATCTGATCATGGAAATTAACTGATCTGGGAAGTAACGTTATGTCGGAATTCTGAAGATCTGCGTGATTTATGTGTGAAGAGAGCAGGATGAGACTTTATAGAGCCCTTGGTAGATACCATCTATGATGTAGCAGATTGTACATGGTCTCAGAAATGAAGGGCAGGAATGTGCTTATGGGTCACATGACCTTTATTCTTTTTTATTGCTTATCTCTTCCTGTGCAACTCATTTTGATCAGTGCTGCTTTGGCGTTCCAGGCAGCATATAATTGTAGGCCAAAGGGACACCTATCTTTATGAAGGGAAATAAATCACACCAGAACGTATCGTTGTGACATCTGAAAAAAAACCTGACTCATTGTTCCAAATTTTTTTAAATATTAAAAAAAAGGTTTCCATGACACCAGGGTCAGGGTTGAGGGAAGAGTTTGGGGAGGATATTTTGCACGCAATAACCTTTTTGAAAAAAGTAATGGATTGATTTACTGCGGTCGCAAACATCAAGTCCTGTTTGTACAAATGCAGAGATAACTACTGTAGCGCACAATGACTTACGAGAGACGAGAAGTGATGAAGTTGATCCAGGCTTTATTAAGCGATGCTTGTCCCCAGCAGCTCAGCAACAGAATGAAGCTGCGGGGAGAAGCTCGGGTTCTTTTACCCCGCCTTCAGGGCGGAGCCAGGAGTCGGCAGCCAACCAGGACCCGGGATCTGTCAGCCAATCGCATCACGGCTTCACAGTCCCACATGACCCCTAATACATACCACCACATTCACCCCTTGTCAAAAAGGAACCCGGCGGGGTGGTGGTTCGCATGCTGGTAGGGGTTTACAAGGCTGGCCCTGGAAGGAAAATTTCGGACAGTGTTACTACAGTTTTAGCCCTACACTGGGCTATGTACAAGTTTGTGAAAACTATTTACAATATTAGCAAAAAAAATTTTTTTTTTTGTTACAACAACATTCTTGGTGTCACGCGGATTCCACGAGTCGAGCGGGCAGTCTGGTCTTCCTCGTCGATCTACCACGTTCAGGAAGTATGCGTTGCGGTCGGTGGAGGGGAGGGGCCCTTTGAAATCCAAACTGAGGCGTTCAAAGGGGCGGGAAGCCTTGATCAGGTGCGCTCTATCCGGCCTGAAAAAGTGCGGTTTGCACTCTGCTCAGATGTGGCAGTTCCTGGTGAATGTACGGACCTCCTCCACAGAGTAGGGGAGGTTGCGGGACTTTACGAAATGGTAGAATCGAGTGCCCCCCGGGTGGCAGAGGTCCTCGTGGAGGGCTTGGAGGCGGTCTATTTGTGCGTTGGCACATGTACCGCGGGATAGGGCATCGGACGGCTCATTCAGCTTTCCGGGACGATACAAAATCTCGTAGTTAAAGGTGGAGAGCTCGATCCTCCACCTAAAGATCTTGTCATTTTAAATTTTGCCCCGCTGTGCATTATCGACCATGAAGGCTACCAACCGTTGGCCGGTGAGGAGAGTGAATCTCCTGCCGGCCTGGTAATGCCTCCAATGTCGCACAGCTTCCACTATGGCTTGGGCTTCCTTTTCCACTGAGGAGTGGCGGATTTCTGAGGAGTGGAGGGTCCGGGAGTAAAAGGCCACGGGTCTGCCCGCTTGGTTAAGGGTGGCCGCCAGAGCTACGTCGGATGCGTCGCTCTCGACCTGGAAGGGGAGGGACTCGTCGATGGCGCACATCGTGGCCTTTGCGATATCCGCTTTGATGCGGCTGAAGGCCTGGCGAGCCTCTGTCGACAGGGGGAAGGTGGTGGACAGTATTAGCGGGCGGGCCTTGTCTGCATATTGGGGGACCCACTGGGCGTAATGTGAAAAGAAACCCAGGCAACGTTTCAGGGCTTTGGAGCAGTGGGGGAAGGGGAATTCCATAAGGGGGCGCATGCGTTCGGGGTCGGGGCCTATTATCCCATTGCGCACTACGTATCCCAGGATGGCCAACCGGTTTGTGCTAAAAACGCACTTTTCCTCGTTATATGTGAGGTTCAGGGCGTTAGCGGTCTGGAGGAACTTTTGGAGGTTGGCGTCGTGGTCCTACTGATCGTGGCCGCAGATGGTTACGTTGTCGAGATACGGGAACGTGGCCTGCAACCTGTGCTGGTCAACCATTCAGTCCATCTCCCGTTGGAAGACAGAGACCCCGTTTGTGACACCAAATGGGACCCTGAGGAAGCGGTATAGACGCCCGTCTGCCTCGAAGGCGGTGTACTTGCGGTCATCTGGGCGGATGGGGAGCTGGTGGTAGGCGGACTTGAGGTCCACGGTGGAGAAGACCTTATACTGGGCAATCCGATTGACCATGTCGGATATGCGGGGGAGAGGGTGCGCATCTAGCTGCGTGTACCTGTTGATGGTCTGACTATAGTCTATGACCATCCTTTGCTTCTCCCCGGTCTTTACTTCTACCTGGGCTCTCCAGGGGCTATTGCTGGCCTGGATTATGCCTTCCTTCAGCAACCGCTGGACTTCAGACCGAATAAATATCCAGTCCTGCGCGCTGTACCGTCTGCTCCTAGTGGCGACGGGTTTGCAATCCGGGGTGAGGTTTGCAAACAAGGACGGCGGTTCAGCCTTGAGAGTTGCGAGGCCGCAGATAGTGAGTGGGGGTATTGGGCCGCCGAATTGGAATGTTAGGCTCTGCAGGTTACACTGGAAATCTAATCCCAGTAATGTTTGCGTGCAGAGTTGGGGAAGGAGGTAGAGCCTATAGTTCTTAAACTTCCTCCCTTTCACCGTTAGGTTCGCGATGAAGAACCCTTTGATCTCTATGGAGTGGGATCCTGCAGCTCGGGAAATCTTTTGCGTGCTTGGATGGATGGTCAGAAAACAGCGTCTTACCGTGTCTGGGTGAATAAAACTTTCAGTGCTCCCGAAGTCTATCAGGCATGGCGTCTCGTATCCGTTGACCAGCACCATTGTTGTCGTCGTCTGTAGCGTCCGGGGCCGCGATTGATCCAGTGTCACCGAAGCCAGTCGTGGTAGTAGTGTCGCTGCGTCTTCTTCGGACCCCGTGGAGCTGTCGATGCTGGGGTCCTTTGTTGTCAACCAAGATGGTGGCGTCCATGAATCGCACACGGCCGGGGGTGGACAAAATGGCCGCCCCCATGAATCGCACGTGGCTGGGGGTCACAAGATGGCGGCGCCCATCCTCCCCTCGTGGTGCCCGGGACCCAAAATGGCGGCGCCCGCGGGTCGCACATGGGGCGCTGGGGGGGGGGGGGGGGTTGGGGAGCGTTTGGGATGTGCTGGGCTCGTTCTTCTCCGGGGATTGCGGCGACCCCCCGGGACCGGCACACTGCCGCGTAATGGCCCTTCTTGCCGCAGCTTTTACAAATAGCTGCGCGGGCCGGCCAGCGCTGCCGGGGGTGTTTCGCTTGTCCGCAGAAATAGCAGCGGGCCCCCCTGGGATGGTCTGGCGCTTTAACCGCGCAAGCTTGCGAGGGGGGGGAGTTTGTCACGACGGGGGTCCACGGAGCCCAAGGGGCTGCCGCGCGGTCGGGGCCGTAGGCGCGGGCGTTTTGTGAGGCCACATCTAGGGAAGCTGCAAGGGCCCATGCCTCTGAGAGTCCTAGCGACTGTCTTTCTAAAAGTCTTTGGCGGATTTGGGGAGAGTTCATACCTGCCACAAATGCATCACGAATTAGCATGGTCGTGTGTTCAATCGCGTTCACCGGCGGGCAGCTGCAGCCCCGTCCCAAAATTAGCAGCGCGGCGTAGAATTCCTCTAGCGATTCTCCGGGACTTTGCCGTCTCGTCGCGAGTTGGTGGCGCGCGTAGACCTGGTTAATGGGCCGAACGTAGATATTTTTCAGCAATGCGAGCGCCGTTGGGAAATCCTCTGCGTCTTCTATGAGAGGGTAAATTTCCGGGCTTACCCTCGAATGCAGGACCTGCATTTTCTGGTCTTCTGTGATCCGGCAGGGGGCCGTTCGGAGGTAGCCTTCAAAGCATGCTTGCCAGTGTTTAAATACTGCTGCCGAGTTCGCTGCGTGGGGGCTGATCCGCAGGCATTCCGGAGCGATCCGGAGCTCCATAGTCTTTTAAGCTCGCTTAATAAATTGTAGCGCACAATGACTTACGAGAGACGAGAAGTGATGAAGTCGATCCAGGCTTTATTAAGCGATGCTTGTCCCCAGCAGCTCAGCAACAGAATGAAGCTGCGGGGAGAAGCTCGGGTTCTTATACTCCGCCTTCAGGGCGGAGCCAGGAGTCGGCAGCCAACCAGGACCCGGGATCTGTCAGCCAATAGCATCACGGCTTCACAGTCCCACATGACCCCTAATACATACCACCACAACTACCCCAATCGAGATCGAAGGGCCAAGACACTGCTGCACAATGCTGCATCTCATGACTTTAGATCATTCTCAATTTGGGAAGAATAACAGCATAACCCGTATTTATAGAGACCTTTAATATAATCCGCTGTCCCAGGGTACTTCACAGAAACATTATGAGGCAAAATATGGCACTGACCCACAAAAAGATCCAGGGGCGGGATTCTCCGACCCCCTGCCGGACTTCGGCCCGCGATGGGCCGAAGTCCCGCTGCTGGAATGCCTGTCCCGCCACCGTGGATTAAACCACTTGAACGGCGGGACAAGGCGGCGTGGGCAGGCTCCGGGGTCCTGGGGAGGGCGCGGGGCGATCTGGCCCCGGGGGGTGCCCCCACGGTGGCCTGGCCCGCGATCAGGGCCCACCGATCAGCGGGGGGGCCAGTGCCGTGGGGGCACTCTTTTTCTTCCGCCTTCGCCATGGTCTTCACTATGGCAGAGGCGGAAGAGACCCCCTCCCCTGCGCATGCGCGGGAATAACGTCAGCAGCCGCTGACGCTCCCGCGCATGCGTCGCCCGGCGAAGACCTTTCGGCCCCAGCTGGCGTAGCGCCAAATGCCTTTCCCACCAGCCGATGGAGCGGAAACCGCTCCGGCGCGGGCCTAGCCCCTCACGGTGCGCAGGCCTCCGCACCTTTGGGGCGGCCCGACGCCGGAGTGGTTCCCGCCACTCCATTACGCCGGAACCCCCCCGCCCCGCCGGATAGGGGAGAATCCCGCCCATGGTGTCTCTACGGTGCAGAAAGAGGCTACTCAGCCCATGCACTGATCCTTCGAAAGACCACCTTACCTGTGCCAAATGCCTCACCCTGTAATCCCACCCTAACAGGGGGCGGGATTCTCTGATCCTGAGGCTAAGTGTTGATGACGTCGGAAACGCTGTCGCGATTCTCAACGGCGTCAACACGGCCCCAGGATCAGCAATTCTGGCCCCTGCAGGGGGCCAGCAGGGCGCTGGAGCGGTTCACGCCGCTCCAGCTGCTGATCCGGCCATGGAATGGGCGCCGGGGGATGCGCACATGCGCAGTGGGTCTGGCGCGAACCCGCGCATGCGCAGTCCCACCCGCGCGATTTCCGTGTATGCGCGGTGTCTCACTTGTCCGCACTGGCCCCGACCCAACATGGTGCAGGGGTACAAGCGCCGGCGCGGAAGAAAGGAGGCTTGGAGACAGAGAGGCCGGCCCGCCGATCGATGTGTCCCGATTGCAGGCCAGGCCACATCAAAGCCCCCCGCGGGATCGGACCCTCCCCCCCCCCCCCCACAGTCTGCCCCCCGACCCTTCGAGTTCCCGCCGGCTGAGAGCAGGTGTGGACGGCGCCGGCAGGACTCGGCGTTTCCACGACGGCCGCTCGGCCCATCCCGGCCCACGAATCGGCGAGCCGGCAGCGTAGAGCAGCCCGCGACCGGCATCACGCCAACCACGCCGGCGTCAATGGCGCCGAATCTCCGCTCTGCGGAAAATCGCTTGCCAGCGTCGGGGCGGCGTGGCGCGATTCGCGCCGGTCACGGGGATTCTCCGGCCCGGCCCAGGCTGAGAGAATCCCGCCCAGGCAATTTAGCCAAGATACCTAACTTTCATATCTTTGGACTTTAGGAGGAAACCAGAGCACCTGGAGGAAACCCACGCAGACACGGGGAGAAAGTTCAAACTCCACACAGACAGTCACCCAAGACAGGAATTGAATTCAGGCCCCTGGCGCTGTGAGGCAGCAGTGATAACCACTGCACCACCGTAGCGTTGATGATCAAAAGCTTGATCAATGAGTTAGATTCTAAGAAGTGTCTTAAAAAGAGAAAGTAAGGTAGGGAAGTGTTGGGAGGTTGTTCAAAGTTAGGGCCGAGGCAGCTGAAAGCATGGCCATTATCAGTGGAAAAACTAGAATTGGAGATCTTCCAGGGGCTGGAATTTGAGGAATGCAGATATATCACAAGGTTGTAGGACTGGAGGAGATTACGGAGATAATGAGCGGAAACAAGATTGAGAGTACGGCTGAGTGTTTCATGCACAAGATGAACTCATGGAGGGCATGTGAGAATGTAGAAGTAAAATTAGAGAAAGATACACATTTGGGATTAGGACAGGCGGAATCTTTCGAGGAATTACATAGAACATAGAACATAGAACAATACAGCGCAGTACAGGCCCTTCGGCCCACGATGTTGCACCGAAACAAAAGCCATCTAACCTACACTATGCCATTATCATCCATATGTTTATCCAATAAACTTTTAAATGCCCTCAATGATGGCGAGTTCACTACTGTAACAGGTAGGGCATTCCACGGCCTCACTACTCTTTGCGTAAATAACCTACCTCTGACCTCTGTCCTATGTCTATTACCCCTCAGTTTAAAGCTATGTCCCCTCGTGCCAGCCATTTCCATCCGCGGGAGAAGGCTCTCACTGTCCACCCTATCCAACCCCCTGATCATTTTGTATGCCTCTATTAAGTCTCCTCTTAACCTCCTTCTCTCCAACGAAAACAACCTCAATTCCATCAGCCTTTCCTCATAAGATTTTCCCTCCATACCAGGCAACATCCTGGTAAATCTCCTCTGCACCCGCTCCAAAGCCTCCACGTCCTTCCTATAATGCGGTGACCAGAACTGTACGCAATACTCCAAATGCGGCCGTACCAGAGTTCTGTACAGCTGCAACATGACCTCCTGACTCCGGAACTCAATCCCTCTGCCAATAAAGGCCAACACTCCATAGGCCTTCTTCACGACCCTATCAACCTGGGTGGCAACTTTCAGGGATCTATGTACATGGACACCTAGATCCCTCTGCTCATCCACACTTTCAAGAACTTTACCATTAGCCAAATATTCCGCATTCCTGTTATTCCTTCCAAAGTGAATCACCTCACACTTCTCTACATTAAACTCCATTTGCCACCTCTCAGCCCAGCTCTGCAGCTTATCTATATCCCTCTGTAACCTGCTACATCCTTCCACACTATCGACAACACCACCGACTTTAGTATCGTCTGCAAATTTACTCACCCACCCTTCTGCGCCTTCCTCTAGGTCATTGATAAAAATGACAAACAGCAACGGCCCCAGAACAGATCCTTGTGGTACTCCACTTGTGACTGAACTCCATTCTGAACATTTCCCATCAACCACCACCCTCTTGAGGCCCAGTGGGCCGTGGAAGAGATGGAAGTGACAGAGGCAGATGATCAGATGGTGTCAATCTAGACAGAAAGGTGAGGTTAAGAAGGTGATTTGCAATGGTGAAAAACAGCCCGGATTACCTTTGCATTTCAGGATGATTCTCAAATGAATCCACACACAGTCGGCCGGGAGCCTTGCTGCTGGCCGGGGGCAGGGGGAGGGGGGGGGGTGGGGGCTTCCACTAGGGCTGGGGTGACTGGTGGGGGGTGGCCAGGAGGGCAATATTTGGCAAGTCGGGACCGCACATGGCCGGCTCCATGTTTTACGGCGCGACCACTGCAGGTTATCGCCATGCGCATACGCTGCCACGGACCTGCCCATTCTCTGGCCGTTGGTGAGGGTTCAGAGCCGATTTTGGTGTCATAAAACGCCACAGTTCCAAAGCCAGCGTCGGCACTTAGCCGCAAAATCAGAGAATCCAACCCATAGTTTTACCGTTGGAGGTGAATTGCAACTGATTTGCGCTCCATCAGGAAGCAACTCACTATCCTTTGCCATGCAAATCTATGCATGGCGAGGATTATGGATGGATTCCCCCATCAGGCTGGCACTTTGAGTGGAGCCCCCCTGATGTGCCATCAATTATAACAAAGACGAGTTGTGGAACAGAACTGTGGCTTTAATCAGCTAAGCGAGAACCTGCTGGCAACTGATCCTGAGCTGGGGCAGGACCAGAGGTCGGCCACCTTTATACAGAGCCTGAGGGGAGGAGCCACAGGCGGAGCCAGCAGAGACAACAAACAATATATACAATACAGTAACAGTGGTTTACCACAATATATATAATACAGTAACAGTGGTTTACCACATTCACCCCCTGTTAAAAAAAAAGAGTCCGCGGGTGTAAAGTGGACTTATAGATCGAGTCTGTCGGGGCTTTGACCTTCCGCCGTGAACGCCTCAGTCCCGGCTGTGGTGTGGGCACTGGTGTCGAGACCGGCGTGTCCGGGAGCGGGTCATCTTCTTCTTCGTCCAGTCGTTGAGTCGGTGGAGAGGGAGACTGTGTAGGGGCGGGGGTGGTGGTGGATGGTCGCTGGGGGGCCTGCGGGTGCCAAATCCCGAAGGGAGACTGTGTCCTGCCGCCCGTCATGATGTGCCACGTAGGCATATTGTGGGTTGGCACGGGGGAGAAGAACCCGTTCGATCAGGGGATCCGATTTATGACTCCTCGCATGCTTCTGGAGGAGGACGGGCCCTGGAACCCTCAGCCAGGATGGGAGCGAGACCCCTGAGGTGGACTTCCGTTCACATTCGTTCGTGAGGGGTCTCATTGGTGGCAGTGCACAGGAGCGACCGGATGGAGTGGAGCACGTCGGGAAGGACCTCCTGCCAGCGGGAGACTGGGAGACATCTAGACCATAGGGCAAGAAGGAAGGCCTTCCAGACCGTCGCGTTCTCCCTCTCCACCTGTCCGTTGCCCCGGGGGTTGTAGCTGGTCGTCCTGCTCGAGGCGATGCCCTTGCTAAGCAGAAACTGACGCAACTCGGCGCTCATGAAAGAGGAACCCCAATCGCTATGGATATAGGTGGGGAAACCGAATAAGGTGAAGAGAATGTGCAGGGCCTTGATGACAGTGGCAGAAGTCATGTCAGGGCATGGGGTGGCAAAGGGGAAACGTGTGTACTCGTCAATAATGTTGAGGAAGTACACGTTACGGTCAGTGGACGGGAGGGGCCCCTTGAAGTCGATGCTGAGGCACTCAAAGGGGCGGGAAGCCTTTACCAGGTGCTCTCTGTCTGGCCGATAGAAGTGCGGTTTGCACTCCGCGCAGACCTGGCAGTCCCTGGTTATGGTCCTGACCTCCTCGATGGAGTAATGCAGGTTGCGGGCCTTGATGAAATGAAAAAAATGGGTGACCCCCGGGTGACAGAGGTCATTGTGGAGGGCCCGGATTCGGTCTACTTGTGCGCTGGCACATGTACTGCGGGATAGGGCATCTGGGGGCTCAGTGAGCTTCCCAGGTCGATACAAGACGTTGTAATTGTAGGTGGTGAGTTCGATCCTCCACCTCAGAATCTTGTCATTCTTGATCTTGCCCCGCTGCGTGTTATTAAGCATGAAGGCTACCGACCGTTGGTCCGTGAGGAGAGTGAATCGCCTGCCTGCCAGGTAATGCCTCCAACGTCGCACAGCTTCTACAATGGCTTGGGCTTCCTTTTCGACGAAGGAGTGTCGAATTTCGGAGGCCTGGAGGGTACGGGAGAAGAAAGCCATGGGCCTGCCCGCCTGGTTGAGGGTGGCGGCCAGGGCAAAGTCAGACGCATCGCTCTCCACCTGGATTGGGATGGACTCGTCTCCTGCGTGCATTGCGGCTTTGACAATTTCTGCCTTGATGCGGTTGAAGGCCGGCGGGCCTCAGCCGTCAGGGGAAAAATGGTGGATTTGATGAGTGGGTGGGCCTTGTCCGCATAATTGAGGACCCACTGGGCATAAGGAGAAGAACCCCAGGCATCTCTTCAGGACCTTGCAGCAGTGGGGAAGGGGAAGTTCCAGAAGGGGGCGCATGCAGTCGGGGTCGGTCCCTAGGACTCTGTTTTCCACCACGTAGCCAAGGAAGGCAAGGCGGGTTGTGCGGAAAACGCTTTTCTCCTTATTACATGTGAGGTTAAGGAGGTTAGCGGTGTGGACGAAATGTTGGAGGTTAGAGTCATGGTCCTGCTGGTCATGGCCGCAGATGGTGACATTATCCTGATAAGGGAACGTGGCCCACAGCCCGTACTGGTCAATCATTCGGTCCATCTCCCGTTGGAAGACCGATACCCCATTGGTGATGCCGAAGGGGACCCTGAGGAAGTGGTAGAGGCGGCCATCTGTCTCGAAGGCAGTGTATTGGCGGTCCTCCGGGCGGATAGGGAGCTGTTGGTACGCGGACTTCAAGTCAACAGGGGAGAAGACTCGGTACTGCGCAATCTGATTGACCATATCAGATATGCGGGGGAGGGGGGTACGCATCGAGCTGCATGTACCGGTTGATCGTCTGACTGTAGTCGATGACCATCCGGTGCTTCTCCCCAGTCTTGACGACCACCACTTGGGCTCTCCAGGGGCTGGCACTGGCCTCTATGATCCCTTCCCGCAGGAGTCGCTGGACCACTGACCTGATAAAGGCCTTGTCCCGGGCACTGTATCGTCTGCTCCCAGTGGCGACGGGCTTACAGTCCGAGGTGAGGTTAGCGAAGAGCGAGGGTGGAGCGACCTTAAGGGTCGCGAGGCTACAGACAGTGAGGAGGGGCAGGGGTCCACCGAACTTCAAGGTAAGGCTTCGGAGGTGGCACTGAAAATCAAGACCCAGTAATAGGGCAGCGCAGAGATGAGGGAGGACGTAGAGCTTGAAATTAGCGTACTCTACGCCCTGTACCGAAAGGGTTGCGACACAGTACCCCTGGATCCGGAAGCCAGGGAGATTTTCAGGGTCACGGGTAAAATTGGGAGGGACCAGTGCCTTACCGTATCTGGGCGTATGAAGCTGTCTGTGCTCCTGGAGTCGAAGAGGCAGGTCGTCTCGTGCCCGTTGATCTGGACGGCCATCATAGATTTAGTGAGGTGATGAGGTCGAGACTGGTCAAGGCTGGTGGAGGCGAGCTTCGGAAGGTGGATGGGCTGGTTGAGAGTAGCGGTAGCCAGCGTATGACTGGGTGAGCAGGGGTTCCGGGAGGCGGCGGGGTAATTCCAAGATGGCGGCCCCCACGGGTCGCACGTGGTGGGTGGTGTTGAAGATGGCGGCCCCCACGGGTCGCACGTGGCGGGTGCCATTGAAGATGCAGAGCCTGAGGGGAGGAGCCACAGGCGGAGCCAGCAGAGACAACAAACAATATATACGATACAGTAACAGTGGTTACCCCCACCCCAGGCATTCCATCCCCTCCCCTTCCTGTAAACCCTGTAACTTAGCTTTCCTTCAGTTTCTGGGACTGAGAACCAGGCAGTTCCCTGCAGTATATCTTTCGATCACCACAGTGCTGTTACTGGAGGGGCTGGAGAGCTGCTGGCAAGCATGATTGGATTGGATTTGTTTATTGTCACGTGTACCTAGGTACAGTGAAAAGTATTTTTCTGTGAGCAGCTCAAACAGCTCATTTAGTACATGAAAGAAAAAAGAAATGACATAATAGAGCGAATTGCAGTAGATCTAGGCATTCAGGGAGTATGGAGTTGATGTGCTTCATGACCAACCCCTCGAAGCACTCCATTACGACGGAATTCAGGGCCACAGGATGGCAGTCATTGAGGCACGTTGCCTGGCTCTTCTTTGGCACCGGTAGGATGGTGGTCTTCTTGAAGCCGGTGGAGACCTCGGAGCAGAGTTTAGGGACAGGTTGAAGATGTCCGCGAACACATCTGCCAGCTGGTCCGCGCAGGCTCGGAGTGCACGACCAGGGACCCCACCAGGACCCGTTGCCTTCCAAGGGTTCATGGAGAGGAAGGTTGATCTGACTTTGGAAGCTGTGACGGTGGGTATGGGTGTCTTTTGGGCTGCTGGGCACTCGACGGCGGATCGATGGTTTCCTGCTCGAACCGAGCATAAAATGCATTGAATTCATCAGGGAGGGGTGCCCTGCTGCTGAAGATACTGCTCGGCTTTGCCATTATGTTGTTTAGCCCGGGGCACTCCAAGATGGGAAATCCTCCCAAGTGAGGGTGGAAGTCCCACCTAATGTCAATCAATGCTTATTAGAGTGTTATATGTGATTGGGACTGCTGGAGTCGGTGGGTTAGAGTTCCACACTGATTCTTCAGTCAGGTCCTTTTATTTGTTAGTTTCTCTCAGTAATAATAAAAAAAGGTATCTTCATTTATTGGACATAATGGGTGGGATTCTCCGACCCCCAGCCGGGTCGGAGAATCACCGGGGGGCGGCGTGAATCTCGCCCCCGCCGGCTGCCGAATTCTCCGGCGCCGGGGTTTTGGCAGGGTGGGAATCGCTCCGCGCCGGTCGGTGCCCGCTGGCAGCGCCCCCCCTCCCGGCGATTCTCCGGCTCGCGATGTGCCAAGTCGCCGTCCGTTTTTTGCCAGTCCCCTCCGGCGTAAATTAGAGTAGGTCCTTACCGACAGGACCTGGTGGCGCAGGCGGCCTCCAGGGACCTCGGGGGGGCGCGGGCTATCTGGCCCCGGGAGGTGCCCCCCACGGTGGCCTGGCCCACAATCGGGATCCACTGTGGCCCTCCCCGATAGCCGATGAGGAGATGAACCCACCCGCGCATGCGCTGGGATGACGCCAGCATACGCTGGTGCTCCCGCGCATGCACCAACTCGCGCCGGCCGGCTGAGGCCCTTCGCCGCTGGCTGGCGTGGCGCCAAGCCCCTTCCCCGCCGGCCAACGCGGCTCAAACCACTCCGGGGCCGGCTTAGCCCCTGAAGGTGTGGAGGATTCCGCAGCTTTGGGGCGGCCCGACGCCGGAGTGGTTTACGCCAATCCTCGGCGCCGGGACGCCACGACCCGCCGGGGAGGGGAGAATCCCGCCCAATAATATCACCAGAAAGTCAATTGGGTGTCTTTAAATGAAGTGAACTAATTGGTGCTTTCTGAACTGTTTAAACAATTTTTTAAAAACAATTTTATGAGAAGATTGGAAGGGTTAACTACACAGGAGAGGAGAGGGAGATGGAAGCACAACTACGGGGTGTTGCTGGAACGTGGGAAAGAAAGGAGAAGACAGAGACGGATTAGGGGTGGTGAAGGAACAAAGAGGAGTAGTGAAAGACCTTGCGAGAGCAAGATTTATGACTGTCCAAGGAAGAGAAAATTATCCAGAAATTATCCAGGGGCTAACGCCACACTGTCAGGATACATTGAAGACTGTCTTGGGGTGAGGTCACACTGTGCAAGCTTGTTGAAGAGACTCTCCTGGGGAGAGTTGTCAGGGGAATAGTGAACAGACTGTTCTGCAGCTGAGGCCACGCTGTCAGGGGAATAGTGAACAGACTGTCCTGGGGCTGAGGCCACGCTGTGAGTGGAATAGTGAACAGACTGTCCTGGGGCTGAGGCCACGCTGTCAGGGGAATAGTGAATAGACTGCCCTGGGATTGAGGCCACGCTGTCAGGGGAATAGTGAACAGACTGTCCTGGGGCTGAGGCCACGCTGTCAGGGAATAGTGAACAGACTGTCCTGGGGCTGAGGCCACGCTGTCAGGGGAATAGTGAATAGACTGCCCTGGGGCTGGGGCCATGCTGTCAGGGTAATAGTGAACAGACTGTCCTGGGGCTGAGGCCACGCTGTCAGGGAATAGTGAACAGACTGTCCTGGGGCTGGGGCCATGCTGTCAGGGTAATAGTGAACAGACTGTCCTGTGGCTGAGGCCATGCTGTGAGCGGAATAGTGAACAGACTCTCCTGGAGCTGAGGCCACGCTGTCAGGGAATAGTGAACAGACTCTCCTGGAGCTGAGGCCACGCTGTCGGTGTAACAGTGAACAGACTGTCCTGGGGCTGAGGCCACACTGTGAGCGGAATAGTGAATAGACTGCCCTGGGGCTGAGGCCACGCTGTCAGGGAATAGTGAACAGACTGTCCTGGGGCTGAGGCCACGCTGTCAGGGGAATAGTGAACAGATTGTCCTGGGGCTGAGGCCACGCTGTCAGGGGAATAGTGAATAGACTGCCCTGGGGCTGAGGCCACGCTGTCAGGGGAATAGTGAATAGACTGCCCTGGGGCTGAGGCCACGCTGTCAGGGGAATAGTGAACAGATTGTCCTGGGGCTGAGGCCACGCTGTCAGGGGAATAGTGAATAGACTGCCCTGGGGCTGAGGCCACGCTGTCAGGGAATAGTGAACAGAGTGCCCCGGGGCTGAGGCCACGCTGTCAGGAGAATAGTGAAATGAAATGAAATGAAAATCGCTTATTGTCACAAGTAGGCTTCAAATGAAGTTACTGTGAAAAGCCCCTAGTCGCCACATTCCGGCACCTGTTCGGGGAGGTTGGTACGGGAATTGAACCGTGCTGCTGGCCTGCCTTGGTCTGCTTTCAAAGCCAGCGAATTAGCCCTGTGCTAAACAGCCCCAATGGACTGCACAGGGGCTGAGGCCACGCTGTCAGAGGAATAGTGAACAGACTGCCCTGGGGCTGACGCCACTCTGTCAGTGGAATAGTGAACAGATTGTCCTTGGGCTGAGGCCACGCTGTCAGGGGAATAGTGAACAGACTCCCCCGGGGCTGACGCCATGCTATCAGTGGAATAGTGAACAGACTGTCCTGGGGCTGAGGCCATGCTGTCAGGGAATAGTGAACAGACTGCACGGGGGCTGAGGCCACGCTGTCAGGGAAGAGTGAACAGACTCTCCTGGAGCTGAGGACATGCTGTCGGGGAATAGTGAACAGACGGCCCTGGGGCTGAGGCCACGCTGTCAGGCTAATAGTGAACAGACTGACCTAGGGCTGTGGCAACACTGTCAGGGGACTAGTGAACAGATTGTCCTGCGGCTGAGGCCACGCTGTCAGGGGAATAGTGAACAGGCTGCATTGGGGCTGAGGCCATGCTGTCAGTGGAATAGTGAACAGACTGCCCTGGGGCTGAGGCCACGCTGTCAGGAGAATAGTGAACAGATTTTCCTGGGGCTGGGGCCATGCTGTCAGGGTAATAGTGAACAGACTGTCCTGTGGCTGAGGCCATGCTGTGAGCGGAATAGTGAACAGACTCTCCTGGAGCTGAGGCCACGCTGTCGGTGTAACAGTGAACAGACTGCCCTGGGGCTGAGGCCACGCTGTCAGGGAATAGTGAACAGACTGTCCTGGGGCTGAGGCCACGCTGTCAGGGGAATAGTGAATAGACTGCCCTGGGGCTGAGGCCACGCTGTCAGGGGAATAGTGAACAGACTGCCCTGGGGCTGAGGCCACGCTGTCAGGGGAATAGTGAACAGATTGTCCTGGGGCTGAGGCCACGCTGTCAGAGGAATAGTGAACAGACTGTCCTGGGGCTGAGGCCACGCTGTCAGAGGAATAGTGAATAGACTGCCCTGGGGCTGAGGCCACGCTGTCAGGGGAATAGTGAACAGACTGCCCTGGGGCTGAGGCCACGCTGTCAGGGGAATAGTGAACAGACTGCCCTGGGGCTGAGGCCACGCTGTCAGGGGAATAGTGAACAGATTGTCCTGGATCTGAGGCCACACTGTCAGGGGAATAGTGAACAGATTGTCCTGGGGCTGAGGCCACGCTGTCAGGGGAATAGTGAACAGATTGTCCTGGGGCTGAGGCCACGCTGTCAGGGAATAGTGAACAGACTGCCCTGGGGCTGAGGCCACGCTGTCAGGGGAATAGTGAATAGACTGCCCTGGGGCTGAGGCCACGCTGTCAGGGAATAGTGAACATACTCTCCTGGGGCTGAGGCCACGCTGTCAGGAAAATAGTGAAATGAAATGAAATGAAAATCGCTTATTGTCACAAGTAGGCTTCAAATGAAGTTACTGTGAAAAGCCCCTAGTCGCCACATTCCGGCACCTGTTCGGGGAGGTTGGTACGGGAATTGAACCGTGCTGCTGGCCTGCCTTGGTCTGCTTTCAAAGCCAGCGAATTAGCCCTGTGCTAAACAGCCCCAATGGACTGCACAGGGGCTGAGGCCACTCTGTCAGAGGAATAGTGAACAGACTGCCCTGGGGCTGACGCCACTCTGTCAGTGGAATAGTGAACAGATTGTCCTTGGGCTGAGGCCACGCTGTCAGGGGAATAGTGAACAGACTCCCCCGGGGCTGACGCCATGCTATCAGTGGAATAGTGAACAGACTGTCCTGGGGCTGAGGCCATGCTGTCAGGGAATAGTGAACAGACTGCACGGGGGCTGAGGCCACGCTGTCAGGGAAGAGTGAACAGACTCTCCTGGAGCTGAGGACATGCTGTCGGGGAATAGTGAACAGACGGCCCTGGGGCTGAGGCCACGCTGTCAGGCTAATAGTGAACAGACTGACCTAGGGCTGTGGCAACACTGTCAGGGGACTAGTGAACAGATTGTCCTGCGGCTGAGGCCACGCTGTCAGGGGAATAGTGAACAGGCTGCATTGGGGCTGAGGCCATGCTGTCAGTGGAATAGTGAACAGACTGCCCTGGGGCTGAGGCCACGCTGTCAGGAGAATAGTGAACAGATTTTCCTGGGGCTGGGGCCATGCTGTCAGGGTAATAGTGAACAGACTGTCCTGTGGCTGAGGCCATGCTGTGAGCGGAATAGTGAACAGACTCTCCTGGAGCTGAGGCCACGCTGTCGGTGTAACAGTGAACAGACTGTCCTGGGGCTGTGGCCACGCTGTCAGGGGGATAGTGAACAGATTCCCCTGGGGCTGCGCAGGCCATTGTAGTTGCTTCTGAATGGGATGCCTGTTTTGTTCCCGGTGTTGGGCAGGAGGTCGACCTCTCTGGGCAGTGACTATCATGCACAATATGTTGTGCGGTATGTGGTCACTCCCCTGAGGTAGTTGGTCCTGGGGGCGTTTTGACCAGGTGGGATGATGTGATCCCTTCCCTACAGGTTGCGATGGCTACCTGGATTAAAGGAAATGTCTCCCTCATCACACTCCCCGGCGAGTGCCTTTTCCATTTCTCACCTCCAGTTTGGAATGTGGCCTTGCATTATCAAGCAGCTTTCTCGTTCTCAATTCAATTTGCAAAAATCCCAGTCACTTGAAAGCTGAAAAATATTGCTTCCTAAAACAAAGTGGCTTAGCCTCATGAAAGAGGTTAGATGCATGGTTCTGTGAGGCTGATGGTGCAGTCATGGTTGGGGGAAACATCTTCCTGCAAGTCTAGCTGGAGAGTCATGGAGGGGTATTTAATGGTCTCATGTGGGTGTCCCAGTAAGTCAGAAGAGGGGTCTTGTTGACAAAAGGCATTGTGACCTCAATATTAAAGGGTTCAGGGGAGGACAGCACTGTCAACATGAATAACCATGTTTTTCTGGGTAATGGGGAATGTAGAGAGTGATTGGAGGATGTGGGATTTGGATGTTGTGAGGATGGAGGTGGATGGGACGGACCTGATGGGTGATAGAGGGAGATTAGAAGCTGGTCTGCCACACAAAGGTTTGCAGTACCATTTTGAGCTCACTTTGCAATTGCACCGTTCAAAACCAAGCTAAAAAAACTGGTTCCCAGGACGTGAAGGAGGAGGTTAACACAGCAAATCTTGACCAATTGAAGGGGAAGCCTATAACTATATTGTTCATTTCATGGAGATCATGGCTCAGCTTGGTTCCTTTTTAATGGTGCGCATTTGGGGCCAAAATTCATTATGTTTGGGAGCTGTGCTGCATATAGTCTTTGTGATGAGCGGTTACTGTAACACTGCACCCTTGTCATCATGCAAGGTGATGTCCCCTTTTTGAGCTGGCTTGGAACCCTGGGGGACTCCGCCTCCGGCTCTGCCCATCTGGGAGCCGTATATAAGGCGCCGCTGTTAGCACACGTCTCGGCACCAGTCTAGTTCTTAGTTTATTAAAGCCTTCTTTACCATTTACACTCCAAGTGTCGTTATTGAGGGTACCACAGTCTTGATTGGTATCTGATCCTTGCAATGACATGCCAAAATGGATGCCGGGTCCAATGGCTATGTCTGCTGCACAGGCAGCAGACGCTCTACAGTTTCTGTGTTCCCAGTGCGCTGGTCATGTCATTCATGGCACCGTGCTTGCAGTTAGGACATAGGCTTGCCACGACCCATGGAAGAATTTTTAAAAACTGTTATTGTCAAGGCCACTGGAGGACAACCAACACACGGCTGACTGTGACTCTGAGGGCTTGGGTCTGTTGACCCAAACAAAGACCCTCATTGTGAGTGCACAGTCACTTGTGAGGAGAAAGCTCAGCCACCTGCAAATCACTTTGCCTGGACTGGGACGGCATCCAATGCCGGTTGCTCTTCAGGTTGCCACTGCACTGACCATTTCTGCCTGTGGATCCTTCCAGGGCTCCACTGGGGATCTTTGCAGAATATCACAATCAATCACACACAAATGAATAAGGGACTGATTCCCTTTTCAGTAAAGCTCACCATTATGTGCAGTTCTCCCTGAATGACACAAGCCAGGCTGCCAGAGACGGGGGATTTGCTGCGACCTAAGATTTCCTGCAAGTGCAAGGCATCATCAACTGCACACATGTGGCCTTGAGAGATCCCAGGCTGCAGCCTGTGAGATTCATCAAGAGAACAGGATTTAATTCTCTGAACGACCAGCTAGTTAGTGATCACAGAAAATGGATCATTGATGTTTGTGCGAGATACTCAGGGAGCTCACAGAAGGTAAACATTTTGAGTCACTTGCAGGTGCAAGAGATATTTAAGGGTCCTTGGTGTTTAGAAGGTGGGCTTCTGAATGATAAGGGGTTGCCGTAAAGACATGGCTAATGATGCTATTCATAATTCACAGAGTGCATCTGAGGAGAGCTACAATGCTGCACATTCGGTCTGTTAAAGACACGTTTCAGATTTTCAGACCAATCAGGCTGAGCTCTCCAATACTCGTCACAGAGAGTGTCCTACATTATCATTGTTTGCAGCATATTGCACATGCTTGTACTGCAAAGGGGAATGTTTTGCCACAGGGAGGTATGGAAGAATGAGACTCTTCTCAGACGAGGAGAACATTGAAGCGGATGAATCTGAAGAGGGCAAGGATCCAGATGAGCCACATGAAGATGCCATTGCATGGGCATGATGCAAAAGACATGCCCATGACAACCTCATAGCTACAAGATTCCAGGAGGAATAGGTTGAAGACCACCGGGCGGGATTCTCCGACCCCCCGCCGGAACGGAGAATCGCCAGGCGGTGGCGTGAATCCCGCCCCCACCGGCTGCCGAATTCTCCGGCACCAAAAATTCGCAGGGGCCGGAATCGCGCCACGCCAGTCGGTGGGCCCCCCACCGGCGATTCTCCGGCCCGCGATGGACCGAAGTCCCGCTGCTGTCATGACAGTCCCGCCGGCGTGAATCAAACCATCTACCTTACTGGCGGGACTGGCGGCGCGGGCAGGCTCCGGGCTCCTGGGAGGGGGCGCGGAGCGATCTGGCCCCGGGGGGTGCCCCCACGGTGGCCTGGCCCGCGATCGGAGCCCACCGATCCGCGGGCGGGCCTGTGCCATGGGGGCACTCTTTTCCTTCCGCCTTCGCCATGGTCTCCACCATGGCGGAGGCGGAAGAGACCCCCTCCACTGTGCATGTGCGGGGATGCCGTGAGCGGCCGCTGACGGTCCCGCGCATGCGCCGCCCGGCAAAGTCAGTTTCGCGCCAGCTGGCGGGGCACCAAAGGCCTTTCCCGCCAGCTGGCGGGGTGGAAATCAGTCCGGCGCGGGCCTAGCCCCTCAAGGTGAGGGCTCGGCCCCTCAAAATGAGGAGTCTTCCGCACCTTTGGGGCGGCGCGATGCCGGACTGATTCGCACCGTCTTTGGCGCCGGTCGGCGGACATCGCGCCGATTGCGGAGAATCCCGCTCCTTATTCTGAATAAAGACAAATGGTTTGGCTCTGAGCACTATGGATGAAAGAGCATTTCAGAAGCATGTAGCCTTCTGTACTGCCTAGGCATACCCTGAAAGGGATTAAGTTGCCATTCATGCAGGATCCTACATGGTGGCACAGCGGTTAACACTGCTGCCTCCGAGCTCCAGGGACCCGGGTTCAATTACGGCCTTGGGCGACTGTCTGTGTGAGTTTGCACTTTCTCCCTGCGTCTGCATGGGTTTCCTCCGGGTACTCCGGAGTTTCCTCCCACTGTCGAAAGATGTGCAGGTTAAATGGATTGTTCAAAATAAATTGCTCCTTAATGCCCAGGGATGGGCAGGTTAGGTTATGGGGATACGATGGGTTGGAAGGGGGAGTGGAGTGGACATAGGAGAGTGCTCTTTTGAAGGGTTGGTGCAGACTCAATGGGCCGAATGGCCTCCTTCTGCACTGTAGGGATTCTATGAAATGGTGATGTCAAAGTGGCTGACAGGTATTAAGTGGTGATGCCCCATCTGCTAGTTTTGTGTGACATCCCTGTTGACACTAAACCTTAAACTGCCTGATGTCATTATGAGAATATGTGTTTGAAGTGAGTAGAAGGTTCACTTACCCTGGAGGAGCACATCGTGTCATTTATTCACTTCCTGGACAGCAGGGCGGTCGTTTTTTGGGTGCCCCAGATGATGACCGCCCCCGCGCTGCCTACCTCTTCCCAGATTGAATGTCTCCTGCTCCCATCCCAAGTAAAGAGAACCGCCCGCCTTTCCTGGATGGCCTGGAGGAGAATCCCCAGGCAAGCGTCATTGAAGCCTGGATCAAGCAGTTTGGAATGCTTGACCGTCATGTTAATTTAGCTCTCAGCATACACCAGTGGCTGGATTCTCGGTTTCTGAGACTAAGTGTTGACGCCGGGGCAGGATTCGTGGTCCCCTGGACCGATTCAATGACTGTGGAGGGGCTAGCACTGACCAGCACGGTAGCATTGTGGATAGCACAATTGATTCACAGCTCCAGGGTCCCAGGTTCGATTCCGGCTTGGGTCACTGTCTGTGCGGAGTCAGCACATCCTCCCCGTGTGTGTGAGGGTTTCCTCCGGGTGCTCCGGTTTCCTCCCACAGTCTAAAGATGTGCAGGTTAGGTGGATTGGCCATGATAAATTGCCCTTAGTGTCCAAAATTGCCCTTAGTGTCCAAAATTGCCCTTAGTGTTGGGTGGGGTTACTGGGTTATGGGGATAAGGTGGAAGTGTTGACCTTGGGTAGGGTGCTTTTTCCAAGAGCTGGTGTAGACTCGATGGGCCGAATGGCCTCCTTCTGCACTGTAAATTCTATGATTTAAAACCACGTGGAACACAATCGATTCCAATGAGAAACGGTGCCGGATTCACTGGATATGCGACTGACACTCAGGAAGCCGTCAAGCTGCAGCCGCGTACACACACTTCACTCCCCACACACACCATCCCAGCCAACAAGATGGCACTGGTTGCGCTGAAGCGCACTCATACGGCTAATGAGTCGGCTGAGGCCAGAGGGTGGCCGGGGGGGACACCCATACGACCCGTGGCCCTAGGATCGACAGTGGGCTGACAGCGGTGTGCGCAGCTGCAAGGCTGCCTGACCACCCCGACCCCATAGCCCACCTCTGGCCACCCCCCTGCTACTCCCCCAATGCTGGCCCTCTCGACCAGCGGCACAACTGTTAGAAAACTATGGCGATGTTGGACATATTCTCTCCCCTTCAACAGCTACGGTGCCTGTTTCACGATTTTTAAAAGCACAAGTGAACCTCGCCATCGGGAATTTGGACCATGAGAGGCGGAGAATTGCAGAGGTCCTGGAGAATATCGGGTCAACCCCGCTAATGTTATGGCAACTGCATTTACTGTACATGCCGTCTGGAACGCATTGATGCTGCTGCCAAGGCGACAGAGAATTGCAATTTGGCATGAAATCGGCGATCTCCACAATTTCACCATCGGAACCTATTCTCCGCCCAGTCGCGTTTCCCGATTCCACCATTGGCTGACGGAGAATCTCGTCCCTGTCATAATATACACCAGTATATCATGGTGCAGACACACACACTGATGGACACACAGCAAGACCAATAAACACACACAACACCGCAGCCAATCACCAGTTAGAGCACCCTCACTATATAGACAGAGGGCATCAGAGTTCTCGCTCATTTGGGATGCAGCCTCTCAGAAGGACAAAGCTTACAGCTTCCACACAGATCTTCACTACGTGCTGAGTGCATAGGCTGTTTAGGACAGGTATAGGTCTTTAGTTTAATCTAACATCGTGTTAACCCACAGTGAAAGTATGTTCAACAGTTTCTAACTTAATAAAATAGTGTTGTACTATTTAAGTGTTGGTGGTCTGTATGTGTTCCACGGATCCAGAGCACCCAACACATCATGGTACCAGTAGTTGAGGGATGTTAGAACTTCTTAGACCTACCTGCAAGTGATCTGCCTTCCACCAGCATACAGCCATCCTGGACAGCGTCCGCCCGCCCCCGCCGCTCCGCATCACCGGTAACCTGGGGGCCAACTGGAAGATATTCAAACAACGCTTCCAGCTCTGCCTTGAAGCCACAGACCAGGAAGCTGCCTCAGACACCAGGAAGATTGCGCTTTTCCTGCCCACGGCCGGGGAACATGCCATCCACATCTTCAATTCTCTCACCTTTGCTGATGGTGAAGATAAATCAAAATTCAAGACCGTCCTCCTTAAGTTTGACAGTCACTGCGACATCGAGGTGAATGAAAGTTTCGAGCGCTGTGTATTCCAACAGCGTTTGCAGGGTAAGGATGAACCTTTCCAGTCCTTTCTCACCCACCTCCGCATCCTTGCGCAGTCCTGTAATTATGGGTCCACCTCCGACTCCATGATACGTGACCAGATCGTTTTCGGTGTTCAGTCGGACCCCCTACGCCAGCAGCTCCTCAAGGTAAAGCAGCTCACCCTAGTGATTGCCATCGAGACCTGCGTGCTACACGAAAACACCACTAGTCGGTATTCCCACATCCAAGCGGTTGAAACGGCGCAGCAAGGTCCCCACGAGGCAGAACGGGTCCAAGCAATCGAGCAACTCCAGGGCCTCAGCCTGGATGAGGGTGGCCATTTTGCGCGATTTTCAAGGACTCCCGCGCTTGTGCGCACCGAACGAGGGGACGTCGACGAACGTACTACGCAGGCACGCACCACTTACGAACACACCGCGCATGCGCGGTGGCGCAGCGAACGTACTGACGCTACAACGTGTGGCAACTGTGGCTCCATCCACTTAAAGCGGCAATGTCCTGCCAAATCCCGACGATGGCTGCGATGTGGCAAACTTGGCCACTATGCTGCTTTATGCAGATCAGCTCAGCCTGCCAATTCGTATCGCTCCGGCCAGCCTCGCAGGAATGTCCGGGCCATTCAACCCACGGTCACCGAGTCCGATGCGGACCTACTACCCAACATTGACACCGAGGACCCGAAGGCCCCTTTTCGAATTGGTATCATTACAAAAAACAGCGTGTCCCCGAAGCAAAGAATCCAGCCTCTATCGGTATACAGCATCGATCTGGGCGATGAGTGGTGCTTCCACCAATCTCATTGCGCGGTCTGACCTCCAAAGCCTTTGTGTCAAACCAGCCATCCTGCCATCAGCCTGCCAGCTATTAGATTATAATGGCAATGCCATTGCTGCCAGCGGCTCATGCCAACTTGACGTGACGCACAGGTCACGCAAAGCCATCGTTCCCTTTGAAATTGTGGGCTCCTCGAAAGCCTCCCTGCTTGGCACGCAGGCATGCAAGCTGTTGAACCTAGTTCAGAGAGTTCACTCTCTCTCTCCTGCTGCCGCATCTGCCTTTCAGGACACTGACTTCAGGACGCAGCTTGACGCCATTATCAACCAGCACCACGACATCTTCGAGGGCATGGGCACGCTGCCGTACACCTACAAGCTTTTATTAAAACCGAATGCCATGCCTTTGGTGCACGCACTCTTAAGGACCGCCTCAAGCAGCAGCTGCAGGACCTCCATAACCAAGGAGTGATTTCCAAAGTCACGGAACCGACCGACTGGGTCAGTTCCATGGTATGTGTAAAAAAGCCTTCCGGCGAATTGAGAATTTGCATTGATCCCAAGGATCTGAATCGCAATATTATGAGAGAGCACTATCCAATTCCCAAGCGCGAAGAGCTGACATGTGAGATTGCGCTGGTCAAGGAGACACAACCTGAGTGAGTGAGACACAGACAGAGTGAGAATTTGGTCATTTGGTGCAGTGAGGAAACCAGGAAATGTAAGTGGTTAATCTAATTGTGCTGTTTTTCAGTTAAAAGTGCAGTGTAGATTAGTGTCTGATGGGCTGAAGCTGCCCCCATCCTAATTGCTGAGAGGCAGTTATCTGGCAGTCACCTGAGGCCTGTTAAGGGGCACAAAGGTACACATTGTATTCTTCTCTTTGAAGTTTTAGTGTGAGTCATCCTAAAGTCTGTATAAAAGGCAGACAGAAAGCACACTTAGTAAGCATTGCGCTGGTCAAGGAGACACAGCCTGAGTGAGTGAGACACAGACAGAGTGAGAATTTGGTAATTTGGTGCAGTGAGGTAATTCGGTGAAGAGTGGGAGAAGGTGCTTTTTCCCGACTGTTTTGTTCTCTCTCTTTCTTCGGGCCTAATTTTGGGAGCCGTTCGGAGGAGGAGGAGCAGTCTCTGTGAGTATAAAAACCTAACGGTAACTTCCTGTTTTCCAGTTTTTTTTTCCAAAAGTGGCGTCAGAGGGAAGCTTTGATCTGATTGGTTGATAGCATTCTGCCCCCAATTTTTAAAATAACACAGCTAAACTCGTAAACTTAAATTAAACTAATTAATTAATTAGTGATGGCTGGTCAGGTGATGCGCTTGAGCTGCTTGATGTGGGAGCTGGCAGATCCCATTGCGAGCTGCAGCGACCACATCTGCAGTAAGTGTTGGCTGCTCGAAGAACTCCGGCTCAGAGTTGATGAGCTGGAGTCTGAGCTTCAAACACTGAGGCACATCCGGGAGGGGGAGACTTACCTGGACACTGTGTTTCAGGAGGCAGTCACACCTGTCAGAGTAAGTAGTTTAAATCCTGCCAGTGGCCAGGGACAGCAGGGTGTGACTGCAAGTCAGGCAGGTAAAGGGATCCAGCAGTCAGGAACGCAGGAGCCTCAGCCCTTGACCCTGTCCAACAGGTATGAGGCACTTGCTCCCTCTGTGGATGGCGAACAGGGCTGTAGGAAGGATGGGTCAGCTGACCAAGGCACCATGGTTCAGCAGGCCATTCAAGGGGAGGGAGTAAATAGGCAAGTTGTAGTTGTAGGGGATTCTATTATCAGGGGGATAGAAAGTATCCCTTTGTGAGCAGGATAAAGAGTCCCGGTGCGAGGGTGCGGGACATCTCTGACCAGCTTGAAAGGATACTGGAGAGGGAGGGGGGAGGATCCAGTTGTTGTGGTCCATGTCGGTATCAACAACATAGGCAAGTCTAGGAAAGAGGACCTGTGTAGAGATTATAAAGAGCTCGGATTCAAATTAAAAAACAGGTCCTCAAGGGTCATAATCTCTGGATTACTGCCCGAGCCACGTGCAAATTGGCATAGGGAGGCAAGAATAAGGGAAGTTAACACGTGGCTGAAAGAGTGGTGTGGGAAAGAGGGGTTCCTTTTCATGGGACACTGGCATCAGTTTTGGGACAGGGGGGACCTATCCCGTTGGGATGGTCTCCACCTGAACCGAGCTTGGACCAGTGTTCTGGCGAAAAGAGTAAATAGGGTGGTCAATAGGACTTTAAACTAGAGATTGGGGGGGGGGGGGGAAAGTCAGGGAACCAAGAGGTGAAGTAATCAGTGGGAAGCGTAGCTGCTTAGGAACGCCAAAAAGCACGAAAAGACAGAACTCAGGAGAGGTTACGATAGTCCCCATCCCACAAAATATGACACAGTGTATGGAAAGGCTCAGTAAACCAAGGTCCACCACACTAAGAAAACAAAAAGGGACGGTCAATAGAGAATTAAAGGTGCTATATTTAAATGCGTGCAGTGTACGGAACAAGGTAGATGAGCTTGTGGCCCAGATTGTGACTGGCAGGTATGATGTGGTAGGCATCACAGAGACGTGGTTGCAGGGGGTTCAGGACTGGCGTTTAAACATCCAGGGATTCACAACCTATCGAAAAGACAGAGAGGTGGGCAGAGGGGCGGGGTTGCCTTGTTAATTAGGAATAAATTAAATCAATAGCACTAAACGACATAGGGTCAGATGATGTGGAGTCTGTGTGGGTAGAGTTGAGGAACCACAAAGGCAAAAAAACTATAATGGGAGTTATGTACAGGCCTCCTAACCGTGGTCAGGACCAGGGGCACAAAATGCACCACAAAATAGAAAGTGCATGTCAGAAAGGCAAGGTCACAGTGATCATGGGGGACTTCAATATGCAGGTGGACTGGGTAAATAATGCTGCCAGTGGACCCAAGGAAAGGGAATTCATTGAATGTTTACAGGAGGGCTTTTTGAAACAGCTTGTGATGGAGCCCACGAGGGAACAGGCCATTCTGGACTTAGTGTTATGTAATGAGCCAGACTTGATTAAAGATCTTAAAGTAAGGGAACACTTAGGAGGCAGTGATCATAATATGGTAGAATTCAATCTCTAATTTGAAAGAAAGAAGGTAGAATCAGATGTCAAGGTGTTACAGTTAAATAAAGGTAACTACAGGGGCATGAGGGAGGAACTGACGGAAATCGACTGGGAGCAGAGCCCAGTGGGAAAGACAGTAGAACAGCAATGGCAGGAGTTTCTGGGAGTAATTGAGGACACAGTACAGAGGTTCAACCCAAAGAAAAGAAAGGTTATCAGAGGGGGGATTAGGCAGCCATGGCTGACAAAGGAAGTTAGGGAACGCATCAAAGCAAAAGAGAAAGCCTATAATGTGGCAAAGAGTAGTGGGAAGTGGGCAGCACGTTAGCATTGTGGATAGCACAATTGCTTCACAGCTCCAGGGTCCCAGGTTCGATTCCGGCTTGGGTGACTGTGCGGAGTCTACACATCCTCCCCGTGTGTGCGTGGGTTTTATCCGGGTTCTCCGGTTTCCTCCCACAGTCCAAAGATGTGCAGGTTAGGTGGATTGGCCATGATAAATTGCCCTTAGTGTCCAAAATTGCCCTTAGTGTTGGGTGGGGTTACTGGGTTATGGGCATAGGGTGGAGCTGTTAACCTTGGGTAGGTTGCTCTTTCCAAGAGCCAGTGCAGACTCGATGGGCCGAATGGCCTCCTTCTGCACTGTAAATTCTATGATAAGAAGATTGGGAAGGCTACAAAAACAAACAGAGGATAACAAAGCGAGAAATAAAGAAAGAGAGGATCAATTATGAAGGTAGGTTAGCCAGTAACATTAGAAATGATAGTAAAAGTTTCTTCAAATACATTAAAAACAAATGGGAGGCAAAAGTAGACATTGGGCTGCTCCAAAATGACGCTGGTAATCTAGTGATGGGAGACAAGGAAATAGCTGAGGAACTAAATAAGTACTTTGCGTCAGTCTTCACAGTAGGAGAAATGAGTAATATCCCAACAATTCAGGAGAGTCAGGGGGCAGAGTTGAATATAGTAGCCATCACAAAGGAGAAAGTGCTAGAGAAACTAAGAGGTCTAAAAATTGATAAATCTCCGGGCCCAGATGGGCTACATCCTAGAGTTCTAAAGGAGATAGCTGAAGAAATAGTGGAGGCGTTAGTTATGATCTTTCAAAAGTCACCGAAGTCAGGGAAAGTCCCAGAGGATTGGAAAATCGCTGTTGTAACCCCCCTGTTCAAGAAGGGAACACGGAAAAAGGTGGAAAATTATAGGCCAATTAGCCTAACCTCGGTTGTTGGCAAGATTCTGGAATCCATTGTTAAGGATGAGATTTCTAAATTCTTGGAAGTGCAGGGTCGGATTAGGACAAGTCAGCATGGATTTAGTAAGGGGAGGTCGTGCCTGACAAACCTGTTAGAGTTCTTTGAACAGATAACAAAAAGGTTAGACCAAGGAGAGCCAATGGATGTTATCTATCTTGAGTTCCAAAAGGCCTTTGATAAGGTGCCTCACGGGAGACTGCTGAGTAAAATAAGGGCCCATGGTATTCGAGGCAAGGTACTAACATGGATTGACGATTGGCTGTCAGGCAGAAGGCAGAGAGTGGATAAAAGGTTCTTTTTCGGAATGGCAACCGGTGACGAGTGGTGTCCTGCAGGGTTCAGTGTTGGGGCCACAGCTGTTCTCTTTATATATTAACGATCTAGATGACGGGACTGGGGGCATTCTGGCTAAGTTTGCCGATGATACAAAGATAGGTGGAGGGGCAGGTAGTATGGAGGAGGCGGAAGGTGGGGAGGCTGCAGAAAGATTTAGACAGTTTAGGAGAGTGGTCCAAGAAATGGCTGATGAAATTCAACGTGGGCAAGTGCGAGGTCTTGCACTTTGGAAAAAAGAATAGAGGCATGGACTATTTTCTAAACGGTGACAAAATTCATAATGCTGAAGTGCAAAGGGACTTGGGAGTCCTAGTCCAGGATTCTCTAAAGGTAAACTTGCAGGTTGAGTCCGTAATTAAGAAAGCAAATGCAATGTTGTCATGTATCTCAGGAGGCTTGGAATATAAAAGCAGGGATGTACTTCTGAAGCTTTATAAAGCACTAGTTAGGCCCCATTTAGAATACTGTGAGCAATTTTGGGCCCCACACCTCAGGAAGGACATACTGGCACTGGAGCGGGTCCAGCGGAGATTCACACGGATGATCCCAGGAATGGTAGGCCTAACATACGATGAACGTCTGAGGATCCTGGGATTATATTCATTGGAGTTTAGGAGGTTGAGGGGAGATCTAATAGAAACTTACAAGATAATGAATGGCTTAGATAGGGTGGAAGTAGGGAAGTTGTTTCCATTAGCAGGGGAGACTAGGACCCGGGGGCACAGCCTTAGAATAAAAGGGAGTCACATTAGAACAGAGATGAGGTGAAATTTCTTCAGCCAGAGAGTGGTGGGTCTGTGGAATTCATTGCCACAGAGGGCGGTGGAGGCCGGGACGTTGAGTGTCTTTAAGACAGAAGTTGATAAATTCTTGATTTCTCGAGGAATTAAGGGCTATGGAGAGAGAGCGGGTAAATGGAGTTGAAATCAGCCATGATTGAATGGTGGAGTGGACTCGATGGGCCGAATGGCCTTACTTCCGCTCCTATGTCTTATGGTCTTATGGCTCGCGCCAAGCTCATTACTAAACTCGATGCCTCAAAAGGATTCTGGCAAATCCAGCTCGATAAATCCAGCAGGAAACTCTGCACATTTAACACCCCCTTTGGAAGATATTGTTACAACAGGATGCCATTTGGGATCATCTCTGCATAAGAAGCGTTCCATAGGATTATGTAACAAATGATGGAAGGTATTGAAGGTGTTTGTGTCTATGTCGATGACATAATCATTTGGTCCACCACCCCGCAGGAGCATGTTAGTCGCCTCCAGCACGTATTCAGACGTATATATGAGCATGGCCTCCGCCTCAACAGGGCTCTTTTGGTCAGACAGAACATAAGTTCCTCGGGGACCACATCTCCCAATTGGGTGTGATGCCGGATGCGGACAATGTAGCTGCCGTCACAGCTATGAAAACACCAGAGGACAAGAAGGCAGTCCTCCGATTTCTGGGCATGGTCAATTTTTTAGGGAAATTCATCCCTAACCTCGCCTCTCATACCACGGCTCTCAGGAACCTGGTCAGGAAGACGATAGACTTCCAATGGCTCCCTGCCCATGAGCGCGAAACTGACCATGGCCCCGGTCTTAGCTTTCTTTGATCCAGCAAAGGAGACCAAAATATTGACCGATGCCAGTCAATCCGGCATTGGGGCAGTGCTCCTTCAACGTGATGAGGCCACATCATGGGCCCCCGTTGCATATGCGTCACGTGCGATGGCCCCCACGGAGCAGCGCTACGCGCAGATAGAAAAGGAGTGCCTGGGCCTTCTGACCGGTGTGGTTAAGTTTCACGATTATGTCTACGGACTTCCTCAATTCACCGTCTAGACCGACCATCGCCTGCTGGTCAATATAATACAGAAAGACTTGAACGACATGACGCCTCGCCTCCAGCGTATTTTACTCAAGCTCCGGCGATACAACTTCCAGCTGGCATACACCCAGGCAAGGACCTGATCATTGGTGATGCTCTCTCCAGGGCAGTCAACACAGTGGCCCAGCGGGATTTGTCTGCCAGGTTGACGCCCATGTGGCATTCGCGGCCTCCAATCTACCTGCCTCGGATGAACGCCTCGTCCAAATTCGCTGCGAGACGGCGGCTGACCCCTTGCTACAGCGTGTCATGTGCCACCTAACGGACGGGTGGCTCAAGGGCCAATGCCCTCAGTTCTATAATGTCAGAGATTCTCTGGCGGTAGTAGACGGGGTTCTTCTGAAACTGGACCACATTGTCATCCCGCATAGCATGCGCCAGCTTTCATAGAACTTACGGTGCACAAGGAGGCCATTCAGCCCATTGAGTCTGCACCGGCTCTTGGAAAGAGCACCCTACCCAAGGGCAACACCTCCCCCCATCCCCATAACCCAGTAACCCCACCCAACACTAAGGGCAATTTTGGACACTAAGGCCAATTTATCATGGCCAATCCACCTAACCTACACACCTTTGGACTGTGGGAGCTTGTCCTGGAACAACTACATGAGGGCCACCTTGGCGTCGAAAAGTGCCGCTGACGGGCCCAAGAGGCAGTGTACTGACCCGGCATCAATGTGGACATAGCCAACACAGTGCTCAACTGCCCCACTTGTCAGCGCTTCCAGCTGGCCCAAATACGTGAGACCCTGCAGCCCCATGAGTTGGTCACGACACCATGGACCAAGGTGGTCATCGACCTGTTCCATGCACTGGGTAGAGACTATGTCCTCATCGTGGACTACTTTTCGAATTACCCAGAGGTGACACGGTTGCACGACCTCACCTCGTCTGCAGTCATTCGTGCATGTAAAGAAACCTTTGCTCGACACGGCATCACGCTCACGGTTATGTCGGACAATGGCCCCTGCTTCACCAGCCAAGAATGGTCCAACTTTGCCAGGTGGTACAATTTTGCTCACGTTCCGATCCTTCGCCGGATGCAGCTGTCTCGTGCACAGCACAAGGCGCCTCATGACTCCCGTGCAGCTGATCTCCCTGCTCTGGCTCCAGATGACAACATCCGCGTCCATCTTCCGGATGGTGTCTGGTCTGCAACCGCTGTTGTCCTTCGGCAGGTGGCCCCCAGCTCATCTACCGGTTCCTGGTTCATCTACCGGATGGCTCTATTCTGCGCCGCAATCGACGCGCCCTTCGTCTCGTTCCACGCTCACCACTGATGTGTTGGGTGTTCTGGATCACATACAGGTCACCAACACTTGAAATAGTGCAACGCTATTTTATTGAATCAATAACTGTTTAAACATACTCTCACTGTGGGTTAACATGATACTAGCTTTAACTAAAGACCTTTGCCTTGTCCTAACCAGTCGATGCACTCAGCACACGGTGAATGTCTGTGTTGCAGGCTGTGAGCTCTGTCCTCCTAGCAAGCTGCAACTCGAATGAGCGGGAACTCTGATGCCCCCTGTCTTTATAGTGCGTGTGCTCTAACTGGTGATTGGCTGCGGTGTTGTGTGTGTTGATTGGTCCCACTGTGTGTCCATTAGTGTGTGTCTGCACCATGATATACTGGTGTATATTATGACAGCCACGTGATCCTCCAGTGTCGCCTCGCCCTCCTGCTGACCCTGCCACGGACTATGTAGAGCTCCCTGTCACTCTGCCTCCCCCTGACTTTGACGCAGTGTAGACCGCTCCTGAACTGACGGCTCTCGGCCCACCCTTGTGGCGGTCAACCAGAATTCGTCACCCACCTCAGAGACTAAATTTATGAACTTTTCGAATTTATGGACTCTCTGAATTGTTTTGTTGCTTTGTTTGATCGTTTCCATGGTTTATATATAGTGTTGATCTCGTTACTCTTGTTGCCTATTGCTACTCTGCACCAGGCACCTTCCCATGTAAATAGCTTAGTTCTCAGGTGCGTAGTCCTGTAAATATGGCTTTGCACCGCGCATGTAGTTAGGAACATTCTCACCACACATTATTTATTGCCACACACATACATTTTTTTATAAAAGGAGGATGTCATAATATACACCAGTATATCATGGTGCAGACACACACACTGATGGACACACAGCAAGACCAATCAACACACACAACACCGCAGCCAATCACCAGTTAGAGCACACTCACTATATAGACAGAGGGCATCAGGGTTTCCGCTCATTCGGGTTGCATCTTCTCAGAAGGACAGAGCTTACAGCACAGATCTTCAACATGTGCTGAGTGCATAGACTGGTTAGGACTGGCATTGGCCTTTAGTTTAATCTAACATCGTGTTAACCCACAGTGAAAGTATGTTCAACAGTTTCTAACTTAATAAAATAGTATTGCACTATTTTAAGTGTTGGTGGCCTGTTTATGTTACACGGATCCAGAGCACCCAACACATCAGTCCCCGGTCTGCAGTGAGTAAATAGGTGTATGTGGACGCCATTTAAATATGGTGCCAGGAACATGGACCCATGAGGTAACGATAGGGTGGATGAATAATTGCCCTCTCCGTCACAAGATTCGATGAGCTCCTCACTGGTACGCAATGACTGAAATGTGGACGCTCTGCCGTGAGAATCCACCCCGCCGCCCAGGAGAATTTGCACCGACTTTCCCACCTGCAACCACATTTAGTCTCCCAGATGGAACGCTCCGACCTTTGTCCTGAGGTTTATTATCACTTTATCAATTTCATTTACAATTTTCACTTTATTTTTTTCAAATATGCAGCACTTTTCTCAGACTGTATTTAACTCAGTTTTGCACACAATTCCCAACTTCCTGTTCCAGCTACACGATGGAAGGGCTAGCTAATAACCTTGTCACCCCGTTCACCAGGTTCACAGGAGAAAGAATAAAAACGTTTGAGCGAATCATTTTAATTGGATTTGCAATGGAGTCGTCTCTGTAAAATGCACTCGGAGTTTCAGGCAACTGAAAAGGACAGTTGAACCCTTCGTGATAAGCACTTGAATAGTTTGCCAAGACATTCGATCCTTGGATCAAGAATTTTATAAACTGTGGATCTAATTAACCAGTCCCAAAATCTGTGTACCGCCAGTTACCTATTTAATGGTTTACTCAGCTGTTCGGTTTAAGTGAAAAGAACTAAATAGACATGACAAAATCAAAATATTTTGCATAAACGTTATTTGTACTGTAAAGTATGAAGTTACTGCTGGTTAATTTGGCTGTTGATATGTCCCTTCATGTGTTAATGGTTAAAAATTGATAATTGGGCGAGTGTATGTCTGGATCAGGATTTTGTATTTAAATGTTCAGCTTGGAACAAGCTTTACTACAGCAGCATATTTAAATGAAAGATCTGACACTGGGAAGTTCCAAGGAATTTGGCATGTTTGT
Organism: Scyliorhinus torazame; assembly: GCF_047496885.1. Classification (NCBI taxonomy): domain Eukaryota; kingdom Metazoa; phylum Chordata; class Chondrichthyes; order Carcharhiniformes; family Scyliorhinidae; genus Scyliorhinus; species Scyliorhinus torazame. The sequence continues at coordinate 273,908,411 of NC_092710.1, read as the reverse complement.
CCATAGATCTCTGAAGATAGAAGGGCAGGTTCAGAGGGTGGTGAAAGGCATATGGGAGACTTGCCTTTTTCAATCGAGGCAGAGATTACAAAAACAGGGAGGTCATGTTGAAGTTGTATAGAACTTTGGTGAGGCTACAGCTGGAGTACTGTGTGCAATGGCATAGTGGTTAGCACGAAGGCTTCACAGTGCTAGGGTCCTGTGGCGATATGCATCACTGTATATATACACAAGGGGTTAATGTAAATACACTACAACTAAGTAAACACTAGAGGCAGCACCGGAGATGTCATGATATGCAAACATGCAGCTAATGAGCACTTAGAATAGGACACAACCAATGAGCAGTCAAGACACCCAGAGGTGACACTACCACAAGGGGGCATTACACAACCTTTTGGCTTTGATCTTTGGGTCCTCACTGTCCGCGGGGATAGTGCCAGAGGACTGGGGAGTGGCGAATCATAGAATCATAGAATTTACAGTGCAGAAGGAGACCATTTGGCCCATCGAGTCTGCACCGGCTCTTAGAAAGAGCGCCCCACCCAAGGTCCACACTCCACCCTATCCCCATAACCCAGTAACTCCACCCAACACTAAGGGCAATTTTGGACACTAAGGGCAATTTAGCATGGACAATTCACCTAACCCGCACATCTCTGGACTGTGGGAGGAAACCGGAGCACCCGGAGGAAACCCACGCAGACACTGGGAGAATGTGCAGACACCGCACAGACAGTGACCCAAGCTGGGAATCAAACCTGGGACCCTGGAACTGTGAAGCAATTGTGCTATCCACAATGCTGCCGTGCTTCCTCTGCTCAATGTTGTTCCTCTGTTCAAGAAAAGGAATAGGAATGACCCTGGTAATTATAGGCCAGTTAGTCTTACTTTGGTGGTCGGTAAGTTAATGGAAAAGGTCCTGAAGGATAGGATTTATGACCATTTGGAAAGATGCAGCTTAATCCGGGATAGTCAACACGGATTCGTGAAGGGTAAGTCTTGCCTCACAAATTTGATTGAATTCTTTGAGGAGGTAACTCGGTGTGTCGATGAAGGTAGAGCAGTTGATGTCGTATACATGGATTTTAGTAAGGCGTTTGATAAGGTTCCCCATGGTCGGCTCATGAAGAAAGTAAGGAGGTGTGGGATAGAGGGAAATTTGGCCAATTGGATAAGTAACTGGCTATCACATAGGAGACAGAGGGTGGTGGTGGATGGAAAATTTTCAGACTGGCGACCAGTTACCAGCGGTGTACCACAGAGATCAGTGCTGGGTCCTCTGCTATTTGTGATTTTTATAAATGACTTGGAGGAGGAGGCTGAAGGGTGCGTCAGTAAATTTGCTGATGACACCAAGATTGGTGGAGCAGTGGATGAGGTGGAGGGCTGTTGTAGGCTGCAAAGAGACATTGATAGGATGCAGAGCTGGGCCGAAAAATGGCAGATGGAGTTTAACCCTGATAAGTGCGAGGTGATTCATTTTGGTAGAAAAAATTTGAATGCAGATTACAGGGTCAACGGCAGGGTTCTGGGGAATGTGGAGGAACAGAGAGATCTTGGGGTTCATGTCCACAGATCTCTGAAGGTTGCCACTCAAGTGGATAGAGCCATGAAGAAGGCTTATAGTGTGTTAACGTTTATTAACAGGGACCCTGGTGAGACCACATTTGGAGTAATGTGTGCAGTTCTGGTCACCTCATTTTCAGAAGGATGTGGAAGCATTGGAAAGGGTGCAAAGGAGCTTTACCAGGATGCTGCCTGGTTTGCAGGATAGGTCTTATGAGGAAAGGTTGAGGGAGCTAGGGCTTTTCTCTTTGGAACGGAGAAGGATGAGAGGCGACTTAATAGAGGTTTATAAGATGATGAGGGGGATAGATAGAGTGGACGTTCAGAGACTATTTCCTCGGGTGGATGTAGCTGTTTCAAGGGGGCATAACTATAAGATTCAGGGTGGGAGATGTCCGGGGTAGGTTCTTTACTCAGAGAGTGGTTAGGGTGTGGAATGGACTGCCTGCTGTGATAGTGGAGTCGGACACTTTAGGAACTTTCAAGCGGTTATTGAATAGGCACATGGAGCACACCAGAATGACAGGGAGTGGGATAGCTTGACCTTGGTTTCGGACAATACTCGGCACAACATTGAGGGCCGAAGGGCCTGTTCTGTGCTGTAATGTTCTATGTTCTATATATAAAAGAAAAGGGCACACATGCTCTTTCTCTTTCCACAGGTGACAATTAGAGAGTAGGACGGGGGCAGATCAGAAGCATTACACCCACCACGTGGCGAAGAGCAGACTGGTTAGTTAGACTGAGTTACTATAGCAAGATTAGCAGGAGAGTCGAACTCATAGAGAACTGTGCTAATGGTTCAATAAATCACATTGAACTTACTTCAAAGTCTGGAGTATATTTTGGTCAAAGCTGCATCGAGTTGCAGCCTGTGTTATCCCAGAGTACATAACACATCATGGTACCAGTAGTGCCTGTTGAATCTATATAGTTCAACTGAGCAAGATCCGTGACTACCAGCAACAGCACCCAGGCAAGATGATCAAGATTCCGGTTCCTCCGCAGCTCAGGTACCACGGCAATCTCAGTGCCAACTGGCGTGCATTCAAGCAGAGATTTGAGATTTACATGGTAGCATCCGACCTAGATGGCATGGCAAATGCTGAGAAGATAGATCTTCTACTCACCATTGCGGGTGAAAGTGCAGCAGCAATCTTCAACTCCTTCAAGTACTCCAAAAGGCAGGACAAGAGAGACTTCCAGACAGTCCTGGACAACTACTGCGAGGTGAACACAACAGAAATCGGTAAAACTGGCGCATATACTCACCACGAGGCAAAGGTAGGCTTGCAGCAGGTGAAACGGCAGTTTTGACTGGCAACCATCTTGCGCAAGGAGCCGCACATACGCAGTTCCCGCGAAGACGCGATCCGGCAAACTTGTGTTTTGCGCATGAGCGAGAAGCCGCGTATGCGCCGTTCCGAAAAATGCGCACAGTAAAGGAAAAGCGATTTGTGCATGCGCAATCCATCCTACGCTCTACGTCACAAGCGTCATGACATCAGAGGTCCCGGACCACACCCACTTCAAGAGGAAATGTCCCAAAATAGTGGGGGGAAAATTTAAACCCAGAAAACACAATTCTTTCAGCTGGAATGACAGCACAATGCCTGAACTTAGACCAGTAGCTGAAAGTAACCTCCGCAGAACCCTGCAACAAGCAGTTAGCACCGCCCTAAGAGATGATTTAGTCCTTGAAGACTATGACTCAGACGATGATTTCATCATTGGACGTGGCGACCTCAGTACCAAATCCGAACCGCAATGAGGTGTGTTGTACATTGAAGCATCCGACACAGTCATGGACGAGTTCTTCGGATTTGAGGATCCTCAGCACAGCAAGACGACTATGACAGTCTACCACGCTCAAGTGAACAACAAAAAGACTATGACAGTCTACCCAGTTTATTTGAGCCACCAGAAGAAGACTCTGACAATCTACCCAGCTCATCTAACTGACAAGAAGACACTGAAGGTCGACACTGAAGACACTGCGACAAGTGACAAAGGCTTCACAATTCCCATACAAGATGTGCGACATCTCAGCGAGACTGACAGATGTCAGCTAGTATGTACAGAGGCACTCGACAATCAAAGTGAGGCTACTAGTGACTCCAGTGACAACACGTTAATTCAAACCTCATCTACTCGAGCCTCTCCACAAGAACCTGAAATGATTCCAGACGGGGAGCATCAAGAAACCAAAGGTGATTCAATTGAACCAGAAAGGGCTCCAGACGGGAAGCATCGACAAGCCAAAGATGATTCAAGTGAACCGGACATGACTCCAGGCGGGGAGCGCCGAGGAATCAGAGACGGCATGCTCAGTGAAACAGCAGATGCCACAAAGGACACTGACATAAGTAATTTTGAAGGACTCAAATTCTCCACTCGGTGTAGTCATTGAGCGCAACAAACACAACAACAAAACCTACAAAAACAACAACACAGACAACAAGAAGAAGCGTACCAAAAGCACCAATGTCAATAACAAGCATGACAAAAACAACAACAATGGAACAATGACTGGTACGACATGATACAACTCTGCCAATGCGGGACACTGTGACAGCACAGCTCAAGACAATGGCAAGTTTGCAGACATACCATGCAGGCATGATAACGCATCTTACAAATTCACGTTTGCTACACTACAAACAAGCAGCCCAGCTTTCAAGGCAGCTGACATACGGCATCAATATCGCAAACACAGACACCAGTCCAGGTCAGACAGGAAAGATGACATCAAGAATCGCTACCACAAGCATCGAAGAAAAAAAAAAGAGTCCACTCTTAAGCACAGGGACACTGACGGCGTTCACTAGGAAATGACAACATTAACATCGACACTTCAAGAACAAAACAAGAAAACCACTCGACCATATAAATTCATGAACTTTGGACTCATAAATATTATTTGGTATTGCATAATCATCACTGTCATCATGACTTGTACATGTCATCACTTATCTACCTATTTTGTTCAATTTTCTTTAACCAAGTACAGAAATATGTAACACGAAAAAAGGGAGGATGTGGTGATATGCATCACCATATGTACACAAGGGGTTAATGTAAATACACTACAACTAAGTAAACACTAGAGGGAGCACCCGATTGCAGGCCAGGCCACATTGGAGACCCCCCCCCCCCCGGGGTCAGACCCCCCTTCGCCCCCCCACAGGCCGTCCCCCGACCCTTCCACGCCGAGGTCCCACCAGCTGAGAGCAGGTGTGGACGGCGCTGGCGGGACTCGGCATTTTTACCTGCGGCCCATCCCGGCCGAGAATCAGCATAGAGCGGCCCCCGACCGACGCCGCTCCAACCACGCTGGCGCCAATGGCACTGATTCTCTGCTCTGCACAGAATCGTGTGCCAGCATCGGAGTGGTGTGACGCGATTCGCGCTGGTCATGGGGATTCTCCAGCCCAGCTCTCATTCTCTTATTTCAGTGATTAAGCCAGCTCGCAATCTATTTGAAAATCTATTTAAGTCAGAAATGATAGTGTTTTATTTGTTAACCGCCTGCGTGGTTCTGCGCATGCGCAGACCGGCCGCTGTGTTCCCTGCACATGCGCAGGGGGGTTCTTCTCCGCGCCGGCCATGGCGGAGCCCTCCAAGGGCCGGCGTGGAAGGAAGGAGTGGCCCCACGGTACAGGCCCGCCCGCAGATCGGTGGGCCCTGATCGCTGGCCTGGCCACCCTGAGCCCCCTACCCCGGGGCCGGATCCCCCTGCGCCCCCCCAAGGATTCAATAGCTGGCCTACAAGCCAGGTCCTGCCGTGATGGACCATGTCCATTTCACGCCGGCTGGACTGCCCAAGTACCGACGGCCCTCGGCCCGTCGGGGCCCGGAGAATTGCCGGGTGGACCGCTGCCAATGGCCCCCGACCAGCGCGGTGTGATCCCCGCCCCCTCCCGAAAACCGGTGCTGGAGAATACGGCAACCAGCGTCGGAGCAGCGGGATAGGATTCACGCCCCCCCCCCCCCCCCCGGGGATCCTCCGACCCGACGGAGGGTCGGAGAATCCCGCCCATGGGCTGAGACTCGATTTGATTGATTGTCTGATGGCCAATGAATTGGTCCAAGGGGCTGTGCTCTGCTCGGTAACAGTGATTGATTGGATTTGATCCCACTGAAATGCTTTTCAGAGCTTCAAGGGTTGAGTTTGGTTTCAGTTTGACTCCTGGAAGCTTAAAGAGAAGACCCATTCTCTCATCTCTCCATTTCTCTCCAGAAAGGTTGTGTTTCTGAACTGGAAGAGAGCCTGGATTAATCTATCCACAGGAGAACCATTGCAGGGTGTGCAGGTAATGTCCAGAATCTGTTAACTCTTCCCAGAAAAGCTGGTGCGAATTGGCCATCTTTCACCAGGCCTTCTGCCTGTGAGTACTGCATTTTCTAAATGAACAGGGTCATGAAGAGGAACTAAAAGCAAGGCTTGATGAAACAGAGTCTCTGCCTCTCCAGGAAAGGTGTGAGTCCAGCATTTAGAAAACTGCAGCAAAACCAGTACAGGCTGAAAAGCGAAGACTGTAATCCACAAGATTACGATGAAGAAAACCTGCTTAGATCCATTATCTGAAGCAAAGACTCTTTCTCTGTCACTTATGTTTTTCCTCTTCTCTATCCCTCTATGTTTGTCTGTCCTGTGTGTGGTATGTGTGCAGAGATTGGGGAGGCAAGTCAAAGTAGGAATTAAGTATTTATTAATATTTAACCAACTGTTTGCTGCATATTTCATTATAGTTCTTGTATTAAATCAACAGTAATTGTGTTTACGCTTACAAATCTGCCGACTGTAATTATTGGGCAGCCAAGAGCCAAAGACTTTGGGTATTTTTGTAAGAATTGTTCGTTAATTCACTTGCGTTGTGACTCTGGGCCAAGTGGGGCTGGAGTGCCCAGGGTGTATTAACATAAGCAAAACTATTTAAAAACAAATCACCATAAAGTCAGAAATAACCAAAATAGTGTCAATGTTGAATATCCATTTTTGCTTTAATTATTGTAGTTAACATGTCAGAAATCAGTGGGAGAGCTCAATGAATCTCGCTGAAAGTAACGGAGGGCAATGAATAATTTTGACAACTTGCAAGTTTTCCTTCTCATTATTCTCTGAGAATTTTATATGAACGACTCTTTAAAAGCACAATAGTCTAAGAATGATTAGTTGCCTGCTGCAAAACTTTGCATTGCACCAGTAGTGGAAATGGGAAATCAGCAAAATCGTATTCAGCGCACTGGTTTACTGATTGGGAGCACTATTGCTCACCATAGCCAGTGATTATATCGACAGATGCAATATTTTTGGAAGCATTAGTGAATCATTGAACTTTCAAATTGCGATAATCCTTGTCTCCCACATCAGGAAAATTACTGAAGTCTTTGACAAACAACATTCACTCGAGGACATGCGGCTTCTTGAACTGCGACACATGCTGAGCTGGAATGCAGTACATTTAGGGTCCTTTCACTCGTGGTGCCAGATATATTATGATCTTTGTAACTTTAGAGGAATCCTAACATTTGCTGAATATGTCTGGCACGAGTAACTGTAAAAGGCCCCCTGGATGTGATCCATGTGCAAGAGGCCCACTCCCAGTTAAAGAAAAGAAGCTCTGTTTAATCGTCAGTCCATGTACTCCTTACACTCCTAGATAACTGCACTATATTTGTGCACTGGTGCAGCAGTTGGGTGGTGAAATGAAAACCTAAGCTGTTATTTATTTATTGCACCTTTCATGGAGACTTTGCATTTGTGCCTGACAAACCTGTTGACCTGTTGCACCTTGTAGCCTCAATGACAAAAAACCTATTGAGCAATGGTTGTGTGGTAAGTACAGAAGCTAATTGTACCTGTTTCAAACATCTACGAGTGGATTCTCCATCCAGCGATGTCGGAATTGCTAATTGCGATCTGGCGGCGAATCGGGCATCAGCCAAAAATTGAGGTTGGCGTCGGGCGCCCGGTACCTCAATGGTGGCGTTAATGCGTTCCATACCCTGCACCGGTTTGGGCATGCAAATAGCACAGTAACACTCGTTAGCATGTCAATTTACATTCTTTATTTACAAATAAAGAGGCAATTTAATCTGGCCAATCCACCTAACCCTGTACATCTTTTGGGTTGTGGGGGTGAAACCCACGCAAACACGGGGAAAATGTGCAAACTCCACACGGACAGTGACCAGAGCCGGGACCGAACCTAGGGCCTCGGAGCCGTGAAGCTGTAGTGCTAACCACTGCGCCACCGTGCTGCCCTGTTAACATATCATTAACGGGCATGATCCGGTATCTCTGGCCTCCCGCAATGCTCCACCGCCGCCAGGCGAAAGTGATGCCGGCGCGGTTCGCTCGCGCTTTGTAAAAACGGAAACGGGGCTCCGCGGCTGCTGAAGGAGAGAGGGAGGAGATAAGAAAAGTTTCCAAAGGTGCAACAGTGGACCAACAGTTGTGCTGCTGGCTAGGGAACGTCTGCCAGGGCCGGGTGGAGGGAGTAACGGGGGGGGTGACCAGGAGATGGGCCATGGGACTGGGGTGCCCCCCCTGGGACTGGGGTGTCTGGGCAAGGACTGCCATTGCAGCGGCCTGCAAGGCAGTCATTTGGTTGCGCACTCCACCTACTGCCCACTGTGACATGCAAATATGTAGAGTGCCACCAGCCGTATGGGTGCTCCCCCTTCCCCAGGCCACTCATTCAGGAACACTCAGACACCAACCGGCTCATCAATGGGAAGCGTGTAGTCCAGCATAGCCAGTGGCCCACCAGGTGCTGGCAGTCCTCAGTGCATGCATCCGACTTGCTGCTCCAATGCAGGGGGAACAGGGGAAGTGCAGGACACACCCCGAACAGCGGACACATGCACTGTGGCTTTTGCCACCCACCCTGGTACATTGCCCCACCAGTGGCACTATCAGCTAGCCCACCCTGCAGGACCACTGGCCGTCACCATGCCCCACCTGCTCACTGCGCCCATGCTCCCCGCCATCCTGTCCCCGGACAGATAGACACAACCCATGCATCGCAAAGAGGGTCCATGGTACACTACAGCTACAATGGGTGCCCACCCCCTCACAGAGCCCCATCCACTGGCCCTGCCCGATTGCATGCTGCTAAACATGGCGTCGGTCGGTGACACACATTGTACCATGCCCCCACCCCCATCTCACAACCAGGTGTCATCCTGCTGGTGGGGCAGCACATGGCCCACCCTCAGTAGACCGCACAAGAGATTGCAAGACAGGAGCCGCAGAGCATCAAACATTGGTTCCCCTGCCGGCAGTGTTGGGTTAGGGGGTTAGACACCCCCCCTGGTGCCAAGCACCGACTGGGCCTGGCGCACAGCGTGGAAGGCAGAATATCGGGGGGAATGGCCAGGGGTGGGGGTGGGAGGGGGACATGTGGGGGCTGGAGCTGCAGTGCAGGCCAGGGCCACCGTGTAGCCCACTAGACTTGGATGGGCGTGCGAGTACGCACCATGCTAAAATGTCTGCGCTTTACCCCCTGCAGGCAATAGATTTCGGAGTCCAGCCAGGAATAGTTGGCATCCGCCTGGTCACGGTGGCCTTTCTGGATGCAATGAGGCTGCACGAGCGGGAGCTGTTTGGGGAGGACTCTGCAAACAGGAGCCTTCCCCAGCAACTGAGCAGGAAAAAGATAATGTTGTGGAGGAGACTGCTGAGCTCCAGGTAAATAGATTAGATGGCATTGAGGTAAGTAGGGAAGAGGTGTTGGCAATTCTGGACAGGCTGAAAATAGATAAGTCCCCGGGGCCTGATGGGATTTATCCTAGGATTCTCTGGGAGGCCAGGGAAGAGATTGCTGGACCATTGGCTTTGATTTTTATGTCATCATTGGATACAGGAATAGTGCCAGAGGACTGGAGGATAGCAAATGTGGTCCCTTTGTTCAAAAAGGGGAGCAGAGACAACCCCGGCAACTATAGACCGGTGAGCCTCACGTCTGTAGTGGGTAAAGTCTTGGAGGGCATTATAAGAGACAAGATTTATAATCATCTAGATAGGAATAATATGATCAGGGATAGTCAGCATGGCTTTGTGAAGGGTAGGTCATGCCTCACAAACCTTATCGAGTTCTTTGAGAAGGTGACTGAACAGGTAGACGAGGGTAGAGCAGTTGATGTGGTGTATATGGATTTCAGCAAAGCGTTTGATAAGGTTCCCCACGGTAGGCTATTGCAGAAAATACGGAGGCTGGGGATTGAGGGTGATTTAGAGATGTGGATCAGAAATTGGCTAGCTGAAAGAAGACAGAGGGTGGTGGTTGATGGGAAATGTTCAGAATGGAGTTCTGTCACAAGTGGAGTACCACAAGGATCTGTTCTGGGGCCGTTGCTGTTTGTCATTTTTATCAATGACCTAGAGGAAGGCGCAGAAGGGTGGGTGAGTAAATTTGCAGACGATACTAAAGTCGGTGGTGTTGTCGATAGTGAGGAAGGAAGTAGCAGGTTACAGAGGGATATAGATAAGCTGCAGAGCTGGGCTAAGAGGTGGCAAATGGAGTTTAATGTAGAGAAGTGTGAGGTGATTCACTTTGGAAGGAAAAACAGGAATGTGGAATATGTGGCTAATGGAAAAGTTCTTGAAAGTGTGGATGAGCAGAGGGATCTAGGTGTCCATGTACATAGATCCCTGAAAGTTGCCACCCAGGTTGATAGGGTGGTGAAGAAGGCCTATGGAGTGTTGGCCTTTATTGGTAGAGGGATTGAGTTCCGGAGTCAGGAGGTCATGTTGCAGCTGTACAGAACTCTGGTACGGCCGCATTTGGAGTATTGCGTACAGTTCTGGTCACCGCATTATAGGAAGGACGTGGAGGCTTTGGAGCGGGTGCAGAGGAGATTTACCAGGATGTTGCCTGGTATGGAGGGAAAATCTTATGAGGAAAGGCTGATGGACTTGAGGTTGTTTTCGTTGGAGAGAAGAAGGTTAAGAGGAGACTTAATAGAGGCATACAAAATGATCAGAGGGTTAGATAGGGTGGACAGTGAGAGCCTTCTCCCGCGGATGGAAATGGCTAGCACGAGGGGACATAGCCTTAAACTGAGGGGTAATAGATATAGGACAGAGGTCAGGGGTAGGTTCTTTACGCAAAGAGTAGTGAGGCCGTGGAATGCCCTACCTGCTACAGTAGTGAACTCGCCAACATTAAGGGCATTTAAAAGTTTATTGGATAAACATATGGATGATAATGGTATAGTGTAGGTTAGATGGCTTTTGTTTCGGTGCAACATCGTGGGCCGAAGGGCCTGTACTGCGCTGTATTGTTCTATGTTCTATGTTCTATGAGACTGGGCAACTGACTGTTCAGCAGGCTGAGGAGGAGGTGCGAAGGAGGCACTGAATCAGGTCCCTTCTATATGGGCATCGCCTGTCCAAACCGAGCTTGTCGCCGATGACTATGGCTGAGCATGGAGACCGTGCGACATCTGTGCCAGATGATGGAGTACCTGAAACTGAGGGGGCGGAGTACCCGCTCTCCCGGTGGCTATGTGACAGTCGCCCTGATCCTTGTTGCCACAGGGTCCTTCCAGATGCCGGGTGGGGACCTGATAGCCCACCATCCCCATGACCCTCCTCCCTGCACTCCATATCCCCCACACCAGCACCTTCACCCCTGTCTGAGCTTCCCACCAGTTACACCACAGGGCATTGGCCCTGGGTCGACAGTATCAGCGGGTCTGCTCCATGGGGCGGAGGATGATGACGGCCCACAGTGCGATGAGCTCTAGTGCTCCCATCGTTAGACAGAGTCTGTCTTCCCACCCGGTGTCATATTCACTGCCCCGGCATGCGGGCTGGCAATTTCATCACACGGCCCACATGTCTTCAGTGGAAGCAGGAGTGAGGATGGGATCCTGGGGTGGTGGGGGGCGGTGGTTATGGGGTGGTGAGCAGCGATGAGTCACTCACTGGGTCGGTCCTACCACATGACAACCCCACATCACCGGCTTCCCACACGTAGCACCTCCGCCCCCGACAATGTCACCCCCATCATCCACCCCCCTCCTCCCCCTTCTGACACAACCTCTGCACCCAGCACAACCTGTCCCTCAGAACCTTTGGGCAGAGGACCGAGGCAGTTCAGAACATTGGTGAACAGTTGCTTATTTGTGACAGTGCTATGTACAATAACTGTGCCCTAGCCCCTAACGCTATCCTATGTGCTGCAGCAGTGCCAACATAACTGATATCTACCTTACTAATCTTATGTGTCCGAATGCTCCATCTAGGTGGGTCCCCAGGTGATGCATCAGAGGTGGAGGCAGCTTGCTGAGTTTCCCACCCTGTGACCTGTTACCCTTTGGCGGCCGTCTTCTGGACGACCAGGCCTGGATGGGCACAACAGGTGTCACAGGTGGCGTGCTGCCACCCTGTTCTGTCCGCTGTCCATTGGATGCACTAGGGAGGGATTCAGAGGCGCTGCGGTGTTCCGGCACCTCCTCTGCAGGAGTCACCGGCACGGGCCCCATCACCTCCTCATTGGTATGCTCGATGGACCCCAGGCTACTCTGTGGGCTTGTGAGCAACCAGAGAGAGCTCCAGGGGCTCCGCCTTCACCTGGCAATGCCAGTCCTCAAGGCTCACTCTCATCTCGACCAGGGTCTTGATGCTCGCGCCCATGGAGCACAGAGATTGGGTCAGGTCCCTCTGGGACTGTTCTCTGTCCCTCTGAGACTGCGCCGTGTCACTCAGGGACCGTGCCAGGTCCCTCCGTGTCTGGCTCCAGTCTGCCAGCGCCCAGCCAATGCTCTCGATGGTGACAGACTTGCATGTGAGACATTCTACTCAGCAGTGGATAAATAGAGGGTGAGGCTCGGGGCCTTCTCTGCCTTCAGGGAGCTGGGAGAAACTGGATTTACTTGTGAGAGCCTTTACTGGGGAAGATAATCAATCAGTGACTTCACATGAAAAAACAGATTCATTGGTTGCTGAGAAACTATTGTCGATAAGTATCTGCAAATAGCTGAAAATTTGAAAACTTTATTTTTAAAAAATAGCTATTTAAAATTATTTAAGAAACACAAGCAAAGGGAAAGTAAAGGTAAGGCACAGCAAAATAAATTTTACATAAGTAAAGCAAAGTAAAATATAGCTACCGTAAATAAAGTGAAGTTGAGGCATGGCAGAACAGCTTGGTTGTGTGGAATGTGTGTCCTGTAGCATGTGGAAAGTTATGAACGCTACTTATAACCTAGATGACCACATCTGTGGGAAGTGTCACCAGCTGCAGAAATTTGAGCTCCAGGTTTCAGAGTTAGAGGAGCAGCTGGGAGTCACTGGGGTGCATCAGTGAGACTGAGAGCGAGATGGATAGCATGTTCAGGGAGGTGGTCATGCCACAGGATAGGAACATACAGACAGACAATAAGAATAACAATCTTTACTCGTGTCACAAGTGGGCTTACATTAACGCTGCAATGAAGTTACTGTGAAAATCCCCTAGTCGCCACATTCCGGCACCTGTTCGGGTACACAGAGGAAGAATTTAGAATGTCCAATTCATCTAACAAGCATGTCTTTCGGGACTTGTGGGAGGAAACCGGAGCGCCCGGAGGAAAACTAGGCAGTCGAGGAGATCCAGGCAGGTCGTGTAGGAGTTTCCCGAGATGATTTCACTCACCAATCGGTTACTCGTTCCTTGGAGTGCAGTCAGAGCCAACCCGTGGCACCATAGATGGTTTAGCTGCACAAAAAGGGAGGAAGAAGAGTAGAAGATCAGTATTTATAAGAACATAAGAACTAGGAGCAGGAGTAGGCCATCTGGGCCCTCGAGCCTGCTCCACCATTCAATGAGATCATGGCTGATCTTTGCGGACTCAGCTCCCCTTTCCGGCCTGAACACCATAACCCTTAATCCCTTTATTCTTCAAAAAACTATCTATCTTTATCTTAAAAACATTTAATGAAGGAGCCTGTACTACTTCACTGGGCAAGGAATTCCATAGATTCACAACCCTTTGGGTGAAGAAGTTCTTCCTAAGCTCAGTCCTAAATCTACTTCCCCTTATTTTGAGGATTAATTATATATTAATCTATAGGGGCTTAATTAGTTAAAAGAACAGACAGGCATTTATGTGGCAGTCGACGTGACTCTACAATGCCTCCCTGGTGCCAGAGTCAAGGATGTCATGGAGCTGCTGCAGAACATTCTTCTGGGAGAAGGTGAACAGCCAGAGGTCATGATCTGCATTGGCACCAAAGACGAAGATAGTAAGGGTGGAAAGGGAGGGGTGAGGTTGTGAAAGCAGTTTTCAAGGAGCTAGGAAGGAGATTAAGATGCAGGGCCTCAAAATCAGAAATCGTAGGATTACTCCCAGTCCCATGTGCTAGTGAGTATAGGAATAGAAGTGTTGAGCGATTGAACACATGGCTGGAGAATGGGTGTAGGAGGGAGGGTATCGGATTTCTGAGGCACTGGGACCAGTTCTGGGGGAGGTAGGACCTATACATGATCGATTGCACCTGAACAGAACTGGGACTAATATCCTCACAGGGAGACTTTTTATTGCTGGGAAAGAAGGACAGTGGCATTTGAATGGTAGTGACAAATAAGTCCACAAGCTCCTCACACTTGTTGTGGAGGTGAGGTTGGTGGGTTGGAAGTGGGTAGGTGCAGGAACAAAAGGGTTAACTGGGCATCTATCTTATTACTATTTGTTGGATCTTACCATCCACAAAATGGCTGCCGTATAATCACACTCCCTTCAAAGTAACTTCCTGAGTGATGTGTTAGGTCATTGGGCATTATAAATATTATATTCTCTTTTCTAAAGATAAACATAATAATCAAAGGTAGGCCAGTTAAACAGGATAGAATTTTGTGTATCTGACCTTGTTGTGACAAGGATATAAGACAAGGTCAGATAAGTGAAATTTTCTTAATTTCCTTGAGACAAGGATGGTTTAAAAAAAAAATATTTATATCATCGCACTAACCTAATATCTGTTGATTAGAATAACAGATAGATTTTCCCAACATGTGTGGATTCCAATGGCACTAATGATATTAGGCCCAAAGCAGATAATTGGAATCTGTGATATGTGAAGGCCAGACTTGCAAGACTGCCCTTTATCTACCAATGTACTCAAGAGTTGCTAACGATTTTCAGAAATTTATGCTACAAACACGAGAAGCTATTTTTCTGAAGTTAGCATTCTGCTTCCCTTCAGGAGGAATGCACAATACTGCAGATTTCGGGAATCAAAACTGAAAATGCTGGAAACATTCAGCAGATCAGGCAACAACTGCGGAGAGAGCAAGAGGCGATGTGGGTAATTTTAGGCCCCGACAATGTGGGGGGGGGGCGGTCGGGGATTTGGGACAGGTGAGGTTTTGGAGGTTTTGAAACTTTAAACTCATTTCCAACCCACCTACATCTTGGTTCATGAGGGCAGGATAAAGAGCAGGCAGTTAACCCCTTCTTTGGAGTTGGATGAGTCAATTAAATAAGACTGGTAGCCTCAGATTTAACCTGCTTTTCAGGTTTAACCATGACTGGCCAAGAGGAAGACGAGACAGCTTTGTGGAGAAGATAGTCACCTTCACAGCACTCCTTTTGGGCCAGGAGGAGCAGGAGTGGTTTCCCTCTGGCAGTCACAAACCTATCCTATTGTCGTGGCGCAGAACAGCACTGGCAAATGGGATTAGAATAGATAGGTGTTTGATGGCTGGCACCAGCACGATGGGCCGAAGGGCTTCTTTCTGCACTGTAAAGCTCTATGACTGGATGACTGTACAACAGTCCTCATCAGACATGGTCCTGTACAAAAAACCCTCAGGGGTTGGCAATTGGGCAGCCTCAGCCGTCCCTAGGAGACCACCCTCGCCCGGGAGGTCGAGGATCAGACACCCACATCCCCTTTTTTGCAGACTCCCTCCCAGCTGCTGTGACGTGTCCCTGAATAGTCCCATCCAACTGACAGCCCAGCTTGTCAATTAGATTGACTTCTGGCCAGAGATTCTGGTCAAAATTAAAAATGAACACTGTGGGCCAAAGCTCCACAGCATGCAGGGAAACCCAAAATTCTAGGTTTCCTGATTGCGGAATACACCCTCACCCCACACCTCCTTCTACGCTGCCCACATCCCATGGTTCATGGGATATGGGCATCGCTGGCTGGGCCAGCATTTATTGTCCGTCCCTGAGAGCATTTAAGAGTCAACCACATTGCTGTGGATCTGGAGTCACTTGTCGGCCAGACCAGGTAAGGATGACAGATTTCCTTTCCCTCAGGAAAGACCAGGGCGAACATTTGAGGTCAATGAAACTCAGTTCTGATGAAAGGTAAGTGACCTGAGACATCAAGCTTCTGTGTTTTCTCTCTGTACTATGCCAGGAGACAATAAGAAGGCTAAACAGGTTTATTTTAACTCAACAGTTTTAGCAGCAGACGCTGTGTGCAACGCTAAAAATGTCCCAGTCCTGGATTATCAGAACTCCCAATCTGGGACTGGGAACAGCATTTACAGGACACACTAATGAGTCACAATTGAGTAGGCCTCCTCCGCCCTCTACCATGGCAACCGTGCTCTATGAGCCCCACTGGGAGATCGACTGGAGATCATGAGAGACCTCGGGCGGGATTCTCCGACCCCCCGCCGGGTCGGAGAATTGCCGGTGGCTGGCGTGAATCCCGCCCCCGCCGGTTGCCGAATTCTCCGGCACCGGATATTCAGCGGGGGTGGGAATCGCGCCCCGCCGGTTGGCGGGCCCCCCCCCCCGGCGATTCTCCGGCCCGCGATGGGCCAAAGTCCCGCTGCTGGAATGCCTGTCCCGCCGGCGAGAATCAAACCACCTCTCTTCCCGGCGGGACAAAGCAGTGCGGGCGGGCTCTGGGTTCCTGGAGGGGGCCCGGAGTGATCCCGGGGCGTGCCCCCACGGTGGCCTGGCCTGCGATCGGGGCCCACCGATCCGCGGGCGGGCCTGTGCCATGGGGGCACTCTTCCTTCCGCCTTCGACATGGTCTCCACTATGGCGGAGGCGGAAGAGACCCCCTCCACTGCGCATGCGCGGGGATGCCGTGAACGGCCACTGACGCTCCCGCGCATGCGCCGCACAGCAAAGTCATTTCCGCGCCAGCTGGCGGGGTACCAAAGGCCTTTCCCGCCAGCTGGCGGGGCGGAAATCAGTCCGGCGCGGGCCTAGCCCCTCAAGGTGAGGGCTCGGCCCCTCAAGATGCGGAGAATTCCACACCTTTGGGGCGGCGCGATGCCGGACTGATTCGCGTTTTTGGCGCCGGTTGGCGGATATTGCACCGATTTCAGAGAATCCCGCCCCTCATGAGAGTTATCACACTCTCCATGATACTGCCTGACCTGCTGATTGTTTCCCGCATTTACTTGATTCCATTCAAAATTCTTGTGGTTATAAACAAAAGGAGGAAGTTGCTGTTGCAAAGCACATTTTCCTGAAGGTCGTGGCTCTTTGATTGGATTTGATTGCTGCACTTCTGCTGAATTCATGCTGAGTAAATAAACACTGACACTTTTCGCCTTCCCCCTGTTATTGTCTGAGAGATTTTAAACGTGGCAATTGACTGATTTCATCAATAAAGAAGACAAGAAAACCTATTATTTCAGACTGTTTAATGGAAATATACTTCAGTACCAATTGTTCAAATTAATTTGATAGCAACAGAATTTTTAGATAGTTTTTATTCTGTTATTCATTCTGATATGCAATGAAGATGAGTCACGGTGCTTTGCAGGCACTTGCTGTAACAACAGTGCTTAAAAATGGACCGTTGAAAACCAATTATTTACATGGCGAGTCAGCTCCACATTTAAATAGATACGACCATCATGGAAAATGGTTGCAACAACGTATATTTAGATAGTGCCTTTTGCACTGAAGTGCTTCTCAGGAGTGCAAGAATAGACACCAAAGCTATAGAAGGCCATTTTAGGTAAACGGGCAAGAGAGCTATGAGGGGCATTTTGAAGGGAAACAAAGAGAAGGAGAGAAATTTAAGGACGAAATTTAAGACTTTAACTTTAAAGCTCGCGAGGCGTTTCGAGCATCACAAATCTCGCGAGAGGCCTCTCGTGAGTCTGAGCGGCCTTGTCCCGATACCAATGCCACCCGGATGGCATCTGAGCATTGCCAGGCTGACAGGGACACTGCCAGAATGCCAGGCTGGCATTGTGCCTGTGCCGGGGTTCAGGCCTGGGGTGCCCTGCCCGTATGAGGTGGGATGCGGGGTGGCCCCCAAGAACCCCCTTGTAAGTGAGTTGGGGCTTTGGGGGTCTGGGGGCCGCACCAGGGAGGTTGAGAGATCGGGGTGCCATTTAAAAATGGCGTCCCGATCTCCTCCTCCAGTGAGGAGTTCTGGCGAGCGAGTGCAGGAAATTTGACTAAGTGTGGCCTCGGCGGAGCATTTCCCGCTGTGGCGCCGGACTGCAACAGAATCCCGTTCGATACCATGGTCGTTCTCGGCGCTGCGAGAAACACCTGGCTAAACGAGCTCGATACGGGACTGTGTTGCAATTCGATTAGATCGCGCCCATGACAGTGAAGCAGAGCTGGTGTTGTCAGCAAAAATGAGAAAACTAATGCTGTCACCAAGGGACAGCATGTAAATGAGAAATAAGAAGGGGCCATGAACAGCTGTCTGGGAACTCTCGAAGTCATGGTGCAAGCTGAGAATGTGGAAAGATAGGTCGTCAAAAGTTATAATCTGGCTTTCATAGATTCCTTAGAATTTACAGAGCAGAAGGAGGCCATTTGGCCCATTGAGTCTGCACCGACCCTTGGAAAGAACACCCGACCTAAGCCCACAACTCCGCCCCATCCCTGTAACCCAGTAACCACACCTAACCTTTTTGGACAATAAGGGGTAATTTAGCATGGCCAATCCACCTAACCTGCACATCTTTCCTGGAGCTAATCCACTTGATTAGATTGGTAAGAATGGAACCACATGAGTGCAGTTCCACCCAATTAGACAACAGTGGAGAAGTGTTGGAGGAGGATGGTGTGGTCAACCATGTCAATGGCTGCAGGCAGGTCAAAGATGAGGAGGCCATGTTTATCTTTAAGACAGTCACATAGGATGTAATTTGTGACTTTCAGTCTGGGTCTGTTGGTGGGGCAGCAGAAACATAATTGGGGATGGGTAGAGGGGCAGGGTTGGTGTAGATGTTATGAGGGGAATGGGAGTGGGTGGGGAATGAGTGGTGGTTGAGAGATGGAGGGCTATTAAAAAATTTTTTTTAATTCAACATAGTGCAGAAGGAAGGAGGCAAGCCTTCTGTCCAGCTCACCTCAACACATGGCAGCCTCTGAATTCACTGTGGGGATGGCAAACCCGATTTCCAACCCCCCCCCCCCCCCCCCCCACCGGTCCCCCCGCTCCTCCCCAGAATGGAAATCCGACCTGCAGGAGGTCATTTTTGTCTCGTTTGCAGATTTGGGGATTTTCCTATCTCTGTACACCCGACCAGGGAGTGAAAACTGGGGCCTAAGCTTCACAATAGCCTCAAACATGAAGGGCTAAATAATACATTGCGTTTCAGTGGGCATGGCCCATACCCAGAAATGGGTGGATATCTGTCACCCACCGTTGTCTCTGTGGAAAAGTTGTTGTGGTTCTGGCGTGAGGAGGGGAGGCACTCAGACTTGAGATAGTGTCTTCCCTGCCAACCATTATACAGATCCTCCCGTACCTTGGAGGCATGATGGGATGAAGTTACCTGAGAATGGTCATCATTGCAATGTTGGTCATCATTGCAATGCTGTACTTCATTCACCTCAGGGTAGTGGTGTAGTGGTATTGTTGTTGGGCTAGCAATCTAGAGACGCAGGGTCATCCTCTGGGGCCCGTGATCGAATCCCGCCATGGCAGATGGTGAAATTTGAATTCAACAAAATATCTGGAATTAAAGGTGTAATGCTGACCTTGAAACCATTGTCGATGGTTCACTAATGTCCTTTAGGGAAGGAAATCTGTCGTCCTTACCTGGTCTAGCCTACATGTGACGCCAGATCCACAGCAATGTGGTTGACTCTTAACTGGCCTCAGAGTTGGACAATAAATGCTGGCCCAGCCAACGATGCCCCCATTCCATGAACGAGTAAAAAAAAAAGGAAAAGACGCCCATAAAAGAAATAGGACTATTCCCGATCTGGAGGAGGAGGTGCTGTTGCTGTCCTCAAAGGAATGCATCCGCTCCATCAGAAGAGGAAGGCCTAATGCCTATTAGTAATAAATCAATCAATCAATAACAATGCTGGGACGATTGCAAGGGGCTGAAACCAGATCTGGAACATGGAGGATGAGGGGTTCCAAAGCCTGGCATGTGTAGTTCATGCATTCAAAAGCAGGGAGGTCTCCCAGTAAAAACATTGTGGGGTAGGTTTTCAGGTCCTCGTTGCGGGCGGCATGGAAAATTTGACCGACATTGAAAGATCCATTGATCTCAGAAGGAATTTCTAGTCTTCGGGCAGAGGGAACAGGAAAATCCAGCCCTGTGAGTTTGCTACAAGTATTGTTTAGTTGTTGTAAGGTCTCATATTTCCGAGCAGTTGCCGTACCAAGCTATGATACAGCCGGATAGGAGGCACATCTGTTGAAGTTTGTGAGAGTCGATGCAGACATGCCGAATTTCTTTAGCTTCCGGAGGAAGTATAGACGTTGTTGGGCTTTTTTGATTGTTGCATCAACGTGAGTGGACCAGGACAGACTGTTGGTGATGGCGACTCCCAGGAACATAAAGCTATCGACCATCTCCACTTCGGAGCCATTGATGTAGGCAGGAGAGGAAGGGTGTCATCCCCATTCTCCTGCCTTCTCCCCTTAACCCCTGATCCCCTTATTAATCAAGAACCTATCTATCTCTGACTTAAAGACACTCAGTGGTTTGGCCTCCACAGCCTTCTGCGGCAAAGAGTTCCACAGGTTCACCATCCTCTGGCTGAAGAAATTCCTCCTCATCTGTTTTAAAGGATCATCCCTTTAGTCTGAGATGGTGTCCTCTTGTTCTAGTTTTTCCTACAAGTGGAAACATCCTCTCCACATCCACTCTATCCAGGCCTTGCAGTATCCTGTAAGTTTCAATAAGATCCCCCCTCATCCTTCTAAACTCCAACGAGTACAGACCCAGAGTCCTCAACTGTTCCTCACACGACAAGTTCTTCATTCCAGGTATCATTCTTGTGGACCTCCTCTAGACCCTTTCCAAGGCCAGCATATCCTTCCTTAGATACGGGGCCCAAAACTGCTCACAATATCCCAAATGGGGTCTGACCAGAGCCTTATACAGCCCCAGAAGTACACCATAGTCTTGTATTCTAGCCCTCTTGACATGAATGCTAACATTGCATTTGACTTCTTAACTGCCGACTGAACCTGCACATTAACGTTAAGAGAATCGTGAACAAGGACTCCCAAGTCCCTTTGTGCTTCTGATTTCCTAAGCATTTCCCCATTTAGAAAATAGTCTATGCCTAAATTCCTCTTTCCAAAGTGCATAACCTCATACTTTTCCACATTGTATTTCATTTGCCACTTCATTGCCCACTCTCCTAGCTTGTCCAAATCCTTCTGCTGCCCCCTTGCTTCCCCAATACTACCTGTCCCTCGACAGATCTTTGTATAATCCGCAAACTTAGCAACAGTGCCTTCACAGTTCCTTATTCCAGATCATTAATGTATATTGTGAAAAGTTGCGGTCCCACCACTAGTCACCGGCTACCATCCTGAAAAGACCCCTTTATCCCCACTCTCTGCCTTCTGCCAGTCAGCCAATCCTCTATCCATGCCAGGATCTTACCCTTAACACCATGGGCTCTTAACTTATTTAACAGTCTCCTATGCGGCACCTTGTTGAAAGGCCTTCTGGGAATCTAAATAAATCAATTCCACAGTTTCTGCTTTGTCTAACTTCCTTGATACCTCCTCAAAGAACTCTAACAGATTTGTCAGACATGATCTCCCTTTGACAAAGCCGTGCTGACTCAGTCCCATTTTACCATGCACTTCCAAGTACTTCGCGATCTCATCTTTAATAACAGACTCTAAAATCTTACCAATGACCGAAGTCAGGTTAACTGGCCTATAATTTCCCGTCTTCTGCCTCCCTCACTTCTTAAACAGTGGTGTTACATTAGCCACTTTCCAGTCCTCTGGGACCCTTCCTGCCTCCAGTCCAGGGGCCCATTGCCAGGGTGACAGATGGACTGGGAGCTTGGACACTACGCAGCTCCCACAGAGGCAGGTAAGGCCAGGCAAAGGGGGGCATTGCACTGGAGCACAAGGAAATTAATTAAGAAACCTCCACACTCGTCAAAAGGTGGGACACATGGTGGGTTTTGTATCTGTTATCATTTGCTGTTTCTTCAGCAAGTGTTAATAAACTTTAAATTCACTGTCCCTCATGAAAAAGTTAATTTTGTCTTTAAGTGCTCCAGGAATTTTCTTGGGAAAATGTTCCTGTTTTCAGTGTGGGCGGCATGGTAGCACAGTGGTTAGCACTGTTGCTTCACAACGCCAGGGTCCCAAGTTCAATTCCCGCTTGTGTCACTGTCTGTGTGGAGTCTGCACGTTCTCCCTGTGTCTGTGTGGGTTTCCTCCGGGTGCTCTGGTTTCATCCCACAAGTCCCGAAAGACGTGCTTATTAGGTGAATTGGACATTCTGTGTACCCGAACAGGTTCCAGAGTGTGGCGACTAGGGGATTTTCACTTTAACATCATTGCAGAGTTAATGTAAGCCGACTTGTGACAATAATAAAGATTATTGTTATTATTATTATTAACATTAGTTAAGATGTTAAAATGCCTAGGAAATCAAAATTGTGTGTGTGCTGACAGGACGTTCTCAGAGAGCTCACAGCCTAGATGGGATGTTGAGACACAGGCAATTTAATTTAATTTGAATAAGGTGAGTGGGCTCCAGATTTCTAGGCCCACAGGCCTACTGTATTTTTGCGTTCAGACTTGATGACATTGGGAACATGGACTGGTGCCATCATGTATGATAATACATCAGCGCAGGCATGGCACAGGCATGTTTTGGCCAGGTATTATTCTATCCGCAGTGTGATATTAGAAGTTTTGACATTGTGTCATGCATTTGCAACCAAACATAAATGTGTGCCAAACACTTTATCACTATGGTAGTGACCTTTAACTTAAGAAAATTCAAATCATAATAACAACCATCTTGTTGGCCTAGATTGGTTGGAATTGTTTTGAGGGTCAGTAGATAAGACAATGCCCTATTTTATGTACAGCAGCTTTATTTTTGTAAATGTTTAATAGTTTATACAAATTTGGGAGTAGCTTTAACCTTTACTTCTGCTTTAAGCTTTACTTCTGAGGTTCACCACCTCATGAATTTTAAACAAAAAACTTTCAACGCCATGAAGAAAATGACAACAGCAATGAACTAAATGATTGGAAGATTATGCTCATGCTGCTCTATATTCTATCTACTCTCTGTCTCCTGCACTGTGTTATGTCTGTTGTCTGTCCTTGGGCAGTAATCCACTAACAACAGGCTTAACTAGGATATCCTGTGTAAATATCTTTAATAAATAAATAATATCCCAATTACTTCTCATTGTTCCTGGAAGCTGAAGTTATATTGAGGAAAGTTAAGTTTTGAACTAAGGTTTCTGTGCAGAAAGCAGCAGGATTACGCCTTTTGTGCGAAAAACTGAATGGAAATGTTACACAGAAGCCTTTTTGAAGTTAGAAAATAAATGTCCATTCATCTTTAATCTTTATATTACTGGCATACCTTCAGACATTTCATTATTGTTTGTGGTATCTTCAGTGTGACCCCAATTTATGAATATTATTAAGGCTCTGACAAAAGCTGTCGTGCAATTTATCCACTGTAGCTACGGGACTCCTTAGTAGGCCATTAATTTCAGAGGGTGGAAATTCAAATGCGGCAGACATCTTTCTGGCAAGCCTTCAATCCTCAAGTGAACCATAACTCAGAGTAAAGAATGTTTCATTCCAGGACTGTCAGCTATGTGTTTTTATAGAACACTTCTCCTGTTGTGTCACTTCAGCTCTGTTTGCTGGAGGCTCACCCCAGTCAAAATCAACATTGAGCTTTCTGGTGCGAATGTGTCAAATTATTCAATCAGGCTTCTGTAAAATTGAGAGGACGTGCCACATTTAAATAATGCAACTTTGAAGCAACAGGTAAAATCGAGAACAATATCTGCCTGTGCGGCACAAAGACAGCTGATGAAGAAAGGGGATCATGTGCATGAGTCCAAAGTATCTCCCCCAGTGACAGAGGGTGTGGAAAACCACCAAATAAAGGTTAACCCTGAGAGTGAGTTGGACTGATCAGTTCTTGATTGTTTTTCCATTTCAGAATGTTCTCCTATAATATTATCGAGTCTGCTTCACGTCTAGCCATTCAGCTGCTTTCCTTTGCAAGTTGATTTTTTTTTCATATCGCAAAAAGGCCTGCATTTTCTCAGTGATATTTCCTTGTAAATAGGAATGAAAAGAAAACTCTGGGTTTTCTGTGATTGCTGAGGTGTAATGGGGTATGGCAAAAGATTGAGCTGTTACAATGTGGCTTGTCTGAAAGCCAATTTGACAAATATACATTTAATTAACCTGACAATAGGTATTAATGACTTGGAAAGTATCCAAAAATGATGCCAGATGGTTTCATTGCAGTGAGTGCAAGTCAATTTGATTTAATTCAGGCTGCTTCAGATAATCTTAGCTTCCTTTTCATTTGTGGGTTGCAAATCAGGCTGTCTTGGTCAAAATTTCAACTTTCAAGTAGCAAGAATGAAGGCATGAAATAAAAATACCTTCCTGCGTCCAGGAATGCCATTTTTAAATCACCAAGTGTGTGACTCGAGGACTGGCTCCGCTCTTGACAGAATTGAGCAGAATTCTTTGCTGGCGCAGACACATTGGGCGCGATTCAGTAGGCTTGAGTTAAAATTACAGCATGGCACTGCCTGGGTGCCAGGCTGGCAGTGGCCAGGTGCCCGGGTGCCAGAGGGAGAGCTAGGGTGCCACCCAGCCTGCCCCCAACTACCCAGGGGTCTCCAATGGCCTGGGTGACCCCTCCCCAGGCACCGTTATGCCTGGTCCACGGTTGTGTAGACCAGTATTAAATGGTGCCTTGGCGAGGTCTCCCAGGCATGGCCATTGTGTCCCGGGCACCGGATGAATCCGGTGAACATATATTTAAACGAGCCGAATGGCTCATTTAAGTATGCTGACTTGGATCACACCCAGTGAGGGTGGGATCCAGATCGCAACGACTCGCAAGATTCCGTTGAATTTTGCGAGACGTTTCGAGCATCGTGAATCTTGCGAGAGGCCTCTCGTGAGATTCAACGGCCTGGTTCCGAACACCAAGTCAGGCATGACAAGGCCTCTGAATCGCACCGAATGGGCTGAATGGACTTTTCTGTGCTGTAACTTTTCTAAGGTTCCATGAAACAATATCAACTCCATCTTCCACGTAATTGTAAAACTTGTGTAAGTGAGTGTGAACGGAATATCTTTCAGATTTTTCATAGTCAATGCAGTTTCTTTAAAGGATAACCACCACTGTAATGTAGCTAAATACAAAAGCCAATTTGTGTGTACAAAGGTTCCCCAGTAAATTCTATGAACAGCAAGGACCAGGTCATTTGTTGAAGTGGTGGTGGTTCAGGGATCAAACAAAATGGCCAGGACATCAGAAGTGGTTTCCTGCTCTTCTTTCAATCATGAAAGGGATCTTTTACATCCAAATGGAGGACAGAGAGGGCCACATTTTATATTTCAGCAAAAAACTAGTGGAAAATATTTGGAAGAACAAATTTGCAAAGGAGCGAAGACAAGAATGATAGTGTTGTTTATGAATGGGGGATTATTAACCAAATATAGACTGGGATAGTAGCAGTGTAAAGGCAGGGCAGCACAGTGGCTCAGTGGGTTAGCCCTGCAGCCTCACGGCGCTGAGGTCCCAGGTTCGATCCCGGCTCTGGGTCACTGTCTGTGTGGAGTTTGCACATTCTCCCCGTGTTTGCGTGGGTTTCACCCCCACAACCCAAAAAGATGTGCAGGCTAGGTGGATTGGCCACGTTAAATTGCCCCTTAATTGGAAAAAATGTATTGGGTACTCTAAATTTATTTTTTTTAAAGCAGTGTAAAGGCAGAGAGGGACGTGAGTGTTCAGGAGGATTTTCTACAGCAGTTTGCTTCCAGTCCAACAAAAAAATGAGGCACAGCTCGACTGAGGGCCAAGTGGATCAAGTGACAGTAGGAAATCATTATATCACAAGGTTTAGGTTGGCTATGGAAAAGGATTAGGAACAATCCAGAGTAAGAATAATTAGCTGGAGGGAAGTGAAGTGTGATGGTGGATCTGACTCAGATAAATTAGAACCAAAGGTTGGCA
Source organism: Scyliorhinus torazame (assembly GCF_047496885.1). Classification (NCBI taxonomy): domain Eukaryota; kingdom Metazoa; phylum Chordata; class Chondrichthyes; order Carcharhiniformes; family Scyliorhinidae; genus Scyliorhinus; species Scyliorhinus torazame. The sequence goes on along the minus strand of NC_092710.1, from coordinate 273,882,438 downwards.
AAAACTGTAACTGAAGAAGAGGCTACCTTTAAAGAAGAGGTAGAGTTGGGACACACGGTTAAGGTCCATTCTTACAAAAAGAAGCAAACAAATCCAGAGCTCTCTGGTAAAAAAAGAGAAAAAGAGTAAGATGCAGAAGAAGAATTGCATGCATGACAGATGTCAGGCAGGTAATACAACCAAGAAGCAGGCCAAATAAAACTACAACCCTTTTAATCCCCTGGGCTTGTAGCCATCTGGGATGGCCACTTCCCGCTTACAAAATGGACACTTTGCAAAGATTGCAGGGAAAATGGACAATACTAAGAAAGCAAGCAGGTACAAGGTTTGTCTGTTGATTGGAGCCATAGCTCCCAGACAAGACCGATACTGCAAACCATTTCCATACTAATGAGCCATCCCCGGGGACAAAAGAGTAACATTTAAGTAAACGATACCAAGGCAGACACCCCGGCGCCAGAGGAGACCAGAACAAAGCAGGCCAACGGCCACCTAGGACGCGCCCAGCCATCAGGGCACCCACCCCTCTATTGGAGGAAATCGATATGAACAATTGGGAAACAGCCCAATTAATTGGGGCCAAGTTCAAGACCCGCCCAAAAGCGCGCAAAGCCCCTTTTGGGTATAGGAAGGATCCCCCAAGAGAGAATCGCTCTCCTGTGGCTCTGGCTCTCACCAAGGAGAGACCTGCCCAACAGCAACATCAGAACAAGTAAGTCCAAGGCCAACGCACGCTACGAGACAGACGCTCCTAGCTGTTATTCCGTACCAATTCGGTTTTGAACCTTGTGGCGGTATCGAGAGATACCTGGCGACTCTAGAGCAAATGTAATTAGAATGAAGGAAGGCGACCATATTAGCCACCATCTTCAGAGCCAAATTAAGAGAAACACAATTAGCAACATTTACTGGCGACATCTGACGGGACTCGACTTAGAAGTGGCCTAACCACTCCGAGAGAACCCAAATTTGAATTGGAATCCAATTAGAAACAGAACAATACTGATCAAACCTCCGAGATTCGGAAGTGTGTTAATACATGCGTACTCTCAGGGATTCAAGGTAAACCTGAGAGATTTTGTTGCGTAAAGCTGTCAGGAGTTTTGTAGGCCGGAAATTAGCGTAAGCCGTACATGTGTTTACATCATGACTTTATCACCCCCTGTTCCAAATTCAGTAGAGAACCCAGATAGAGAAATAGCAATGAAGGCAATGGAATGCCTTATGAACCCCCAGGAATTCGAGGTCGCAGCGACCAGTAGAGTAGAACAGTGTCCCGTATGGGAAGAGGAAATCAGGAAGTACCTCAAAGGGAAAGGATGGCCCCTTTGGAGCAAATTCTGCGCGAATGAGGAAAGAGGTCCCGGGAGTATAGGACACACTTGGTGGGAGAACCCCTCAGAGATCCACAAGAAGAGCTTAGGGAAAGCTCGCAAGCCGATGGCAATCGTGACCTGCTTGGCACAATTGCGAGGCACAGAGAAGGTCGTTAGGACGCTCCGTAGAGAGATAGAGGAGAGAGAGAGAAATAGTGAGGGAGATGTGAGTGAAGTAGAGAAAGAGAATAAAGATTTAAAAGAGCAGTTAGCAGCGAGGGACAGAGAGGTGGATGATGCCAAGTGGGCACACTAGTCTTGTCTCGCCCATTTGAGTTGTTTTCAGACCCAATATGAGAAGGCCTACCAGGACACGCAACGTGCGGTCTTTGTAAGACAAGAAACCGAGCAACAGGTAGAGAAATTGCAGAAACAGTGCAATGATTTGAAATCAGCCCGACGAGCGCTCCGCACATCCACGACGGGACAAAGGCAGAGCTCAGTAGATCACGCAAAGTGCCGGAAGCAAATTGCAGAATTGCAATCTCTGTTTTCTGTCCAGAATGGGTTTCAAAATACGTTTGGATCCCAATTAGACCAGGAAAACGCCCCGATTGGCAGGAGTTAAATGAGACTGCCCACAGATACGTACATGGGACATGTACGCAAGAAAAACCCCAAAAGAGAAAAGCACCCCAATCCCCGACTGAACAGGCAGAACACACCCCCATGAACCGCAGGGCCGCAGCAGAAGGAAACGCAGATTTCCTGTATGCAACCCCATTAACCGTGACCCAATTACGGGATGCGTGTGGAAAAATTTCACTGTTGCTTCCCACATCAGACCCCCACCAGTTTTTCGCGAGAGTTAAACAGCAGGCTACCATGTACGGCCTGGACGGAAAGGAGCAAGTGAAGCTCACAGTTTTAAGCCTCAACCCTTCAGTCATGGCAGCCCTTCCTGGCCCACAGAATGGAGGAGGAGGCACACTCCAAGAGATGCACACAGGGATCCTAGATGCGATCGGCTATAACAGAGGAGACCCCGTAGAAGGCCTAAACAAGTGTAGACAAAAGAAGACAGAGCACCCCATAGCGTTTGCTGGACGCTTGTGGATACATTTCACAGCAGTTTTCAGTTTCCGCAGATAATATGGCCAAATGGACTCGCATCCTAGTCTCTCACACGACAGACGCAGGACAGAGAGCTTGTCCAAATTATGACCCCTCAGACGAGGCCCACAATGAGAAATGGGTTTTGAAGAGATTGTCCCGCGCTTGGGAACAATCCGTTCAAGGCAAAACCGCATTTGCAAAACCAGATGAAGAGCAGGCAGATATGAATCCAGTTAAAGCGCACCAGAACCCTGCATGGGTAAATGAGCGCAGGAACAGCCCACCACAGCCAAAACCCCAGGAATGTTACAATTGTGGACAGTTAGGACACTTCGCACGAGAGTGTCAAGCACCCCAAAAGCAGCAGAGAATCCAACAGACAGGCACCCTAAATAAGAATAGTGCAAAGCCAATCCATAGCGTTAGCGCCCGTTCAGAGACCATAGACATGAACGGCACCGAATGACGGTGTTCGGGCTCCCCAACTTGGGTCTGCGACACCCTTTGGGACAAGTCCGGTAGACCGGTCGTAGCAGGCAAAGTTCGGGGACACCCCGTAGAATTTCTTTGGGACACAGGAGGGTCCCGCACCACACTCAATTCCTCCACGCTGTTTCAATGAGACATGTGGCCCACAACAGACACCATCACACTCAGCGGCTTTACAGGTCATTTACAACAAGGACACATCACAGCCCCTGTAGCGATACAAATAGGGAACATCACAACTAAGCACCCCGTAGTTTTGGTTGATCTGCCCCAGACAGCTGAACATATCCTGCGGATCGATTTTATGAGCTCCCACAACCTTTCTTTTGATCCGGTAAAGAAGTGTGTTTGGAAAATGGCAAAGGCAGCACGAGCCCCCGCCATGCTCAGAGTTGGAGAGTATGAAAACAGGATTAGCTCAGTAGAAGACTTCTGGTTCGACCCTTGAGCCATTAGTGCAGACAAACAGGTTAGGGCAGGAACACAAAGCAACATTTGCACAGCACAAGCACGACTGTGGCAAATTGGCTGGCTTTATGAACATTACAGGTCCCGACCCCGGACCCCAGAATCAGTAAGGATTTCCCCAGGAAACAGAGGGAAAAATCTCAAAGGTAATAGAGAGTTTACTTGATCAATGGTCAGTCGCCATGATCCATCGGGTTTCCTGACAGGCGAAATTGGTGCGCTGTTTGTGGAGGCTACTGATCTGAGTACGCCTTCTGCACTGTAAATTCTATGATAATCTATGAAGGCGTACTCAGATCAGTAGCCTCCACAAACAGCGCACCAATTTCGCCTGTCAGGAAGCCCGATGGATCATGGCGACTGACCATTGATTACCGGGAACTGAACAAAGTAACCCAAGCAGCAGCCCCCACCGTAGCCACGAGTCCCGAGACCCTGCTCAAACAGCAACTTCAGTCAAAATAAATTTCGGTTTTGGACATTAGCAACGGCTTTTGGTCCATTCCATTGGCTAAAGCGTGCCAGTACAAATTCGCCTTTATATTCCAGGGACAACAATACACGTGGACGTGCCTTCCACAAGGCTTCCACAACTCCCCCTCCATTTTCCACCGACAGCTGGCAAATGGACTAGCAAAATTTTCCTGACCCGATTGTCTGGTCCAGTATGTAGACGACTTGCTACTACAGACAGACACAAAGGGAGAGCACATTTCGCTTCTCGCCGAACTCCTAACACTCCTAAACGAAATTGGTTGTAAAGTCAACCACAAGAAGGCCCAGATTCTGCAAGAGAAAGTGATTTACGAGCAAAAGAGAATTGACTCGATCGTCAAATTGCCCCTTCCCCACAATGTCTCAGCCCTCCGGTCATTTTAAGGACTGGTTGGCTACTGCCGAAACCATATCGACAGTTTTGCCACAAAAGCATCGCCCCTATCCGACCTTCTCAAGAAAAAGGCACCTTGGGAATGGCTTCCACAGCACACGGATGCCATGGATGCTTGAAAAGAGCCCTCAGTACAGCCCCCGCATTTCAGGTCCCAGATAGATCCACTTTCCCCATACGCAATCGAAGTTGCAAGCACCGACTGAACCCTTTCGGCCGTACTCCTCCAGGAATGCCATGACCAATTACGCCTCATGGCATACGCCTCACGCATGTTAGACCCTGTTGAGCAAGGATTTTGTTGCCTGCGAAAGGCACCTGCTCGCAGTTTTTTGGGCAGTACAATACTTCGCCTACATTATAGGACTCAACCTCATCACCATCCTCACTGAACACACCCACACAGCTATTATTAGACGGTCAACTTAAAGATGGCACAGTCAGCCAAATCCGTGCAGTCCATTGGAACCTTCTTTTACAGGGACGGGACATCACAGTCAAAAGAACCAAGACCCATACCTTCCTAGCCGAAAATCTGCAATATGCAGGAACCCCTCATGAGTGTGAGATCATCACCACAAAACAGAACACAGGCCCATTTATTCCCAAAACACCTCCCAGGAAAACAGGTAATATACCCCAGAGACCCCAACCCACAGACACATGCGCACCCCTGAAAATCTATGTGGATAGCTGCTCCACAGTTTTGAACGGAAAGAGAATTACCGGTTGCAGCATTTATGTAGAGGACGCGCAGGGACGCGCCCTAGATGAGATTTCATTAAAGTTGCCAGGACACTTTGGCTCGCAGGCAGCAGAATTGGCAGCAATTGCTTATATTGTAGACCACCCCGCCTTGTTCTCGATCCCAGCAGACATCTATTCGGACAGCTTGTATGTCTGTAATAGTTTGACAAAATTCCTACCCCTGTGGGAAACTAGAGGATTCATTTCCGCAGACGGAAAGCCACTACCTCAGCCCCATTACTCCGACATATTCTAGAGACAGCCAAAAATAGAAATATGGCATAATTAAGGTTCGCAGTCATCACCGTTCTTCCCCCCCCTGGTAACGTTAAAGCAGACGCCCTAGTGAAGGCAGGTTCCAGGTTCTGGAACCCTCCCGAGAGCACCCCAGTACACACAGTTCAGGTCTCACAGACCAACAGTCAGGATATAGCAAAGGCACAGCAAGAAGTTGAAAAACTCAGGGAAGTTTTAAAAGGAACCTTCCCAGCCCTGTATGACAAGTTTAAAAACGCAATCACCACACATGACGGCGTGATTTTAAAAGAAGGCATTTATGTAGTTCCCAGCCAGGACAAGAACCAGATTATTTGTCAGTTCCATGACAATCATGGACACCAAGGCATTGAACCCACCCTAGCCCACCTCAGCCCGCTCTGCTGGTGGCCTGATTTAAAAACCGATGTTACTCACTACATTGAAAATTGCTTGATCTGTGCCCAGAACAATCCGGACAGATATGCAAGAAAGGCTCAGTTTAGTCACACCCGCCGCGTTAATGGCCCCTGGACGAATTTGCAGGTAGACTACATAGGACCCCTACCCCCCTGCAGAAATGGTTATAAGTATGTGTTGGTGGTCATCGACACCTTCACAAAATGGGTGGAAGCTTTTCCATCGAGAACGAATACGGCCAAGACAACAGCTAAAATACTAACACAGCACATCTTTACAAGATGGGGCCTCCCACGCAGTATAGAATCCGATCAAGGCTCCCATTTTACAGGACGAGTAATGAAAAACCTCCTCACAATTTTCGTAATCAGGCAAAAATTTCACATAGCCTACCACCCCCAGTCAAGCGACATTGTAGAGAGGATGAACAGGACTCTAAAAGCCACTCTCAGGAAAATGGTGCAACAGAACAACAGCACCTGGGGTTCAGTTCTCCCATTTGCTTTAATGTTCCTAAGAAACACGGTATCCACGTCCACTGGATACACCCCCCACACCCTCATGACCGGACGCCCCATGAAAGGGACAGAGTATTTATTAGGACTGGATTTGGCCAACCCCGCAGTCACCGCCCTCACGCATGAAAATGCTGTACAATAGTTAATTGAGAATATAAAGGCAGCCCAACTCGCAGCAGCTGTGAGACTTGGGACCAGGAGGAAACAAAGCAAGGCTTGTTTCGACAAAAAGTTACATGCCACCCGAGTTTGTAGTAGGGCAGCAAGTGATGCTTTCCCTATACAACCCCAGTTCATTCCTTTCCCCCAAATTTCCTGGACCGTACTCCATTTCGGACAAAGTCAGCCCCTCGGTATACAAGATCACATATCCCAATGGCAAGTCTGTGTGGTTTCACATAAACCAGCTTAAGGCTTATGGCTCATAGAACAACCATTCACACCACATCCTGCTCGCAGCAGCAGACGAGCACGCCCCGCCCACAGATGACATATTCCTACCCTCCCCCAGCCAGTCCAGCTGATTCTCAGACACAACTTCAACTTCACCCCCAGGGGCACGACTCCGCCTCGCCCTTCCTTCAACCAGCAGTGACAGCGACAGTGATAGCGACAGCAATGACAACAGCCACAGCACACCACGTTATGACTATACCCCTGCACTAGGCCCCACTCCCAGCGAGTCCGAGCATGATTCCAGTGACCCCTTCAAAATCACACACATTAAAGCCCCTGATCCAGACCCATCGCCCGACGATTACGGATTACAACCCCACAGCTCCAACCTCGACACACGATTCTGGCACCGAGACAATTCGTTCAGGCTCATCTGGAATGATGAGATGGACCCCAATTCACCCCAAGCAGATTTAGCCAAACTACTCCAGTCAAGCGTATGGCAGCTGGGAGAAGATGATGACATAGAGTCTGACTCCCACGAACCGAATCCCTTTGTGACCCTTTTCGCTATTGAGCAATGAGGTGTCCAGATGATGGAAAAAAAAGGAACCGATGGAGGGATACGGTGTCCTTTCTGATCGAACCAGCACCATGTTGTTGTATGTTTGTTTGTTTAATGTACATGTTTGTTGTTTGTAAATTTGGAATTTTTTCATGGCCCCACGCCACCACCCCTTTGACGCCCAATGACTGTTGGAGGAACTAGTTTGTCGACAGACAACCGTTCAGAGGAACTAGTTTGTCGACAGAACACCACTCATAGCTACTCTCCTGATTCGATCACGAGAGGCAGCCCATCCACGATGACCACATTCTTACCCATTCTTGCCGGTCGCTCAGGCAGTGGAGAAACGGCACTGGTCCCCACCCTGCCTGAGGACCCCCTCTGGTCAGCTACGCTCGGGTAGAGCACAAACGGCAATGGTCACCGTCCTACCCGGGGATTCCACCCATTTCTTACCCGCCGCGGCCCATACGCACCCCATTTTGCCATTTTCAGTTCGAAATTCTTTTGTTTGTTTTTGGCGACCCTTAGGTTGCTTCCGTATGCTATTTACATCCTCAAACACTAGGATGATAGATCACACTGGCTGCGAGACAGCCCGCACTATGTCAGTATTTTTCTCGGATGTCTTGTCCCAAATATTTGGTTTAAAAAAAAATGAGGGAGTCACAGATGGTGACCAATCATAATGGGTAATTGGCAACAAAGGACAGACAGACAAACATACGCGATCATAAGCAAGATAATAATAGATATTATGCTTGTGTCCATAGAACTCCGGAACCTCAGGAACCCCAGAGGAAGACAAAGAAGAAGACAGAAAAACGGAAAGATGAAGACGACCTCCGTCTTTTTCACCTGGATCTTAGCGGGATCCCTTCAGTTGCGCGCAGACGCTACCCCCCTGACCCCTACCACACAGGCCGTGAATGATTCCCACCCATGCCATACACAGAACCCCGAGATAGTTAGTCCTAAGACATTTAACAATACTCCGATCTGGTGTGATAAGTGTATCACCTGGTACTCACTATCATACATGGTAGAATCACTCTTAGTACTGGCGATACTTTGCAGTGTCGTGCAGACACTTAGAATCAGAAAATGATGAAAGAGAGCCTCCCGCTCTAGCGCCCCGGTGTACACGTTTCGCTCCCCAATTTTCAGACTTCACCAAACCCCTGAACCCCTTGACATTAATTAAAGTGCATCCGTTTCTCTTTATGTGTGTCTTGTTCAATAAAGAAATGTAAACCTCTGTGTCTGACTGCCAGGCCAGAGAAACTTGAGTTGCTGCTATTTTGTACATTTAAAGTGTTGTAGATTATTTTTGATTGCTTGAGTGAGGATAGTTTATTGAGGATAGTTGGAGGTTACAGTTTAAAAAAATTTTGTAATGCATGCCTGAATGTCATAGCGCCCCGTAAAGTTTTATACTGATGTATGTAAGTAAAATGATTTTAAGTAAAGAATTGCGTTTCATAGGATAGGGCAGTGTAGAGCCATGAATTGCTTATGGGTGTCCCGCTTGGTCAGAGAATGACGACGACGCAGTAATGTGATCCTTCACGCTTCGCATTGAGGATCACAAGGAGGGTGTGTAGCCATCTGGGATGGCCACTTCCCGATTACAAAATGGACACTTTGCAAAGATTGCAGGGAAAATGGACAATACTAAGAAAGCAAGCAGGTGCAAGGTTTGTCTGTTGATTGGAGCCATAGCTCCCAGACAAGACCGATACTGCAAACCATTTCCATACTAATGAGCCATCCCTGGGAACAAAAAGGTAACATTTAAGTAAACAATACCAAGACAGACACCCCGGCGCCAGAGGAGACCAGAACAAAGCAGGCCAACGGCCACCTAGGACATGCCCAGCAATCAGGGCACCCACCCCTCTATTGGAGGAAATCGATGAGAATGATTGGGAAACGGCCCAATTAATTGGGGCCAAGTTCAAGGCCCGCCCAAAAGCGCGCGAAGCCCCTTTTGGGTATAAGAAGAATCTCCCAAGAGAGAATCGCTCTCTTGCGGCCCCGGCTCTCACCAAGGAGAGACCTGCCCAACAGCAACATCAGAACAAGTAAGTCCAAGGTCAACGCACGCTACCAGACAGATGCTCCTCGCTGGTATTCCATACCAGTTCAACCCCAGCAGCCTCCGAACCGAACAACGGCCATTGTTCCTCTGACTGAGTGGGCGCCTGAAGATAAGTATAGGCTTTAGCAGTAGTGATAGTTTAGTTTGTAGAGTTTTATGCATGAATATATTTGACTGTGCGTGTAAATAAATGAGCATTGAGTTTGAACAAAGAACAAAGAACAAAGAAATGTACAGCACAGGAACAGGCCCTTCGGCCCTTCAAGCCCGTGCCGACCATACTGCCCGACTAAACTACAATCTTCTACACTTCCTGGGTCCGTATCCTTCTATTCCCATCCTATTCATATATTTGTCAAGATGCCCCTTAAATGTCCCTATCGTCCCTACTTCCACTACCTCCTCCGGTAGCGAGTTCCAGGCACCCACTACCCTCTGCGTAAAAAACTTGCCTCGTACATCTACTCTAAACCTTGCCCCTCTCACCTTAAACCTATGCCCCCTAGTAATTGACCCCTCTACCCTGGGGAAAAGCCTCTGACTATCCACTCTGTCTATGCCCCTCATAATTTTGTATACCTCTATCAGGTCGCCCCTCAACCTCCTTCGTTCCAGTGAGAACAAACCGAGTTTATTCAATCGCTCCTCATAGCTTATGCCCTCCATACCGGGCAACATTCTGGTAAATCTCTTCTGCACCCTCTCTAAAGCCTCCACATCCTTCTGGTAGTGTGGCGACCAGAATTGAACACTATACTCCAAGTGTGGCCTAACTAAGGTTCTATACAGCTGCAACATGACTTGCCAATTCTTATACTCAATGCCCCGGCCAATGAAGGCAAGCATGCCGTATGCCTTCTTGACTACCTTCTCCACCTGTGTTGCCCCTTTCAATGACCTGTGGATCTGTACTCCTAGATCTCTTTGACTTTCAATACTCTTGAGGGTTCTACCATTCACTGTATGTTCCCTACCTGCATTAGCCCTTCCAAAATGCATTACCTCACATTTGTCCGGATTAAACTCCATCTGCCATCTCTCCGCCCAAGTCTCCAGACAATCTAAATCCTGCTGTATCCTCAGACAGTCCTCATCGCTATCCGCAATTCCACCAACCTTTGTGTCGTCTGCAAACTTACTAATCAGACCAGTTACATTTTCCTCCAAATCATTTATATATACTACAAACAGCAAAGGTCCCAACACTGATCCCTGTGGAACACCACTGGTCACAGTCCCCCAATTAGAAAAGCATCCCTCCATTGCTACCCTCTGCCATCTATGGCCTAGCCAGTTCTGTATCCACCTTGCCAGTTCACCCCTGATCCCGTGTGACTTCACCTTTTGTACTAGTCTACCATGAGGGACCTTGTCAAAGGCCTTACTGAAGTCCATATAGACAACATCTACTGCCCTACCTGCATCAATCATCTTAGTGACCTCCTCGAAAAACTCTATCAAGTTAGTGAGACACGACCTCCCCTTCACAAAACCGTGCTGCCTCTCACTAATACGTCCATTTGCTTCCAAATGGGAGTAGATCCTGTCTCGAAGAATTCTCTCCAGTAATTTCCCTACCACTGAAGTAAGGCTCACCGGCCTGTAGTTCCCGGGATTATCCTTGCTACCCTTCTTAAACAGAGGAACAACATTGGCTATTCTCCAGTCCTCCGGGACATCCCCTGAAGACAGCGAGGATCCAAAGATTTCTGTCAAGGCCTCAGCAATTTCCTCTCCAGCCTCCTTCAGTATTCTGGGGTAGATCCCATCAGGCCCTGGGGACTTATCTACCTTAATATTTTTTAAGACACCCAACACCTCGTCTTTTTGGATCACAATGTGACCCAGGCTATCTACACCCCCTTCTCCAGACTTGGAGTAAATGTTGCTAATTGTGTTTCTCTTAATTTGGCTCTGAAGATGGCGGCCAATATGGTCGCCTTGCTTAATTCTAATTACGTTTGCTCTAGAGTCGCCAGGTATCTCCCGATACCGCCACAAGATTCAAAACCGAATACTGATCAAAGACTCGGTACACCAGTTAGTAAGTTCAAACTCAATGCTCATTTATTTACACACAGTCAAATATACTCATGCACAAAACTCTACAGACTAAACTATCACTACTGCTAAAGCCAATACTTAGCTTCGGGCGCCCACTCAGTCAGAGGAACAATGGCCGTTGTTCGGTTCTGAGGCTGCTGGGGTTGAACTGGTATGGAATAACAGCTAAGAGCATCGGTCTGGTTGCGTGCGTTGACCTTGGACTTACTTGTTCTGATGTTGCTGTTGGGCAGGTCCCTCCTTGGTGAGAGCCGGAGCCAAGAGAGCGATTCTCTCTTGGGGGATTCTTCTTATACCCAAAAGGGGCTTCGCGCATTTTGTGTGGGCCTTGAACTTGGCCCCAATTAATTGAGCCATTTCCCAATCGTTCTCATCGATTTCCTCCAAAGAGGGGTGGGTGCCCTGATTGCTGGGCATGTGCTAGGTGGCCGTTGGCCTGCTTTGTTCTGGACTCCTCTGGCGCTGGGGTGTCGGTCTTGGTATTGTTGACTTTTTGTTCCCGGGGATGGCTCATTAGTATGGAAATGGTTTGCAGTATCGGTCTTGTCTGGGAGCTACGGCTCCAATCAACAGACAAACCTTGCACCTGCTTGCTTTCTTAGTATTGTCCATTTTCCCTGCAATCTTTGCAAAGTGTCCATTTTGTAATTGGGAAGTGGCCATCCCAGATTGCTACAGGCTTCAATTTTGCTGACAAGTCTCTTGTGTGATACTTTACTTTAACTGTACTGTTTACAACAACCGTGAAAAGGTTAGGAGGGATTATTGGGTTACGGGGATAGGGTGGAAGTGAGGGCTTAAGTGGGTCGGTGCAGACTCGATGGGCCGAATGGCCTCCTTCTGTACTGTATGTTCTAGGTTCTCTGTTATTTCATCAACAACTTAAATCAAATTAGTCAAAAGCAATTTATCTTAACTAACACAAGCTGGCTGCCATTTATTATCCTTTTCCAAGTGACAATTAATTTTGTCCCAGGATACTGAGCTGAATTTAATGGTCGCTAAGCAACCCGAATAAGATTTAATCCCAATCAGACACTTACCTGTCTGCCCCACATTTAATTCAGAACATTTTCTCGAAACATCACTGACAATAGGCTGACTGATTTGTAGTTGCAGGGTTTATCTCTCTTCCCCTTTTGAACAGGGGTTAAATATTTGCAATCTTCCAATCCTTTTGCACCTTTTGCATGTCAAAGGAGTACTGGCAGATTATAGCCAAAGACTTGATAAATCCCATACAGACCAGGTGACCTGACTGCCTTGTGGGCTGCCAACCTTTAAGTATCTCGTCTTTATCTATTTTCATCCCATACAAGTTCACTACCACCACCTCTTTTATTGTGACAGTGGCGGCATCTTTAATACGGATGAAGAGTACTCATTTAGTACCTGAGTCATTCCCACTGCCTCCACAAATAGATTTCCTTTTTGGTTCCTAATTGGCTCCATCCTTCCTTTGTCTAACCTTTACTATTTCTATGTTTATTGACAGCTTTTGTTATATTGTGTTCAAATCCTTTTGTTATCTCACCTCATTTTGGGGTGGCATGGCCGCACAATGGTTAGCACTGCTGCCTCACAGCGCCAAGGATCCAGGTTCAATTCTGACCTTGATAACTGTCTGTGTGGAGTTTGTACTTTCTCCCCGTGCCGACGTGGGTTTCCTTTGGGTGCTCCAGTTTCTCCCACAGTCCAAAGATGAGCAAGTTAGGTGGATTGCCTGTGCTAAATTGGCCCTAGGTGGGGTTACAGGGATAGTGTGTGTGTGTGGGGGGGAGGTGTTGGGCCTAGGTGGGGTGCTCTTTCAGAGGGCCTGTGCAGACTCAATGGGCCAAGTGGCCTCCTTCTGCACTGTTGGGATTTTATGATTCTTCTCATTCCGATTTCTTTGACCTTTTCCAAGATGGGATCGCTGCACTCCTCCAATTCTGGTCTCTACACATTGTTGATTTGCACCATTGTCCACCATTAGTGCCCATGTCTTCAGCTGTCTAGGTCCTAAAGATATTCCTTCCTTAAACTTCCTTGCCTGCCTCTTCTATCTCTCTCTCATCTCATATTGCTCCTTAAATCCTACCGCTTTGACCAAGCTTTAGCACATCTGTCCTAATATGTTTATATAAGTCTGGGTGTCAAATGTTCATTTCTCGAAACACCCCGGTGAAACAGATAGGAGTGTTTTTGCTATGTTCAAGGTGCCATATAAATACAAGTTTAAAAAAAAAAAATTTAGAGTACCCAAATCTTTTTTCCAATTAAGGTGCAATTTAGCATGGCCAATCCACCTAGAATCATAGAATTTACAATGCAGAAGGAGGCCATTCGGTTCATCGAGTCTGTACCGGCCCTTGGAAAGAGCACCCTAACTAAGCCCACACCTCCACCCTATCCCCGTAACACAGTAACCTCACCTAAACGTTTTGGACACGAAGGGCGATTTAGCCTATGCTGCACATCTTTGGGTTGTGGAGGTTGTCATAATACACACCAGTATATCATGGTGCAGACACACACTGATGGACACACAGTGGGACCAATTAACATACACAACACTGCAGCCAATCACCAGTTAGAGCACATGCACTATAAAGACAGGGGGCATCAGGATTCCCGCTCATTTGAGTAGCACCCAGCTAGAAGCTTAGTTAAAGCTGGTATCGTATTTACCCACAGTTCAAGTATGTTTACATAGTTAACCTTTTAATAATATAGTATTGCACAACTTCAAGTGTTGATCAAGTATGTGATCCAGAACACCCAACACATCATGATACCAGGCGTGGTTGCATACCAGCCCTTCTTAGACCTACCTGCAAGTGATCTGCCTTCCACCAGCATTCCGTCATTCTGCAACATGGACAACATCAGCCCGCCGCCGCCGCTCCGCATTGCCGGCAACCTCGGGGCCAACTGGAAGATTTTCAAACAGCGCTTCCAGCTCTACCTCGAAGCCACGGACAGGGAGGATGCCTCGGACACCAGAAAGATTGCTCTTCTCCTCTCCACGGCTGGGGACCATGCCATCCATATTTTCAACTCTCTCACCTTTGCAGATGACGAAGACAAGACGAAGTTCAAGACGGTCCTCCCCAAATTTGACACTCACTGCAGCGTAGAGGTGAATGAAAGTTTTGAACGCTACATGTTCCAGCAGCGTTTGCAGGGTAAGGACGGATCTTTCCAATCCTTTTTAACGCACCTCCGCATCCTTGCGAATCTTGCAGCTACGGGCCCACCTCCGACTCCATGATACGCGACCAGATCGTTTTCGGTGTTCAGTCGGACCCCCTACGTCAGCAGCTCCTCAAAGTAAAGCAACTCACCCTAGCGACCGCCATCGAGACCTGTGTCCTACATGAAAAATGCCACCAGTCGGTACTCCCATATACAAGCGGCTGAAACGGCGCGGCAAGGTCCCCACGAGGGGGAACGGGTCCAAGTGTTTGAACACCTTCAGGGCCTCAGCCTGGATGAGGGCGGCCATTTTGCGTGCTTTTCGCGGACTCCCACGCTTGTACGCACCAAACGAGGGGACGGCGACATGGAGGAACGTAATGCTGGAGGAACGCAATGCACAGGCACGCACCACGCAGGACTACACTGCGCATGTGCGGTGACGCAGCGAAAGTGCTGACGTCACGACGTACGGCAACTGTGGCTCCGCCCATTTAAAGCGGCAATGCCTCGCAAAATCTCGACAATGCTTACGATGTGGAAGATTTGCCACTATGCTGCCTTCTGTCGAGCAGCTCAGCCTTCCAATTCATATCGCTTCAGCCAGCCTCGCAGGAATGTTCGGGCAATTCAACCACGGTCACCGAGTTCGATTCAGACCTCCCACACAGCACTGACACCGACGACCCGAAGGCGCCTTTTCGAGTTGGTGTTGTAACGAAAAACAGGCTGTCCCCGAAACAAAGACACCAGCCGCTGTCGGTATACAGCATCGATCCAGACGATGAGTGGTGTGCCACCCTGACGGTCAACCGGTCCCAAATACGATTCCGCCTCGACACTGGTGCCTCCGCCAATCTCATGGTGTGGTCTGCTTTCCAAAGCCTTCATGTCAAACCAGCCAACCTTCCATCGGCCTGTCAGCTATTGGACAACAATGGCAACATCTTTCCTGCTACCGGCTCATGCCAACTCGAAGTGACACACAAGTCACGAAAAGCCATCCTTCCTTTCGAGATCGTGGGCTCCTTGAAGGACTCTCTGCTCGGCGCACAGGCGTGCAAATTGCTAAACCTCGTTCAAAGAGTTCACTGTCTCTCTTCTGATGACACGTCTGCCTTCCAGGATGCTGACTTCAGGGCGCAACTCAACTCCATCATCGACCAGCACTGCGACATCTTCAAAGGCATGGGCACGCTCCCATATACTTACAACATCACACTCAAACAGAATGCCACGCCTGTGGTGCATGCACCTCGCAGAGTCCCAGCACCCCTCAAGGACCGCCTCAAGCAGCAGCTGCAGGACCTCCAAGACCAAGGAGTGATCTCCAGAGTTACGGAACCAACCGACTGGGTCAGTTCCATGGTGTGCGTAAAGAAGCCTTCCGGCGAGCTCAGAATCTGCATTGATCCAAAGGATCTGAATCGCAACATAATGAGGGAGCATTACCCAATCCCCAAGCGCGAAGAGGTCACATTGCTCTTCACCAAACTTGACGCCTCGAAAGGATTCTAGCAAATTCAACTGGACAGATCCAGCAGGAAACTGTGTACCTTTAACACCCCTTTTGGCAGATATTGTTACAACAGGATGCTGTTTGGGATCATACGGGCGTCAGAAGTGTTCCACAGGATCATGGAACAAATGATGGAAGGCATTGAAGGTGTTCGCGTTTATGTTGACGACATAATCATTTGGTCCACCACCCCGCAGGAGCATATCAGTCGCCTCCAGCGCGTGTTCAAACGCATACAGGAACAGGACCTATGCCTCAACAGAGCCAAATGCTCCTTCGGCCAGACGGAACTCAAGTTCCTAGGGGACCAGATCTCCCAGTTGGGTGTGCGGCCGGATCCGGACAAGGTGACTGCCATCACAGCCATGAAAAAGCCAGAGGACAAGAAGGCGGTCCTCCGATTTCATGGCATGGTCAACTTCCTGAGGAAGTTCATCCCTAACCTCGCCTCTCATACCACAGCTCTCAGGAACCTGGTCAGGAAGACGACAGACTTCCAATGGCTTTCTGCCCACGAGAGCAAATGGAGAGAACTTAAAACCAAACTTACCACGGCCCCGGTATTGGCCTTTTTTGATCCAGCGAAAGAGACAAAAACTTTGACTGATGCCAGCCAATCTGGCATTGGGGCAGTGCTCCTGCAACGCGATGAGGCCTCATCATGGGCCCCCGTTGCATATGCATCACGTGCCATGACCCCCACGGAACAGCGTTACGCGCAGATAGAAAGGGAGTGCCTGGGCCTGTTGACCGGTGTCGTCAAATTTCATGATTATGTGTACGACCTTCCCCATCGAGACCGCTGGTCAATATAATACAAAAAGACTTGAACGACATGACGCCTCACCTCCAGCGCATTCTGCTCAAACTCCGGCGATGTGACTTTCAGCTCGTATACACCCTGGGCAAAGACCTGATCATAGTCGACGCTCTGTCCAGGGCAGTCAACACCCCGTGTGACCCAGCGGGATTCGTCTGCCAGGTTGACGCCCATGTGGCCTTCGTGGCCTCCAATGTACTGGCCATGGATGAACGCCTCGTCCAAATTCGCCGCAAGACTGCGGCTAACCCCCTGCTATAGCATGTTATGCGTCACCTGACGGACGGGTGGCTCAAGGGCCAATGCCCGCAGTTCTACAATATCAGAGACGATCTGGCGGTAGTCGATGGTGTCCTCCTGAAGCTGGACCGCATTGTTATCCCGCACAGCATGCGCCAGCCCGTCTTGGAACAGCTACACGAGGGCCATCTTGGCGTGGAGAAGTGCCGCCGACAGGCCCGAAAGGCAGTGTACTGGCCCGGCATCAATGACGACATCGCCAACACAGTGCTCAACTGCCCCACCTCTCAGCGGTTCCAGCCGGCCCAACCACGTGTGACCCTACAGTCCCATGAGTTGGTCACGTCCCCTTGGTCCAAGGTCGGCATCGACCTGTTCCATGCACTGGGCAGGGACTATGTTCTGATTGTAGACTATTTTTCAAACTATCCGGAGGTGGTACGTTTGCTCGACATCACATCGTCTGCAGTCATCCGTGCCTCTAAGGACACCTTTGCTCGTCACGGCATCCCACTCACTGTGATGTCGGACAATGGCCCCTGCTTCGCAAGCCAGGAATGGTCCAACTTTGCCAGGAGGTACAACTTTGTGCATGTGACATCCAGTCCCCTGTACCCCCAATGGCAAAGCGGAGAAGGACGTCCACATCATCAAGCGGCTCCTCTGCAAGGCTGCCGATGCGGGATCCGACTTCTACCTCGCCCTGCTGGCCTATCGCTCGGCCCCACTGTCCACTGGCCTGTCGCCAGCCCAGCTGCTCATGGGTCGCACCCTGAGGTCGACAGTGCCGTCCATTCACGTCCCAGACCTCGACCACGTTCCGGTCCTTCAACGAATGCAACTGTCTCGTGCACAGCACAAGGCAGCTCATGACTCCCGTGCAGCTGATCTCCCTGCTCTGGCTCCAGATGACAACGTCCACACCCATCTTCCGGATGGTGGCTGGTCTGCAACTGCTGTGGTTCTTCGGCAGGTGGCTCCCCGCTCGTTCCTGGTTCGTCTACCGGATGGTTCCATTCTGCGCCGTAATTGGCGTGCCCTTCGTCTCATTCTGCGCTCGCTGTGTGATCCTCCGCCAGTTCCACGCCCTCCTGTTGTCCCTGACCTGGACTATGCAGAGATTCCGGTTACTCTGCATCTTCCTCACTCTGACGTAGTCCAGCCCTCTCTTCAGCTGGTGGCTCCTGACCCACCCTTGAGGCGGTCAACCAGAATTCGTCGCCCACCTCAGAGACTTAATTTGTGAACTTTGCACTAATGGAATCTCTGGTCTGTTCTGTTCTTCAGTTTAATCGTTCAAGTGGTTTGTATATAGTGTTCATCTCGTTATTTGTGTGAAACACTGTTTTTTCTGTACCAGGCACCTTCCCATGTAAATAGCTTAGTTTATGTACATAGTCCTGTAAATATTTCGCACACATGTAGTCAGGAACATTCACCACACACTATTTATTGTCACGCAGGCACATTTTTTTACATAAAAGGGGGGATGTCATAATATACACCAGTATATCATGGTGCAGACACACACTGATGGACACACAGTGGGACCAATCAACACACACAACACCGCAGCCAATCACCAGTGAGAGCACATGCACTATAAAGACAGGGGACATCAGAGTTCCCGCTCATTCGAGTAGCAGCTAGCTAGGAGCACAGAGCTCACAGCCTGCAACACAGACAATCACCATGTGCTGAATGCATCAACTGGTTAGGAGAAGGCAAAGGTCTTTAGTTAAAGCTGGTATCGTATTAACCCACAGTTCAAGTATGTTTAAATAGTTAACCTTTTAATAAAATGGTGTTGCACCACTTCAAGTGTTGGTGACCTGCATGTGATCCAGAACACCCAACACATCAGAGGTGAGACCCACACAGACACGGGGAGAATGTGCAAACTGTACATGGACAGTGATCCAGGTCCAGGATCGAACCCGGGTCCTCAGCGCCATGAGGCAGCAGTGCTAATTACTGCGCCACCGTGCCACAGTTATAAATGCAAGTTGGTATTTTTCATAACAGTCGATTGTAAGCAACCCATCTGGTTGCTAAATGCTTAGTTACAAGATAATCATAGATGAAGAAACCTATTGAACACAGGATTCATCCAGAGAAAGACCCTGCATGTCTCTCTTTGCGCTATCCAATCATTTCTTAGTTGTTTCCAGGATTTTTACCTCAATTATTCGATCCAGAAGTCAATTCCATGTATTAATCACTCGGTGTATGAAGAATAATTTATGAACGCAAATCTGTAGATGCTGGAAATGTGAAATGAAAACAGAAAATGCCGTTGTACTCAGCAGATCTCGCAGCAGCTGTGGAAAGAGACAGAGGGCACTGGCGTCCGAGTTCCAGGGCAGTATAACTGGGAGGTGCAACAAAGATGCAGTCCTCACATCCCCACTCCCACCCCAGACTACCCACCCAAACCCCCACGGTATTGTCCACCCCTCAATACTTCTCCGACTACCCTCCCTCCCTCATGGCCCAACACAATTTCTGACTTCCCAATCCTCCATTTACAACCAAGCTCAGGCCCAACCCCGCTGGGAAATGAACACTGGAGTTTTTACTGGGAGCTGAAAACTGGAGGGATCACTGGGAGCTAAATACTGGAGTTATCACTGGGGACTAAATACTAGAGTTATCGTGGGGAGCTGAATACTGGAGTTATCACTGGGATTTGAATACTGGAAGGGTCATTCGGAGCTGAATACGCGGGTTATCACTGGGAGCTGAGTACCGGAGTAATCACTGGGAACTGATTATGGGAGTTATCACTGGCAGCTGAAAACTGGACAAATCGGGCTGGTTTAGCACAGGGATAAATGGCTGGCATTGAAAGAAGGCCAAGGCAGGCCAGCAGCACGGTTCAATTCCCGTACAAGCCTCCTCGAACAGGCGCCGGAATGTGGCAACTAGGAGCTTTTCACAGTAACTTCATTTGAAGCCTGACATAATATGCACCCATGCACATCATGAGGTAAAAGCAGGCAGTGACAGACACCCAGATGAGCTAATCAACATACAGAACAGAACACAACCAATCACCAGACAGAAGGGGGGCTTCCAACTATAAAACACACGAGGCATCAGCACTCTGCCTCTTTCCACTGGTGACAACTGTAGCGACAGTCAGGGTGTACAAATCATTCAACACCTTCTACACATGGATCAGAGCTAGCCTGGTCTAGATAGTTAGAGTTAGCTTACTTAGAGTAGTGGAGAGTCAACCCACAGGCAGCTGTGTGCTTCATTACTGAAGATCAATAAATCTTATTGAACCAATGCCTGCGTTTGGTGTATGCTTTATCATTTATCTGCATCGTGTTGCAGTCCATGCTACCCCAGGGTAAATAACATGACATGATACCAGGAGTGGCTACTGCTTCTAAGTAATTTACCTTCGAAAATTCACTGACGACCAGTAACTGCCTTCCAACGGCATGGAAAAGATCCAGGCACCTCCACAGCTCCGGAACTCCGGAAATCTTGGCGCCAACTGGCGGGTCTTCAAGCAGAAATTCAGTCTCTACATTGAGGCCTCGGGCCTCGAAGGTGCATCCAATGCCCGGAAGATTGCGCTGCTACTATCGACTGCGGGGGACCAGGCCATCCAACTCTTCAATTCGCTCACTTTTGCCGGTGTTGAGGACAAGACCAAGTTCCAGACCGTCTTAGCCAAATTCAACAGTCACTGTGCAGTCGAAACAAACGAAAGCTTTGAGCACTATGTCTTCCAGCAACGCCTTCAGGGTAAGGAAGAGCCTTTCCAGTTTTTTCTCACTCATCTTTGCATTCTAGCGCAATCCTGCAACTACGGTGACACCGCTGACTCCCTCATCAGGGATCAGATCATGTTTGGCGTCCACTCCGACGCCCTGCGGGAGCAGCTCCTAAAAATTAAAAACATGACCCTGCCAGTAGCCATCGAGACATGCAAAGTCCATGAACAGGCGAAAAGTCGCTATTCCCGCCTTAAGTCGGCAGAGCAGGACCAACTTGCCTCCCACACGACTGAGAGTGTACAGGCCATTGCCCGAATGCGGTGCCTGAGCATCGACGAAGGCGGCCATTTCGCGCGCTTTTCCAGGGGTCCCACGCATGTGCACCACGGCTGGGAGAACAAAGCGGCTGAAGTCTACACTGCGCAGGTGCAAGCGACGGCTAACTGCACTTCGCATGTGCGACGGCGCACGGAGTATTACGACATCGACGTGATGGATGACGTGCCCCAACTGCAGCACCGCCCATTTAAAGCGGCAATGCCCTGCAAGAGGCAGGCGATGTCTCAACTGCAAGAAACCTGGCCATTATGCGGCTTTGTGCAGGTCTGCACCTCCGATAGGGGCCAGCGATCCCAGTTCCAACGTACACGTGTGCGAAGTGTGCAGCAAGGGCTGCTGGATTTGGAACCTGATCCTGCCACGGATCCAGAGGACGACTGCCCGAGCCCCCAAATCGAGTGGGCATCATCACCATGCATGACAAGGCGTCCTCGCATTCACCAACACACACACCCATCCTCAATGTGGATTCTGCGGACGAGTGGCGTGCAACAGTACAAGTCAACCATTGTAGCATCCGGTTCAAGCTGGACACCGATGCTTCAGCCAATCTCATATCCCAAGCAGATCTTGCTCATATCCAAAGGCAGCCAACAAATCTTCCGTCTTCCTGCCAGTTGCTCGACTACAATGGAAATGCCATCACTGCGTTGGGGTCCTGTCACCTGCATGTATCCAACAAGGCCATCAAGGCCACTTTGCGGTTTGAGATCGTCAAGCCCGGCAAGGCTTCTCTGCTTGGTGCCCATGCATGCAAGCTGCTCCATCTCGTCCAGCGCGCACATGCCATGTCCTCTGCCAACAGCACTCTGCAGGCCGACATTGAAGAGCTACTATTGCAATACCCGGATATGGTCAGTGGAATGGGCACGCTGCCCTCCCACTATAAAATTTTGCTCAGACCTGATGCCACGCCTGTAATCCATGCGCCACGCTGGGTGCCGGCTCCTCTAAAGGACCGTCTAAAGCTGCAGGAGCTCCAAGATCAGGGAATAATATCCAAGGTGACAGAACCAACTGACTGGGTCAGCTCGATGGTCTGTGTCAAGAAGACCTCTGGAGAACTGCGCATTTGTATCGATTCCAAAGACCTGAACCGTAACATTATACGGGAACACTACCCGATCCCGAAGCGGGAAGAGCTGACAAGTGAGATGGCACATGCCAAATTCTTTACAAAGCTGGATGCATTGCGTGGCTTCTGGCAGATACAACTGGACGAGTCCAGCAGGAAGCTGTGCACGTTCAATACACCTTTCGGAAGGTATTGCTACAACCGCATGCCGTTTGGTATTGTTTCGGCCTCTGAAATCTTTCATTGAATAATGGAACAAATGCTAGAGGGCATTGACGGTGTGCGGGTTTATGTTGATGACGTCATCATCTGGTTCTCGACCCCAGAGGAACATATTTCTCGTCTGCAACAAGTCTTCAGACGCACACATGCCAACGTACTGAAGTTAAACAAAACCAAATGCTCCTTTGGCATGTCGTCAATTAAATTTCTGGGTGATCAGCTCTCCCAGCAGGACGTGCAACCGGACTCGGACAAAATCAAGTCCATCAGCACAATGAAGACCCCAGAAGACAAGAAGGCGGTCCTCCGCTTCCTGAGGATGGTACATTTTGGGGGGAAGTTCATTCCCAACCTCGCCTCACACACCACGGCCCTCAGGCACCTGGTGAAGCAGTCCACCACTTTCCAGTGGCTACCCGCACATCAAGCTGAGTGGCTTGAGTTGAAAGCGAAGCTAACCACCGCTCCTGTTCTAGTTTTTTTTGACCCAGCGAGGGAAACTAAAATCTCCACAAACGTCAGCCAGGACGGCATTGGGGCGGTGCTCTTTCAGAAGGATGACACCTCGTCCTGGGCTCCAGTGGCCTACGCGTCAAGGGCCATGACCCCCACTGAGCAACGATATGCTCAGATAGAGAAAGAATGACTGGGCCTTCTCACTGGCATTGTGAAATTCCACGATTATGTCTATGGTCTCTCAGTAGAGACGGACCACAGACCCCTAGTGCACATTATACACAAGGACTTAAATGACATGACGCCCAGGCTCCAGCGCATTCTCCTTCGACTCCGCAGGTATAATTTTGAACTGGTTTACACACCTGGAAAGGAGCTAATCATTGAGGATGCCCTGTCGCGTGCCATCACCTCGCCATGTGAGCAGGTAGACTTCATACACGACATTGAGGCAGAGGTGTAACTGTGTGCCAGCACCCTCCCGACATCCGCCGAACGACTCGTCATCATTCGAGAAGAGACCGCCAAGGACCCCCTTCTGCAGCGGGTCATACATCACCTCACGAATGGCTGGCAGAAAGGGCAATGCCCCCAATACTATACTGTAAAGGATGACCTAACAGTTGTCGAGGGGATCCTCCTTAAATTGAATTGCATCGTCATTCCGCACAGCCTCCAGAGCTTGGTGCTCACGCAGATACACGAGGGACACCTCGGTATTGAGAAGTGCAGGCGCAGGGCCCGGCAGGCTATCTATTGGCCCGGCATCAATGAGGATATATCAAACATGGTCCTCAATTGTGCGACCTGCCAGCGCTTCCAGCCTGCTAAGCCCAAAGAAACGCTCGCGCAGCACAAAATAGTGACCTCTCCGTGGTCTAAGGTAGGAGGTGACCTTTTCATGCCAATGGGCGTGACTATGTCCTTATAATTGATTACTTCTCCAGTTACCCCGAGGTAGTGAAACTATCTGACCTAACATTCAGGACTGTCATAAAGGCCTGCAAGGAGACATTTACCAGGCATGGTATCCCGCTCACGGTTATGAGCAACAACGATCCCTGTTTCTATAGTCAAGAATGGTCCAACTTCGCAAGGCAATACCACTTCCTGCACATCACCTCGAGCCCGCATTACCCACAATCTAATGGGAAGGTCGAAAAAGGGATCCATATTGTGAAGCAAATGCTCTGCAAGGCTGCGGACTCAGCTTCGGACTTTAATCTTGCTCTTCTGGCGTACAGGGCAACCCCTCTGTGCAGCGGTATGTCTCCGGCACAGCTCCTTATGAATCGTAACCTGCGGACGACTATTCCGGCCCTTCGTGTACCTGACCTGGATCACCTTCCAGTGCTGCAAAAGATGCAGCAGATCAGAACCCGGCAAAAGCTGACAGAGGATGCTCATGCTACTGATCTGCCCGTGCTCTCTCCGAAGGACGCTGTTCGCATCACGTTGCCTGGTGGAGGCTGGTCAGCTCCAGCTATTGTTGTTCGACTGGCTGCTCCCAGGTCATTTGTGGTTCGCATGGTTGATGGATCCATTATAAGGCGCAACCGAAGGGCACTACGCAAACCTGCCTGCCCACCACCGGATCTCATGTTCCCAGATGTCGTTATGCCTTATCCGGACATCTCGATCCACGAGGCCACCAGTCTGGCTGCATGCCAACCTGTCAAGACACCATCGTCCCCACCTCCACCTCTCAGGCGGTCCACAAGAATCCGACGACAGCCCCAACGACTGGACTTAAATAGTTCCTTTGTATTTATACTATTATGTTTCTGCACGCTAGACACCCGGCTAAATCACTGGCTTTTATAGCAGACCAAGGCAGGCCAGCAGCACGGTTCGATTCCCGTAACAGCCTCCTCGAACAGGCACCGGAATGTGGCGACTAGGGGCTTTTCACAGTAACTTCATTTGAAGCCTACTTATGACAATAAGCGATTTTCATTTTCATTTTCATGTACATACCCATTCACTCACCAATTGCTGTATATAGTTACTTTTGTAAATATGTCGTATATGTTATAAGCAACCGACAGATTTTTTTTTAAAAAGGTGGGATGTCATAATATGCACCCATGCACATTATGAGGTAAAAGCATGCAGTGACAGACACCCAGGTGAGCCAATCAACACACAGAACAGAACACTAGATTTAGTGTCTCAGAGGAGATTTACCAGGATGTTGCCTGGTATGGAGGGAAAATCTTATGAGGAAAGGCTGATGGACTTGAGGTTGTTTTCGTTGGAGAGAAGAAGGTTAAGAGGAGACTTAATAGAGGCATACAAAATGATCAGGGGGTTAGATAGGGTGGATAGTGAGAGCCTTCTCCCGCAGATGGAAATGGCTGGCACGAGGGGACATAGCTTTAAACTGAGGGGTAATAGATATAGGACAGAGGTCAGAGGTAGGTTCTTTACGCAAAGAGTGGTGAGGCCTTGGAATGCCCTACCTGCAACAGTAGTGAACTCGCCAACATTGAGGGCATTTAAAAGTTTATTTGATAAGCATATCGATGATAATGGCATAGTGTAGGTTAGATGGCTTTTGTTTCGGTGCAACAACGTGGGCCGAAGGGCCTGTACTGCGCTGTATCGTTCTATGATCTATGTACTACCAATCACCAGACAGAACACCAGAGGGGGGCTTCCAACTATAAAACACACGAGGCATCAGCACTCCGCCTCTTTCCACTGGACACAACTGTAGTGACAGTCAGGGTGTGCAAATCATTCAACACCTTCTACATGGATCAGAGCTAGCCTGGTCTAGATAGCTAGAGTTAGTTTAGTTAGAGTAGTGGAGAGTCAACCCACAGGCAGCTGTGTGCTTCGTTACTGAAGTTCAAGAGATTTTATTGAACCAACGCCTGCGTTTGGTGTATGCGTGATCATTTAACTGCAATGTGTTGCAGTCCGTGATACCCCAGGGTGAATAACACGACAAAGCCTACTTGTGCCAATATGTGATTTTCATTTCATATCACTGAGAACTGAATACCGGAGTTATCACTGGGACCTGAATACCGGAGTAATCACTGGGAACTGAATACCGGAGTTATCACTGGGAACTGAATACCGGAGTTATCACTGGGCGCTGAATACCGGAGTTAGCACGGTAGCATTGTGGATAGCACAATTGCTTCACAGCTCCAGTGTCCCAGGTTCGATTCCGGCTTGGGTCACTCTCTGTGCGGAGTCTGCACATCCTCCCAGTGTTTGCGTGGGTTTCCTCCGGGTGCTCCGGTTTCCTCCCACAGTCCAAAGATGTGCAGGTTAGGTGGATTGGCCATGATAAATTGCCCTTAGTGTCCAAAATTGCCCTTAGTGTCAAAAATTGCCCTTAGTGTCCAAAATTTCCCTCAGTGTTGGGTGGGGTTACTGGGTAATTGGGATAGAATGGAGGTGTTGACCTTGGGTAGGGTGCTCTTTCCAGGAGACGGTGCAGACCTCGATGGACCGGATGGCCTCCTTCTGCACTGTAAATTCTATGATTATCTATGATTACCGGAGTTATCGCTGGGAGCTCAATACCGGAGTTACCGCTGGGAGCTGACTACCGGAGTTATATCTGGGAGTCGAATACTGGAGTTATCGCTGGGAGCTGAATACCGGAGTTATCGCTGGGAGCTGATTACCAGAGTTATCTCTGGGAGCTGAATACCGGAGTTATCACTGGGAGCTGAATACCGGGGTTATCGCTGGGAGCTGAATACCGGAGTTACAGCTGGGAACTGAATACTGGAGTTATCCCTGGGAGCTGAATACGGGCGTTATCGCTGGGAGCTGAATACCGGAGTTATCGCTGGGAGCTGAATACCGGAGCTATCGCTGGGAGCTGATTACCGGAGTTATCACTGGGAGCTGAATACCGGAGTTATCGTTGGGAGCTGAATACCGGGGTTAACGCTGGGAGCTGAATACCGGGGTTATCGCTGGGAGCTGAATACCGGAGTTATCGTTGGGAGCTGAATACCGGGGTTATCGCTGGGAGCTGAATACCGGGGTTATCGCTGGGAGCTGAATACCGGAGTTATCGCTGGGAGCTGAATACAGGAATAATCGCTGGGAACTCAATACCAGAGTTATCGCTGGGAGCTGAGTACCGTAGTTATCACTGGGAGATGAATACCGGGGTAATCACTGGAAGCTGAATACCGGATTTATCACTGGGAGCTGAATACCGGCGTTATCGCTGGGAGCTGATTACCGGAGTTATCGCTGGGAGCTGAATAACGGAGTTATCGCTGGGAGCTGAATACCAAAGTTAGCCCTGGGAGCTGAATACCGGAGTTACCGCTGGGAGCTGAATACCGGAGTTATCTCTGGGAGCTGAATAACGGAGTTATCGCTGGGAGCTGAATACCGGAGTTATCTCTGGGAGCTGAATACCGGGGTTATCACTGGAAGCTGAATACCGGAGTTATCGCTGGGAGCTGAATACCGGAGTTACCTTTAGGAGCTGAATACCGGAGTTATCGCTGGGAGCTGAATACCGGAGTTATCGCTGTGAGCTGAATACCGGAGTTATCGATGGGAATTGAATAGCGGAGTTATCCCTGGGAGCTGAATACCGAGGTTATCACTGGGAGCTGAATACCGGAGTTATCACTGGGAGCTGAATACCGGAGTGTTTTCTGGGAGCTGAGTACCGCAGTTATCGCCGGGAGCTGAATACTGGAGTTATCGCTGGGAGCTGAATACCGGAGTTATCGCTGAGAACTGAATACCGGATTTATCGCTGGGAGCTGAATACCGGATTTATCCCTGGGAGCTGAATACCGGAGTTATTGTTGGGAGCTGAATACCGGGGTTATCGCTGGGAGCTGAATACCGGGGTTATCGCTGTGAGCTGAATACCGGAGTTATCCCTGGGAGCTGAATACCGGAGTTATCACTGGGAGCTCAATACTGGAGTTTTCTCTGGGAGCTGAATACCGGGGTTATCACTGGGAGCTGAATACAGGAATAATCGCTGGGAACTTAATACCAGATATATCGCTGGGAGCTGAGTACCGGAGTTGTCACTGGGCGATGAATACCGGGGTTATCACTGGAAGCTGAATACCGGATTTATCGCTGGGAGCTGAATACCGGAGATACCGCTGGGAGCTGAATACTGGAGTTATCTCTGGGAGCTGAATACCGGAGTTATCTCTGGGAGCTGAATACCGGAGTTACCGCTGGGTGCTGAATACCGGACTTATCTCTGGGAGCTGAATACCGGAGATACCGCTGGGGGCTGAATACCAGAGTTATCGATGGGAATTGAATAGCGGAGTTATCCCTGGGAGCTGAAGACCGAGGTTATCACTGGGAGCTGAATACCGGAGTTATCACTGGGAGCTGAATACCGGAGTGTTTGCCGGGAGATGAATACCGGAGTTATCACTGGGAGCTGAATACCGGAGTTATCGCTGGGAACTGAATACCGGATTTATCCCTGGGAGCTGAATACCGGAGTTATCGTTGGGAGCTGAATACCGGAGTTATTTTTAGGAGCTGAATACCGGAGTTATCGCTGGGAGCTGAATACCGGGGTTATCGCTGGGAGCTGAATACCGGAGTTATCGCTGTGAGCTGAATACCGGAGTTATCGATGGGAATTGAATAGCGGAGTTATCCCTGGGAGCTGAATACCGAGGTTATCACTGGGAGCTGAATACCGGAGTTATCACTGGGAGCTGAAGACCGGAGTGTTTGCTGGGAGCTGAGTACCGGAGTTATCGCCGGGAGCTGAATACCGGAGTCATCGCTGGGAGCTGAATACCGGATTTATCGCTGGGAACTGAATACTGGATTTACCGCTGGGAGCTGAATACCAGATTTATCACTGGGAGCTGAATACCGGAGTTATCGCTGGGAGCTGAATACCGGGGTTATCGCTGTGAGCTGAATACCGGAGTTATCCCTGGGAACTGAATACCGGATTTATCGCTGGGAGCTGAATACCAGATTTATCCCTGGGAGCTGAATACCGGAGTTATCGTTGGGAGATGAATACCGGGGTTATCGCTGGGAGCTGAATACCGGAGTTATCCCTGGGAGCTGAATACCGGAGTTATCACTGGGAGCTCAATACTGGAGTTTTCTCCTGGAGCTGAATACCGGGGTTATCACTGGGAGCTGAATACAGGAATAATCGCTGGGAACTTAATACCAGATATATCGCTGGGAGCTGAGTACCGGAGTTATCACTGGGAGATGAATACCGGGGTTATCACTGGAAGCTGAATACCGGATTTTTCGCTGGGAGCTGAATACCGGAGATACCGCTGGGAGCTGAATACTGGAGTTATCTCTGGGAGCTGAATACCGGAGTTATCTCTGGGAGCTGAATCCCGGAGTTACCTCTGGGTGCTGAATACCGGACTTATCTCTGGGGGCTGAATACCGGAGTTATCGATGGGAATTGAATAGCGGAGTTATCCCTGGGAGCTGAATACCGGAGTTATCGCTGGGAACTGAATACCGGATTTATCCCTGGGAGCTGAATACCGGAGTTATCGTTGGGAGCTGAATACCGGGGTTATCGCTGGGAGCTGAATACCGGGGTTATCGCTGGGAGCTGAATACCGGAGTTATCGTTGGGAGCTGAATACCGGGGTTATCGCTGGGAGCTGAATACTGAGGTTATCACTGGGAGCTGAATACCGGAGTTATCACTGGGAGCTGAATACCAGAGTTATCACTGGGAGCTGAATACCGGAGTGTTTGCCGGGAGCTGAATACCGGAGTTATCACTGGGAGCTGAATACCGGAGTTATCGTTGGGAGCTGAATACCGGAGTTATTTTTAGGAGCTGAATACCGGAGTTATCGCTGGGAGCTGAATACCGGGGTTATCGCTGGGAGCTGAATACCGGAGTTATCGCTGTGAGCTGAATACCGGAGTTATCGATGGGAATTGAATAGCGGAGTTATCCCTGGGAGCTGAATACCGAGGTTATCACTGGGAGCTGAATACCGGAGTTATCACTGGGAGCTGAAGACCGGAGTGTTTGCTGGGAGCTGAGTACCGGAGTTATCGCCGGGAGCTGAATACCGGAGTCATCGCTGGGAGCTGAATACCGGAGTTATCGCTGGGAACTGAATACTGGATTAACCGCTAGGAGCTGAATACCAGATTTATCCCTGGGAGCTGAATACCGGAGTGATTGTTGGGAGCTGAATACCGGGGTTATCGCTGGGAGCTGAATACCGGGGTTATCGCTGTGAGCTGAATACCGGAGTTATCCCTGGGAACTGAATACCGGATTTATCGCTGGGAGCTGAATACCAGATTTATCCCTGGGAGCTGAATACCGGAGTTATCGTTGGGAGATGAATACCGGGGTTATCGCTGGGAGCTGAATACCGGAGTTATCCCTGGGAGCTGAATACCGGAGTTATCACTGGGAGCTCAATACTGGAGTTTTCTCCTGGAGCTGAATACCGGGTTATCACTGGGAGCTGAATACAGGAATAATCGCTGGGAACTTAATACCAGATATATCGCTGGGAGCTGAGTACCGGAGTTATCACTGGGAGATGAATACCGGGGTTATCACTGGAAGCTGAATACCGGATTTTTCGCTGGGAGCTGAATACCGGAGATACCGCTGGGAGCTGAATACTGGAGTTATCTCTGGGAGCTGAATCCCGGAGTTACCTCTGGGTGCTGAATACCGGACTTATCTCTGGGGGCTGAATACCGGAGTTATCGATGGGAATTGAATAGCGGAGTTATCCCTGGGAGCTGAATATCGGAGTTATCGCTGGGAACTGAATACCGGATTTATCCCTGGGAGCTGAATACCGGAGTTATCGTTGGGAGCTGAATACCGGGGTTATCGCTGGGAGCTGAATACCGGGGTTATCGCTGGGAGCTGAATACCGGAGTTATCGTTGGGAGCTGAATACCGGGGTTATTGCTGGGAGCTGAATACCGAGGTTATCACTGGGAGCTGAATACCGGAGTTATCACTGGGAGCTGAATACCAGAGTTATCACTGGGAGCTGAATACCGGAGTGTTTGCCGGGAGCTGAATACCGGAGTTATCACTGGGAGCTGAATACCGGAGTTATCGCTGGGAACTGAATACCGGATTTATCCCTGGGAGCTGAATACCGGGGTTATCGCTGGGAGCTGAATACCGGGGTAATCGCTGGGAGCTGAATACTGGAGTTATCGTTGGGAGCTGAATACCGGGGTTATCGCTGGGAGCTGAATACCGGAGTTATCGCTGGGAGCTGAATACAGGAATAATCGCTGGGAACTCAATATCAGAGTTATCGCTGGGAGCTGAGTACCGGAGTTATCACTGGGAGATGAATACCGGGGTAATCACTGGAAGCTGAATACCGGATTTATCACTGGGAGCTGAATACCGGCGTTATCGCTGGGAGCTGATTACCGGAGTTATCGCTGGGAGCTGAATAACGGAGTTATCGCTGGGAGCTGTATACCAAAGTTATCCCAGGGAGCTGAATACCGGAGTTACCGCTGGGAGCTGAATACCGGAGTTATCTCTGGGAGCTGAATAACGGAGTTATCGCTGGGAGCTGAATACCGGAGTTATCTCTGGGAGCTGAATACCGGGGTTATCACTGGAAGCTGAATACCGGAGTTATCGCTGGGAGCTGAATACCAGATTTATACCTGGGATCTGAATACCGGAGTTATCACTGGGAGCTGAATACCGGAGTTATCTTTAGGAGCTGAATACCGGAGTTATCGCTGGGAGCTGAATACCGGGGTTATCGCTGGGAACTGAATACCGGAGTGATCGCTGGGAGCTGAATACCGGAGTTACCGCTGGGGGCTGAACACCGGAGTGACCCATGGGAGCTGAATACCGGAGTTATCGCTGGGAGCTGAATACCGGAGTTATCGCTGGGAGCTGAATACTGGAGTTTTCTCTGGGAGCTGAATACCGGGGTTATGGCTGGGAGCTGAATACCGGAGTTATCGCTGGTAGCTGAATACTGGAGTAATCGCTGGGAACTCAATACCAGAGTTATCGCTGGGAGCTGAGTACCAGAGTTATCACTGGGAGATGAATACCGGGGTTATCACTGGAAGCTGAATACCGGAGTTATCGCTGGGAGCTGAATAGCGGAGATACCGCTGGGTGCTGAATACCGGAGTTATCGCTTGGAGCTGAATACTTGTGTTATGGCAGGGAGCTGAATACCGGATTTTCCCTTGGGAGCAGCACGGTAGCATTGTGGATAGCACAATTGCTTCATAGCTCCAGGGTTCCAGATTCGATTCCGGCTTGGGTCACTGTCTCTGCGGAGTCTGCACATCCTCCCCGTGTGTGCGAGGGTTTCCTCCGCGTGCTCCGGTTTTCTCCCATAGTCCAAAGATGTGCAGGTTAGGAGGATTGGCTCTGATAAATTGCCCTTCGTGTCCAAAGTTGCCCTTAGTGTTGGCTGGGGTTACTGGGTTATGGGGATAGGGTGGAGGTGTTGACCTTGGGTGGGATGCTCTTTCCAAGAGCAGGTGCAGAATCGATGGGCCGAATGGCCTCCTTCTGCATTGTAAATTCTATATAAAGCTGAATACCGGAGTTATCACTGGAAGCTGAATACCGGTGTTATCACTGGGAGCTGAACACCGGACTTATCGCTGGGAGCAGAATACCGGAGTTATCGCTGGGAGCTGAATACCGTGGTTCTCGCTGGGAGCTGAATACCAGAGTTATCGCTGGGAGCTGAATACCGGGGTAATCGCTGGGAGCTGAATACCGGGATTATCGCTGGGAGCTGAATACCAGAGTTATCCCTGGGAGCTGAACACCGGAGTTATCGCTGGGATCTGAATACCGGAGTTACCGCTGGGGGCTGAATACCGGGGTTATCGCTGGGAGCTGAATACCGGAGTGACCGATGGGAGCTGAATACGGGAGTTATCGCTAGGAGCTGAATACCGGAGATACCGCTGGGGGCTGAATATCGGGGTTATCGCTGGGAGCTGAATACCGGAGTGACCGATGGGAGCTGAATACCGGAGTTATCTCTAGGAGCTGAAAACCGGAGTTATCGCTGGGAGCTGAATACAGGAATAATCGCTGGGAACTTAATACCAGAGTTGTCGCTGGGAGCAGAGTACCGGAGAATCACTGGGAGATGAATACCGGAGTTATCACTGGAAGCTGAATACTGGAGTTATCGCTGGGAGCTAAATACCGGAGATACCGCTGAGTGCTGAATACCGGAGTTATCGCTGGGAGCTGAATACAGGAATAATCACTGGGAACTTAATATCAGAGTTGTCGCTGGGAGCTGAGTACCGGATTCATCGCTGGGAGATGAGTACTGGAGTTATCGCTGGGAGCTGAATACAGTGGTTCTCGCTGGGAGCTGAATACCGGGGTTATCGCTGGGAGCTGAATACCGGGATTATCGCTGGGAGCTGAATACCAGAGTTATCCCTGGGAGCTGAATACCGGGGTTATCGCTGAGAGCTGAATACTGGAGTTTTCTTTGGGAGCTGAATACCGGGGTTATCGCTGGTAGCTGAATACCGGAGTTATCGCTGGGAGCTGAATACAGGAATAATCGCTGGGAACTTAATACCAGAGTTGTCGCTGGGAGCTGAGTACCGGAGTTATCACTGGGAGATGAATACCGGAGTTATCACTGGAAGCTGAATACTGGAGTTATCGCTGGGAGCTGAATACCGGAGATACCGCTTGGTGCTGAATACCGGATTTATCGCTGGGAGCTGAGTACCGGAGATATCGCTGGGACCTGAATACCGGAGTTATCTCTGGGAGCTGAATACCGGAGTTCCCGCTGAGAGCTGAATACCAGAGTTATCGCTGGGAGCTGAATACAGGAATAATCACTGGGAACTTAATATCAGAGTTGTCGCTGGGAGCTGAGTACCGGATTCATCGCTGGGAGATGAGTACCGGAGTTATCGCTGGGAGCTGAATACCGTGGTTCTCGCTGGGAGCTGAATACCGGGGTTATCGCTGGGTGCTGAATACCGGGATTATCGCTGGGAGCTGAATACCAGAGTTATCCCTGGGAGCTGAATACCGGAGTTATCGCTGGGAGCTGAATACCGGAGTTATCGCTGGGAGCTGAATACCGGAGTTATCGCTGGGAGCTGAATACCGGGGTTATCGCTGGGAGCTGAATACTGGAGTTTTCTTTGGGAGCTGAATACCGGGGTTATCGCTGGTAGCTGAATACCGGAGTTATCGCTGGGAGCTGAATACAGGAATAATCGCTGGGAACTTAATACCAGAGTTGTCGCTGGGAGCTGAGTTCCGGAGTTATCACTGGAAGCTGAATACTGGAGTTATCGCTGGGAGCTGAATACCGGAGATACCGCTTGGTGCTGAATACCGGATTTATCGCTGGGAGCTGAGTACCGGAGTTATCGCTGGGAGCTGAATACCGGAGTTATCTCTGGGAGCTGAATACCGGAGTTCCCGCTGGGAGCTGAATACCAGAGTTATCGCTGGGTGCTGAATACTGGAGATACCGCTGGGTGCTGAATACCGGAGTTATCTCTGGGAGCTGAATACCGGCGTTATCGACTGGTGCTGAATACTGGAGATACCGCTGGGAGCTGAATACCGGAGTTATCTCTGGGAGCTGAATACCGGAGTTATCACTGGGAGCTGAATACCGGAGTTATCTCTGGGAGCTGAATACCGGAGTTACCGCTGGGAGCTGAATACTGGAGTTATCTCTGGGAGCTGAATACCGGAGTTATCGCTGGGAGCTGAATACCGGAGTTATCTCTGGGAGCTGAATACCGGATTTATCGCTGGGAGCTGAGTACCGGAGTTATCGCTGGGAGCTGAATACCGGAGTTATCTCTGGGAGCTGAATACCGGAGTTACCACTGGGAGCTGAATACCGGAGTTATCGCTGGGAGCTGAATACCGGAGTTATCTCTGGGAGCTGAATACCGGAGTTATCTCTGGGAGTTGAATACCGGAGTTATCTCTGGGAGCTGAATACCGGAGTTACCGTTGGGAGCTGAATACCGGAGTTCTCTCTGGGAGCTGAATACCGGAGTTATCGCTGGGAGCTGAATACCGGAGTTATCGCTGGGAGCTGAATACCGGATTTATCGCTGGGAGCTGAGTACCGGAATTATCGCTGGGAGCTGAATACCGGAGTTATCTCTGGGAGCTGAATACCGGAGTTATCTCTGGGAGCTGAATACCGGATTTATCTCTGGGAGCTGAATACCAGAGTTACCGCTGGGAGCTGAATACCGGAGTTATCCCTGGGAGCTGAATACCGGAGTTATCACTGGGAGCTCAATACTGGAGTTTTCTCCTGGAGCTGAATACCGGGGTTATCACTGGGAGCTGAATACAGGAATAATCGCTGGGAACTTAATACCAGATATATCGCTGGGAGCTGAGTACCGGAGTTATCACTGGGAGATGAATACCGGGGTTATCACTGGAAGCTGAATACCGGATTTTTCGCTGGGAGCTGAATACCGGAGATACCGCTGGGAGCTGAATACTGGAGTTATCTCTGGGAGCTGAATACCGGAGTTATCTCTGGGAGCTGAATCCCGGAGTTACCTCTGGGTGCTGAATACCGGACTTATCTCTGGGGGCTGAATACCGGAGTTATCGATGGGAATTGAATAGCGGAGTTATCCCTGGGAGCTGAATACCGGAGTTATCGCTGGGAACTGAATACCGGATTTATCCCTGGGAGCTGAATACCGGAGTTATCGTTGGGAGCTGAATACCGGGGTTATCGCTGGGAGCTGAATACCGGGGTTATCGCTGGGAGCTGAATACCGGAGTTATCGTTGGGAGCTGAATACCGGGGTTATCGCTGGGAGCTGAATACCGAGGTTATCACTGGGAGCTGAATACCGGAGTTATCACTGGGAGCTGAATACAAGAGTTATCACTGGGAGCTGAATACCGGAGTGTTTGCCGGGAGCTGAATACCGGAGTTATCACTGGGAGCTGAATACCGGAGTTATCGCTGGGAACTGAATACCGGATTTATCCCTGGGAGCTGAATACCGGGGTTATCGCTGGGAGCTGAATACCGGGGTAATCGCTGGGAGCTGAATACCGGAGTTATCGTTGGGAGCTGAATACCGGGGTTATCGCTGGGAGCTGAATACCGGAGTTATCGCTGGGAGCTGAATACAGGAATAATCGCTGGGAACTCAATATCAGAGTTATCGCTGGGAGCTGAGTACCGGAGTTATCACTGGGAGATGAATACCGGGGTAATCACTGGAAGCTGAATACCGGATTTATCACTGGGAGCTGAATACCGGCGTTATCGCTGGGAGCTGATTACCGGAGTTATCGCTGGGAGCTGAATAACGGAGTTATCGCTGGGAGCTGTATACCAAAGTTATCCCTGGGAGCTGAATACCGGAGTTACCGCTGGGAGCTGAATACCGGAGTTATCTCTGGGAGCTGAATAACGGAGTTATCACTGGGAGCTGAATACCGGAGTTATCTCTGGGAGCTGAATACCGGGGTTATCACTGGAAGCTGAATACCGGAGTTATCGCTGGGAGCTGAATACCAGATTTATACCTGGGATCTGAATACCGGAGTTATCACTGGGAGCTGAATACCGGAGTTATCTTTAGGAGCTGAATACCGGAGTTATCGCTGGGAGCTGAATACCGGGGTTATCGCTGGGAACTGAATACCGGAGTGATCGCTGGGAGCTGAATACCGGAGTTACCGCTGGGGGCTGATTACCGGAGTGACCGATGGGAGCTGAATACCGGAGTTATCCCTGGGAGCTGAATACCGGAGTTATCACTGGGAACTGAATACCGGAGTTATCGCTGGGAGCTGAATACCGGGGTTATCGCTGGGAGCTGAATACCGGAGTTACCGCTGGGGGCTGAACACCGGAGTGACCCATGGGAGCTGAATACCGGAGTTATCGCTGGGAGCTGAATACCGGAGTTATCGCTGGGAGCTGAATACTGGAGTTTTCTCTGGGAGCTGAATACCGGGGTTATGGCTGGGAGCTGAATACCGGAGTTATCGCTGGGAGCTGAATACTGGTGTTTTCTCTGGGAGCTGAATACCGGGGTTATGGCTGGGAGCTGAATACCGGAGTTATCGCTGGTAGCTGAATACTGGAGTAATCGCTGGGAACTCAATACCAGAGTTATCGCTGGGAGCTGAGTACCAGAGTTATCACTGGGAGATGAATACCGGGGTTATCACTGGAAGCTGAATACCGGAGTTATCGCTGGGAGCTGAATAGCGGAGATACCGCTGGGTGCTGAATACCGGAGTTATCGCTGGGAGCTGAATACTTGTGTTATGGCAGGGAGCTGAATACCGGATTTTCCCTTGGGAGCAGCACGGTAGCATTGTGGATAGCACAATTGCTTCATA
Source organism: Scyliorhinus torazame (assembly GCF_047496885.1). Lineage (NCBI taxonomy): Eukaryota > Metazoa > Chordata > Chondrichthyes > Carcharhiniformes > Scyliorhinidae > Scyliorhinus > Scyliorhinus torazame. The sequence goes on along the minus strand of NC_092710.1, from coordinate 273,845,138 downwards.
GCTCCAGGGTTCCAGATTCGATTCCGGCTTAGGTCACTGTCTCTGCGGAGTCTGCACATCCTCCCCGTGTGTGCGAGGGTTTCCTCCGCGTGCTCCGGTTTTCTCCCATAGTCCAAAGATGTGCAGGTTAGGAGGATTGGCCCTGATAAATTGCCCTTCGTGTCCAAAGTTGCCCTTAGTGTTGGCTGGGGTTACTGGGTTATGGGGATAGCGTGGAGGTGTTGACCTTGGGTGGGATGCTCTTTCCAAGAGCAGGTGCAGAATCGATGGGCCGAATGGCCTCCTTCTGCATTGTAAATTCTATATAAAGCTGAATACCGGTGTTATCACTGGAAGCTGAATACCGGTGTTATCACTGGGAGCTGAACACCGGACTTATCGCTGGGAGCAGAATACCGGAGTTATCGCTGGGAGCTGAATACCGTGGTTCTCGCTGGGAGCTGAATACCAGAGTTATCGCTGGGAGCTGAATACGGGGGTAATCGCTGGGAGCTGAATACCAGGATTATCGCTGGGAGCTGAATACCAGAGTTATCCCTGGGAGCTGAATACCGGAGTTATCGCTGGGATCTGAATACCGGAGTTACCGCTGGGGGCTGAATACCGGGGTTATCGCTGGGAGCAAATACCGGAGTGACCGATGGGAGCTGAATACGGGAGTTATCGCTAGGAGCTGAATACCGGAGATACCGCTGGGAGCTGAATACCGGGGTAATCGCTGGGAGCTGAATACCGGAGTTATCGTTGGGAGCTGAATACCGGGGTTATCGCTGGGAGCTGAATACCGGAGTTATCGCTGGGAGCTGAATACAGGAATAATCGCTGGGAACTCAATATCAGAGTTGTCGCTGGGAGCTGAGTACCGGATTCATCGCTGGGAGATGAGTACCGGAGTTATCGCTGGGAGCTGAATACCGTGGTTCTCGCTGGGAGCTGAATACCGGGGTTATCGCTGGGTGCTGAATACCGGGATTATCGCTGGGAGCTGAATACCAGAGTTATCCCTGGGAGCTGAATACCGGAGTTATCGCTGGGAGCTGAATACCGGAGTTATCGCTGGGAGCTGAATACCGGAGTTATCGCTGGGAGCTGAATACCGGGGTTATCGCTGGGAGCTGAATACTGGAGTTTTCTTTGGGAGCTGAATACCGGGGTTATCGCTGGTAGCTGAATACCGGAGTTATCGCTGGGAGCTGAATACAGGAATAATCGCTGGGAACTTAATACCAGAGTTGTCGCTGGGAGCTGAGTTCCGGAGTTATCACTGGAAGCTGAATACTGGAGTTATCGCTGGGAGCTGAATACCGGAGATACCGCTTGGTGCTGAATACCGGATTTATCGCTGGGAGCTGAGTACCGGAGTTATCGCTGGGAGCTGAATACCGGAGTTATCTCTGGGAGCTGAATACCGGAGTTCCCGCTGGGAGCTGAATACCAGAGTTATCGCTGGGTGCTGAATACTGGAGATACCGCTGGGTGCTGAATACCGGAGTTATCTCTGGGAGCTGAATACCGGCGTTATCGACTGGTGCTGAATACTGGAGATACCGCTGGGAGCTGAATACCGGAGTTATCTCTGGGAGCTGAATACCGGAGTTATCACTGGGAGCTGAATACCGGAGTTATCTCTGGGAGCTGAATACCGGAGTTACCGCTGGGAGCTGAATACTGGAGTTATCTCTGGGAGCTGAATACCGGAGTTATCGCTGGGAGCTGAATACCGGAGTTATCTCTGGGAGCTGAATACCGGATTTATCGCTGGGAGCTGAGTACCGGAGTTATCGCTGGGAGCTGAATACCGGAGTTATCTCTGGGAGCTGAATACCGGAGTTACCACTGGGAGCTGAATACCGGAGTTATCGCTGGGAGCTGAATACCGGAGTTATCTCTGGGAGCTGAATACCGGAGTTATCTCTGGGAGTTGAATACCGGAGTTATCTCTGGGAGCTGAATACCGGAGTTACCGTTGGGAGCTGAATACCGGAGTTCTCTCTGGGAGCTGAATACCGGAGTTATCGCTGGGAGCTGAATACCGGAGTTATCGCTGGGAGCTGAATACCGGATTTATCGCTGGGAGCTGAGTACCGGAATTATCGCTGGGAGCTGAATACCGGAGTTATCTCTGGGAGCTGAATACCGGAGTTATCTCTGGGAGCTGAATACCGGATTTATCTCTGGGAGCTGAATACCAGAGTTACCGCTGGGAGCTGAATACCGGAGTTATCCCTGGGAGCTGAATACCGGAGTTATCACTGGGAGCTCAATACTGGAGTTTTCTCCTGGAGCTGAATACCGGGGTTATCACTGGGAGCTGAATACAGGAATAATCGCTGGGAACTTAATACCAGATATATCGCTGGGAGCTGAGTACCGGAGTTATCACTGGGAGATGAATACCGGGGTTATCACTGGAAGCTGAATACCGGATTTTTCGCTGGGAGCTGAATACCGGAGATACCGCTGGGAGCTGAATACTGGAGTTATCTCTGGGAGCTGAATACCGGAGTTATCTCTGGGAGCTGAATCCCGGAGTTACCTCTGGGTGCTGAATACCGGACTTATCTCTGGGGGCTGAATACCGGAGTTATCGATGGGAATTGAATAGCGGAGTTATCCCTGGGAGCTGAATACCGGAGTTATCGCTGGGAACTGAATACCGGATTTATCCCTGGGAGCTGAATACCGGAGTTATCGTTGGGAGCTGAATACCGGGGTTATCGCTGGGAGCTGAATACCGGGGTTATCGCTGGGAGCTGAATACCGGAGTTATCGTTGGGAGCTGAATACCGGGGTTATCGCTGGGAGCTGAATACCGAGGTTATCACTGGGAGCTGAATACCGGAGTTATCACTGGGAGCTGAATACAAGAGTTATCACTGGGAGCTGAATACCGGAGTGTTTGCCGGGAGCTGAATACCGGAGTTATCACTGGGAGCTGAATACCGGAGTTATCGCTGGGAACTGAATACCGGATTTATCCCTGGGAGCTGAATACCGGGGTTATCGCTGGGAGCTGAATACCGGGGTAATCGCTGGGAGCTGAATACCGGAGTTATCGTTGGGAGCTGAATACCGGGGTTATCGCTGGGAGCTGAATACCGGAGTTATCGCTGGGAGCTGAATACAGGAATAATCGCTGGGAACTCAATATCAGAGTTATCGCTGGGAGCTGAGTACCGGAGTTATCACTGGGAGATGAATACCGGGGTAATCACTGGAAGCTGAATACCGGATTTATCACTGGGAGCTGAATACCGGCGTTATCGCTGGGAGCTGATTACCGGAGTTATCGCTGGGAGCTGAATAACGGAGTTATCGCTGGGAGCTGTATACCAAAGTTATCCCTGGGAGCTGAATACCGGAGTTACCGCTGGGAGCTGAATACCGGAGTTATCTCTGGGAGCTGAATAACGGAGTTATCACTGGGAGCTGAATACCGGAGTTATCTCTGGGAGCTGAATACCGGGGTTATCACTGGAAGCTGAATACCGGAGTTATCGCTGGGAGCTGAATACCAGATTTATACCTGGGATCTGAATACCGGAGTTATCACTGGGAGCTGAATACCGGAGTTATCTTTAGGAGCTGAATACCGGAGTTATCGCTGGGAGCTGAATACCGGGGTTATCGCTGGGAACTGAATACCGGAGTGATCGCTGGGAGCTGAATACCGGAGTTACCGCTGGGGGCTGATTACCGGAGTGACCGATGGGAGCTGAATACCGGAGTTATCCCTGGGAGCTGAATACCGGAGTTATCACTGGGAACTGAATACCGGAGTTATCGCTGGGAGCTGAATACCGGGGTTATCGCTGGGAGCTGAATACCGGAGTTACCGCTGGGGGCTGAACACCGGAGTGACCCATGGGAGCTGAATACCGGAGTTATCGCTGGGAGCTGAATACCGGAGTTATCGCTGGGAGCTGAATACTGGAGTTTTCTCTGGGAGCTGAATACCGGGGTTATGGCTGGGAGCTGAATACCGGAGTTATCGCTGGGAGCTGAATACTGGTGTTTTCTCTGGGAGCTGAATACCGGGGTTATGGCTGGGAGCTGAATACCGGAGTTATCGCTGGTAGCTGAATACTGGAGTAATCGCTGGGAACTCAATACCAGAGTTATCGCTGGGAGCTGAGTACCAGAGTTATCACTGGGAGATGAATACCGGGGTTATCACTGGAAGCTGAATACCGGAGTTATCGCTGGGAGCTGAATAGCGGAGATACCGCTGGGTGCTGAATACCGGAGTTATCGCTGGGAGCTGAATACTTGTGTTATGGCAGGGAGCTGAATACCGGATTTTCCCTTGGGAGCAGCACGGTAGCATTGTGGATAGCACAATTGCTTCATAGCTCCAGGGTTCCAGATTCGATTCCGGCTTAGGTCACTGTCTCTGCGGAGTCTGCACATCCTCCCCGTGTGTGCGAGGGTTTCCTCCGCGTGCTCCGGTTTTCTCCCATAGTCCAAAGATGTGCAGGTTAGGAGGATTGGCCCTGATAAATTGCCCTTCGTGTCCAAAGTTGCCCTTAGTGTTGGCTGGGGTTACTGGGTTATGGGGATAGCGTGGAGGTGTTGACCTTGGGTGGGATGCTCTTTCCAAGAGCAGGTGCAGAATCGATGGGCCGAATGGCCTCCTTCTGCATTGTAAATTCTATATAAAGCTGAATACCGGTGTTATCACTGGAAGCTGAATACCGGTGTTATCACTGGGAGCTGAACACCGGACTTATCGCTGGGAGCAGAATACCGGAGTTATCGCTGGGAGCTGAATACCGTGGTTCTCGCTGGGAGCTGAATACCAGAGTTATCGCTGGGAGCTGAATACGGGGGTAATCGCTGGGAGCTGAATACCAGGATTATCGCTGGGAGCTGAATACCAGAGTTATCCCTGGGAGCTGAATACCGGAGTTATCGCTGGGATCTGAATACCGGAGTTACCGCTGGGGGCTGAATACCGGGGTTATCGCTGGGAGCAAATACCGGAGTGACCGATGGGAGCTGAATACGGGAGTTATCGCTAGGAGCTGAATACCGGAGATACCGCTGGGAGCTGAATACCGGGGTAATCGCTGGGAGCTGAATACCGGAGTTATCGTTGGGAGCTGAATACCGGGGTTATCGCTGGGAGCTGAATACCGGAGTTATCGCTGGGAGCTGAATACAGGAATAATCGCTGGGAACTCAATATCAGAGTTATCGCTGGGAGCTGAGTACCGGAGTTATCACTGGGAGATGAATACCGGGGTAATCACTGGAAGCTGAATACCGGATTTATCACTGGGAGCTGAATACCGGCGTTATCGCTGGGAGCTGATTACCGGAGTTATCGCTGGGAGCTGAATACTGGAGTTATCGCTGGGAGCTAAATACCGGAGATACCGCTGAGTGCTGAATACCGGAGTTATCGCTGGGAGCTGAATACAGGAATAATCACTGGGAACTTAATATCAGAGTTATCGCTGGGAGCTGAGTACCGGAGTTATCACTGGGAGATGAATACCGGGGTAATCACTGGAAGCTGAATACCGGATTTATCACTGGGAGCTGAATACCGGCGTTATCGCTGGGAGCTGATTACCGGAGTTATCACTGGAAGCTGAATACTGGAGTTATCGCTGGGAGCTAAATACCGGAGATACCGCTGAGTGCTGAATACCGGAGTTATCGCTGGGAGCTGAATACAGGAATAATCACTGGGAACTTAATATCAGAGTAGTCGCTGGGAGCTGAGTACCGGATTCATCGCTGGGAGATGAGTACCGGAGTTATCGCTGGGAGCTGAATACCGGGGTTCTCGCTGGGAGCTGAATACCGGGGTTATCGCTGGGAGCTGAATACCGGGATTATCGCTGGGAGCTGAATACCAGAGTTATCCCTGGGAGCTGAATACCGGAGTTATCGCTGGGAGCTGAATACCGGAGTTATCGCTGGGAGCTGAATACCGGGGTTATCGCTGGGAGCTGAATACTGGAGTTTTCTTTGGGAGCTGAATACCGGGGTTATCGCTGGTAGCTGAATACCGGAGTTATCGCTGGGAGCTGAATACAGGAATAATCGCTTGGAACTTAATACCAGAGTTGTCGCTGGGAGCTGAGTACCGGAGTTATCACTGGGAGATGAAGACCGGAGTTTTCACTGGAAGCTGAATACTCGAGTTATCGCTGGGAGCTGAATACCGGAGATACCGCTTGGTGCTGAATACCGGATTTATCGCTGGGAGCTGAGTACCGGAGTTATCACTGGGACCTGAATACCGGAGTTATCTCTGGGAGCTGAATACCGGAGTTCCCGCTGGGAGCTGAATACCAGAGTTATCGCTGGGAGCTGAATACAGGAATAATCACTGGGAACTTAATATCAGAGTTGTCGCTGGGAGCTGAGTACCGGATTCATCGCTGGGAGATGAGTACCGGAGTTATCGCTGGGAGTTGAATACCGTGGTTCTCGCTGGGAGCTGAATACCGGGGTTATCGCTGGGTGCTGTATACCGGGATTATCGCTGGGAGCTGAATACCAGAGTTATCCCTGGGAGCTGAATACCGGAGTTATCGCTGGGAGCTGAATACCGGAGTTATCGCTGGGAGCTGAATACAGGAATAATCGCTGGGAACTCAATATCAGAGTTATCGCTGGGAGCTGAGTACCGGAGTTATCACTGGGAGATGAATACCGGGGTAATCACTGGAAGCTGAATACCGGATTTATCACTGGGAGCTGAATACCGGCGTTATCGCTGGGAGCTGATTACCGGAGTTATCGCTGGGAGCTGAATAACGGAGTTATCGCTGGGAGCTGTATACCAAAGTTATCCCTGGGAGCTGAATACCGGAGTTACCGCTGGGAGCTGAATACCGGAGTTATCTCTGGGAGCTGAATAACGGAGTTATCGCTGGGAGCTGAATACCGGAGTTATCTCTGGGAGCTGAATACCGGGGTTATCACTGGAAGCTGAATACCGGAGTTATCGCTGGGAGCTGAATACCAGATTTATACCTGGGATCTGAATACCGGAGTTATCACTGGGAGCTGAATACCGTAGTTATCTTTAGGAGCTGAATACCGGAGTTATCGCTGGGAGCTGAATACCGGGGTTATCGCTGGGAACTGAATACCGGAGTGATCGCTGGGAGCTGAATACCGGAGTTACCGCTGGGGGCTGATTACCGGAGTGACCGATGGGAGCTGAATACCGGAGTTATCCCTGGGAGCTGAATACCGGAGTTATCACTGGGAACTGAATACCGGAGTTATCGCTGGGAGCTGAATACCGGGGTTATCGCTGGGAGCTGAATACCGGAGTTACCGCTGGGGGCTGAACACCGGAGTGACCCATGGGAGCTGAATACCGGAGTTATCGCTGGGAGCTGAATACCGGAGTTATCGCTGGGAGCTGAATACTGGAGTTTTCTCTGGGAGCTGAATACCGGGGTTATGGCTGGGAGCTGAATACCGGAGTTATCGCTGGTAGCTGAATACTGGAGTAATCGCTGGGAACTCAATACCAGAGTTATCGCTGGGAGCTGAGTACCAGAGTTATCACTGGGAGATGAATACCGGGGTTATCACTGGAAGCTGAATACCGGAGTTATCGCTGGGAGCTGAATAGCGGAGATACCGCTGGGTGCTGAATACCGGAGTTATCGCTGGGAGCTGAATACTTGTGTTATGGCAGGGAGCTGAATACCGGATTTTCCCTTGGGAGCAGCACGGTAGCATTGTGGATAGCACAATTGCTTCATAGCTCCAGGGTTCCAGATTCGATTCCGGCTTAGGTCACTGTCTCTGCGGAGTCTGCACATCCTCCCCGTGTGTGCGAGGGTTTCCTCCGCGTGCTCCGGTTTTCTCCCATAGTCCAAAGATGTGCAGGTTAGGAGGATTGGCCCTGATAAATTGCCCTTCGTGTCCAAAGTTGCCCTTAGTGTTGGCTGGGGTTACTGGGTTATGGGGATAGGGTGGAGGTGTTGACCTTGGGTGGGATGCTCTTTCCAAGAGCAGGTGCAGAATCGATGGGCCGAATGGCCTCCTTCTGCATTGTAAATTCTATATAAAGCTGAATACCGGTGTTATCACTGGAAGCTGAATACCGGTGTTATCACTGGGAGCTGAACACCGGACTTATCGCTGGGAGCAGAATACCGGAGTTATCGCTGGGAGCTGAATACCGTGGTTCTCGCTGGGAGCTGAATACCAGAGTTATCGCTGGGAGCTGAATACGGGGGTAATCGCTGGGAGCTGAATACCAGGATTATCGCTGGGAGCTGAATACCAGAGTTATCCCTGGGAGCTGAATACCGGAGTTATCGCTGGGATCTGAATACCGGAGTTACCGCTGGGGGCTGAATACCGGGGTTATCGCTCGGAGCTGAATACCGGAGTGACCGATGGGAGCTGAATACGGGAGTTATCGCTAGGAGCTGAATACCGGAGATACCGCTGGGGGCTGAATATCGGGGTTATCGCTGGGAGCTGAATACCGGAGTGAACGATGGGAGCTGAATACCGGAGTTATCTCTAGGAGCTGAAAACCGGAGTTATCGCTGGGAGCTGAATACAGGAATAATCGCTGGGAACTTAATACCAGAGTTGTCGCTGGGAGCTGAGTACCGGAGAATCACTGGGAGATGAATACCGGAGTTATCACTGGAAGCTGAATACTGGAGTTATCGCTGGGAGCTAAATACCGGAGATACCGCTGAGTGCTGAATACCGGAGTTATCGCTGGGAGCTGAATACAGGAATAATCACTGGGAACTTAATATCAGAGTTGTCGCTGGGAGCTGAGTACCGGATTCATCGCTGGGAGATGAGTACCGGAGTTATCGCTGGGAGCTGAATACCGGGGTTCTCGCTGGGAGCTGAATACCGGGGTTATCGCTGGGAGCTGAATACCGGGATTATCGCTGGGAGCTGAATACCAGAGTTATCCCTGGGAGCTGAATACCGGAGTTATCGCTGGGAGCTGAATACCGGAGTTATCGCTGGGAGCTGAATACCGTGGTTATCGCTGGGAGCTGAATACTGGAGTTTTCTTTGGGAGCTGAATACCGGGGTTATCGCTGGTAGCTGAATACCGGAGTTATCGCTGGGAGCTGAATACAGGAATAATCGCTGGGAACTTAATACCAGAGTTGTCGCTGGGAGCTGAGTACCGGAGTTATCACTGGGAGATGAAGACCGGAGTTATCACTGGAAGCTGAATACTGGAGTTATCGCTGGGAGCTGAATACCGGAGATACCGCTTGGTGCTGAATACCGGATTTATCGCTGGGAGCTGAGTACCGGAGTTATCGCTGGGACCTGAATACCGGAGTTATCTCTGGGAGCTGAATACCGGAGTTCCCGCTGGGAGCTGAATACCAGAGTTATCGCTGGGAGCTGAATACAGGAATAATCACTGGGAACTTAATATCAGAGTTGTCGCTGGGAGCTGAGTACCGGATTCATCGCTGGGAGATGAGTACCGGAGTTATCGCTGGGAGCTGAATACCGTGGTTCTCGCTGGGAGCTGAATACCGGGGTTATCGCTGGGTGCTGAATACCGGGATTATCGCTGGGAGCTGAATACCAGAGTTATCCCTGGGAGCTGAATACCGGAGTTATCGCTGGGAGCTGAATACCGGAGTTATCGCTGGGAGCTGAATACCAGGGTTATCGCTGGGAGCTGAATACTGGAGTTTTCTTTGGGAGCTGAATACCGGGGTTATCGCTGGTAGCTGAATACCGGAGTTATCGCTGGGAGCTGAATACAGGAATAATCGCTGGGAACTTAATACCAGAGTTGTCGCTGGGAGCTGAGTTCCGGAGTTATCACTGGAAGCTGAATACTGGAGTTATCGCTGGGAGCTGAATACCGGAGATACCGCTTGGTGCTGAATACCGGATTTATCGCTGGGAGCTGAGTACCGGAGTTATCGCTGGGAGCTGAATACCGGAGTTATCTCTGGGAGCTGAATACCGGAGTTCCCGCTGGGAGCTGAATACCAGAGTTATCGCTGGGTGCTGAATACTGGAGATACCGCTGGGTGCTGAATACCGGAGTTATCTCTGGGAGCTGAATACCGGCGTTATCGCTGGGTGCTGAATACTGGAGATACCGCTGGGAGCTGAATACCGGAGTTATCTCTGGGAGCTGAATACCGGAGTTATCTCTGGGAGCTGAATACCGGAGTTATCTCTGGGAGCTGAATACCGGAGTTACCGCTGGGAGCTGAATACTGGAGTTATCTCTGGGAGCTGAATACCGGAGTTATCGCTGGGAGCTGAATACCGGAGTTATCTCTGGGAGCTGAATACCAGAGTTACCGTTGGGAGCTGAATACCGGAGTTCTCTCTGGGAGCTGAATACCGGAGTTATCGCTTGGAGCTGAATACCGGAGTTATCGCTGGGAGCTGAATACCGGATTTATCGCTGGGAGCTGAGTACCGGAGTTATCGCTGGGAGCTGAATACCGGAGTTATCTCTGGGAGCTGAATACCGGAGTTATCTCTGGGAGCTGAATACCGGATTTATCTCTGGGAGCTGAATACCAGAGTTACCGCTGGGAACTGAATACCGGAGTTATCTCTGGGAGCTGAATACCGGAGTTATCGCTGGGTGCTGAATACCGGAGTTATCTCTGGGAGCTGAATACCGGAGTTACCGCTGAGAGCTGAATACCGGAGTTATCTCTGGGAGCTGAATACCGGAGTTATCGCTGGGAGCTGGATACCGGAGTTATCGCTGGGAGCTGAATACCGGAGTTATCGCTGGGAGCTGAATACCGGAGTTATCTCTCGGAGCTGAATACCAGAGTTATCGCTGGGAGCTGAATACCGGAGTTATCGCTGGGAGCTGAATACCGGATTAATCGCTGGGAGCTGAATACCGGAGTTATCGCTGGGAGCTGAATACAAGAGTTATCGCTGGGAGCTGAATACCGGGGTTATCGCTGGGAGCTGAATACTGGAGTTTTCTTTGGGAGCTGAATACCGGGGTTATCGCTGGGAGCTGAATACCGGAGTTATCGCTGGGAGCTGAATACAGGAATAATCGCTGGGAACTTAATACCAGATTTGTCTCTGGGAGCTGAGTACCGGAGTTATCACTGGGAGATGAATACCGGAGTTATCACTGGAAGCTGAATACCGGAGTTATCGCAAGGAGCTGAATACTGGAGTTATGGCAGGCAGCTGAATACCGGAGTTATCGCAGGGAGCTGAATACCGGAGTTATCGCAGGGAGATGAATACCGGATTTATACCTGGGATCCGAATACCGGAGTTATCAATGGGAGCTGAATACCGGAGTTATCACTGGGAACTGAATACCGGAGTTACCGCTGGGAGATGAATACCGGAGTTATCGCTGGGAGCTGAATACCGGAGTGACCGATGGGAGCTGAATACCGGAGTTATCTCTAGGAGCTGAATACCGGAGTTATCGCTGGTAGCTGAATACCGGATTTATCGCTGGGAGCTGAGTACCGGAGTTATCGCTGGGACCTGAATACCGGAGTTATCTCTGGGAGCTGAATACCGGAGTTCCCGCTGGGAGCTGAATACCAGAGTTATCGCTGGGAGCTGAATACAGGAATAATCACTGGGAACTTAATATCAGAGTTGTCGCTGGGAGCTGAGTACCGGATTCATCGCTGGGAGATGAGTACCGGAGTTATCGCTGGGAGCTGAATACCTTGGTTCTCGCTGGGAGCTGAATACCGGGGTTATCGCTGGGTGCTGAATACCGGAGTTATCGCTGGGAGCTGAATACCGGAGTTATCGCTGGGAGCTGAATACCGGGGTTATCGCTGGGAGCTGAATACTGGAGTTTTCTTTGGGAGCTGAATACCGGGGTTATCGCTGGTAGCTGAATACCGGAGTTATCGCTGGGAGCTGAATTCAGGAATAATCGCTGGGAACTTAATACCAGAGTTGTCGCTGGGAGCTGAGTTCCGGAGTTATCACTGGAAGCTGAATACTGGAGTTATCGCTGGGAGCTGAATACCGGAGATACCGCTTGGTGCTGAATACCGGATTTAGCGCTGGGAGCTGAGTACCGGAGTTATCGCTGGGAGCTGAATACCGGAGTTATCTCTGGGAGCTGAATACCGGAGTTCCCGCTGGGAGCTGAATACCAGAGTTATCGCTGGGTGCTGAATACTGGAGATACCGCTGGGTGCTGAATACCGGAGTTATCTCTGGGAGCTGAATACCGGCGTTATCGCTGGGTGCTGAATACTGGAGATACCGCTGGGAGCTGAATACCGGAGTTATCTCTGGGAGCTGAATACCGGAGTTATCTCTGGGAGCTGAATACCGGAGTTATCTCTGGGAGCTGAATACCGGAGTTATCGCTGGGAGCTGGATACCGGAGTTATCGCTGGGAGCTGAATACCGGAGTTATCGCTGGGAGCTGAATACCGGAGTTATCTCTCGGAGCTGAATACCAGAGTTATCGCTGGGAGCTGAATACCGGAGTTATCGCTGGGAGTTGAATACCGGAGTAATCGCTGGGAGCTGAATACCGGAGTTATCGCTGGGAGCTGAATACAAGAGTTATCGCTGGGAGCTGAATACCGGGGTTATCGCTGGGAGCTGAATACTGGAGTTTTCTTTGGGAGCTGAATACCGGGGTTATCGCTGGGAGCTGAATACCGGAGTTATCGCTGGGAGCTGAATACAGGAATAATCGCTGGGAACTTAATACCAGATTTGTCTCTGGGAGCTGAGTACCGGAGTTATCACTGGGAGATGAATACCGGAGTTATCACTGGAAGCTGAATACCGGAGTTATCGCAAGGAGCTGAATACTGGAGTTATGGCAGGCAGCTGAATACCGGAGTTATCGCAGGGAGCTGAATACCGGAGTTATCGCAGGGAGCTGAATACCGGATTTATACCTGGGATCCGAATACCGGAGTTATCAATGGGAGCTGAATACCGGAGTTATCACTGGGAACTGAATACCGGAGTTACCGCTGGGAGATGAATACCGGAGTTATCGCTGGGAGCTGAATACCGGAGTGACCGATGGGAGCTGAATACCGGAGTTATCTCTAGGAGCTGAATACCGGAGTTATCGCTGGTAGCTGAATACCGGATTTATCGCTGGGAGCTGAGTACCGGAGTTATCGCTGGGACCTGAATACCGGAGTTATCTCTGGGAGCTGAATACCGGAGTTCCCGCTGGGAGCTGAATACCAGAGTTATCGCTGGGAGCTGAATACAGGAATAATCACTGGGAACTTAATATCAGAGTTGTCGCTGGGAGCTGAGTACCGGATTCATCGCTGGGAGATGAGTACCGGAGTTATCGCTGGGAGCTGAATACCTTGGTTCTCGCTGGGAGCTGAATACCGGGGTTATCGCTGGGTGCTGAATACCGGGATTATCGCTGGGAGCTGAATACCAGAGTTATCCCTGGGTGCTGAATACCGGAGTTATCGCTGGGAGCTGAATACCGGAGTTATCGCTGGGAGCTGAATACCGGGGTTATCGCTGGGAGCTGAATACTGGAGTTTTCTTTGGGAGCTGAATACCGGGGTTATCGCTGGTAGCTGAATACCGGAGTTATCGCTGGGAGCTGAATACAGGAATAATCGCTTGGATCTTAATACCAGAGTTGTCGCTGGGAGCTGAGTTCCGGAGTTATCACTGGAAGCTGAATACTGGAGTTATCGCTGGGAGCTGAATACCGGAGATACCGCTTGGTGCTGAATACCGGATTTATCGCTGGGAGCTGAGTACCGGAGTTATCGCTGGGAGCTGAATACCGGAGTTATCTCTGGGAGCTGAATACCGGAGTTCCCGCTGGGAGCTGAATACCATAGTTATCGCTGGGTGCTGAATACTGGAGATACCGCTGGGTGCTGAATACCGGAGTTATCTCTGGGAGCTGAATACCGGCGTTATCGCAGGGTGCTGAATACTGGAGATACCGCTGGGAGCTGAATACCGGAGTTATCTCTGGTAGCTGAATACCGGAGTTATCTCTGGGAGCTGAATACCGGAGTTATCTCTGGGAGCTGAATACCGGATTTATCTCTGGGAGCTGAATACCGGAGTTACCGCTGTGAGCTGAATACTGGAGTTATCTCTGGGAGCTGAATACCGGAGTTATCGCTGGGAGCTGAATACCGGAGTTATCTCTGGGAGCTGAATACCGGATTTATCGCTGGGAGCTGAGTACCGGAGCTATCGCTGGGAGCTGAATACCGGAGTTATCTCTGGGAGCTGAATACCGGAGTTACCACTGGGAGCTGAATACCGGAGTTATCGCTGGGAGCTGAATACCGGAGTTATCTCTGGGAGCTGAATACCGGAGTTCCCGCTGGGAGCTGAATACCAGAGTTATCGCTGGGTGCTGAATACTGGAGATACCGCTGGGTGCTGAATACCGGAGTTATCTCTGGGAGCTGAATACCGGCGTTATCGCTGGGTGCTGAATACTGGAGATACCGCTGGGAGCTGAATACCGGAGTTATCTCTGGGAGCTGAATACCGGAGTTATCTCTGGGAGCTGAATACCGGAGTTATCTCTGGGAGCTGAATACCGGAGTTATCGCTGGGAGCTGAATACCGGAGTTATCTCTCGGAGCTGAATACCAGAGTTATCGCTGGGAGCTGAATACCGGAGTTATCGCTGGGAGTTGAATACCGGAGTAATCGCTGGGAGCTGAATACCGGAGTTATCGCTGGGAGCTGAATACAAGAGTTATCGCTGGGAGCTGAATACCGGGGTTATCGCTGGGAGCTGAATACTGGAGTTTTCTTTGGGAGCTGAATACCGGGGTTATCGCTGGGAGCTGAATACCGGAGTTATCGCTGGGAGCTGAATACAGGAATAATCGCTGGGAACTTAATACCAGATTTGTCTCTGGGAGCTGAGTACCGGAGTTATCACTGGGAGATGAATACCGGAGTTATCACTGGAAGCTGAATACCGGAGTTATCGCAAGGAGCTGAATACTGGAGTTATGGCAGGCAGCTGAATACCGGAGTTATCGCAGGGAGCGGAATACCGGAGTTATCGCAGGGAGCTGAATACCGGATTTATACCTGGGATCCGAATACCGGAGTTATCAATGGGAGCTGAATACCGGAGTTATCACTGGGAACTGAATACCGGAGTTACCGCTGGGAGTTGAATACCGGAGTTATCGCTGGGAGCTGAATACCGGAGTGACCGATGGGAGCTGAATCCCGGAGTTATCTCTAGGAGCTGAATACCGGAGTTATCGCTGGTAGCTGAATACCGGATTTATCGCTGGGAGCTGAGTACCGGAGTTATCGCTGGGACCTGAATACCGGAGTTATCTCTGGGAGCTGAATACCGGAGTTCCCGCTGGGAGCTGAATACCAGAGTTATCGCTGGGAGCTGAATACAGGAATAATCACTGGGAACTTAATATCAGAGTTGTCGCTGGGAGCTGAGTACCGGATTCATCGCTGGGAGATGAGTACCGGAATTATCGCTGGGAGCTGAATACCTTGGTTCTCGCTGGGAGCTGAATACCGGGGTTATCGCTGGGTGCTGAATACCGGGATTATCGCTGGGAGCTGAATACCAGAGTTATCCCTGGGTGCTGAATACCGGAGTTATCGCTGGGAGCTGAATACCGGAGTTATCGCTGGGAGCTGAATACCGGGGTTATCGCTGGGAGCTGAATACTGGAGTTTTCTTTGGGAGCTGAATACCGGGGTTATCGCTGGGAGCTGAATACCGGAGTTATCGCTGGGAGCTGAATACAGGAATAATCGCTGGGAACTTAATACCAGATTTGTCTCTGGGAGCTGAGTACCGGAGTTATCACTGGGAGATGAATACCGGAGTTATCACTGGAAGCTGAATACCGGAGTTATCGCAAGGAGCTGAATACTGGAGTTATGGCAGGCAGCTGAATACCGGAGTTATCGCAGGGAGCTGAATACCGGAGTTATCGCAGGGAGCTGAATACCGGATTTATACCTGGGATCCGAATACCGGAGTTATCAATGGGAGCTGAATACCGGAGTTATCACTGGGAACTGAATACCGGAGTTACCGCTGGGAGATGAATACCGGAGTTATCGCTGGGAGCTGAATACCGGAGTGACCGATGGGAGCTGAATACCGGAGTTATCTCTAGGAGCTGAATACCGGAGTTATCGCTGGTAGCTGAATACCGGGGTTATCGCTGGGAGCTGAATACTGGAGTTTTCTTTGGGAGCTGAATACCGGGGTTATCGCTGGTAGCTGAATACCGGAGTTATCGCTGGGAGCTGAATACAGGAATAATCGCTGGGAACTTAATACCAGAGTTGTCGCTGGGAGCTGAGTTCCGGAGTTATCACTGGAAGCTGAATACTGGAGTTATCGCTGGGAGCTGAATACCGGAGATACCGCTTGGTGCTGAATACCGGATTTATCGCTGGGAGCTGAGTACCGGAGTTATCGCTGGGAGCTGAATACCGGAGTTATCTCTGGGAGCTGAATACCGGAGTTCCCGCTGGGAGCTGAATACCATAGTTATCGCTGGGTGCTGAATACTGGAGATACCGCTGGGTGCTGAATACCGGAGTTATCTCTGGGAGCTGAATACCGGCGTTATCGCTGGGTGCTGAATACTGGAGATACCGCTGGGAGCTGAATACCGGAGTTATCTCTGGGAGCTGAATACCGGAGTTATCTCTGGGAGCTGAATACCGGAGTTATCTCTGGGAGCTGAATACCGGATTTATCTCTGGGAGCTGAATACCGGAGTTACCGCTGGGAGCTGAATACTGGAGTTATCTCTGGGAGCTGAATACCGGAGTTATCGCTGGGAGCTGAATACCGGAGTTATCTCTGGGAGCTGAATACCGGATTTATCGCTGGGAGCTGAGTACCGGAGCTATCGCTGGGAGCTGAATACCGGAGTTATCTCTGGGAGCTGAATACCGGAGTTACCACTGGGAGCTGAATACCGGAGTTATCGCTGGGAGCTGAATACCGGAGTTATCTCTGGGAGCTGAATACCGGAGTTATCTCTGGGTGTTGAATACCGGAGTTATCTCTGGGAGCTGAATACCGGAGTTACCGTTGGGAGCTGAATACCGGAGTTCTCTCTGGGAGCTGAATACCGGAGTTATCGCTGGGAGCTGAATACCGGAGTTATCGCTGGGAGCTGAATACCGGATTTATCGCTGGGAGCTGAGTACCGGAGTTATCGCTGGGAGCTGAATACCGGAGTTATCTCTGGGAGCTGAATACCGGAGTTATCGCTGGAAGCTGAATACCGGATTTATCGCTGGGAGCTGAGTACCGGAGTTATCGCTGGGAGCTGAATACCGGAGTTATCTCTGGGAGCTGAATACCGGAGTTATCTCTGGGAGCTGAATACCAGAGTTACCGCTGGGAGCTGAATACCGGAGTTATCTCTGGGAGCTGAATACCGGAGTTATCGCTGGGAGCTGGATACCGGAGTTATCGCTGGGAGCTGAATACCGGAGTTATCGCTGGGAGCTGAATACCGGAGTTATCTCTCGGAGCTGAATACCAGAGTTATCGCTGGGAGCTGAATACCGGAGTTATCGCTGGGAGCTGAATACCGGAGTAATCGCTGGGAGCTGAATACCGGAGTTATCGCTGGGAGCTGAATACAAGAGTTATCGCTGGGAGCTGAATACCGGGGTTATCGCTGGGAGCTGAATACTGGAGTTTTCTTTGGGAGCTGAATACCGGGGTTATCGCTGGGAGCTGAATACCGGAGTTATCGCTGGGAGCTGAATACAGGAATAATCGCTGGGAACTTAATACCAGATTTGTCTCTGGGAGCTGAGTACCGGAGTTATCACTGGGAGATGAATACCGGAGTTATCACTGGAAGCTGAATACCGGAGTTATCGCAAGGAGCTGAATACTGGAGTTATGGCAGGCAGCTGAATACCGGAGTTATCGCAGGGAGCTGAATACCGGAGTTATCGCAGGGAGCTGAATACCGGATTTATACCTGGGATCCGAATACCGGAGTTATCAATGGGAGCTGAATACCGGAGTTATCACTGGGAACTGAATACCGGAGTTACCGCTGGGAGATGAATACCGGAGTTATCGCTGGGAGCTGAATACCGGAGTGACCGATGGGAGCTGAATACCGGAGTTATCTCTAGGAGCTGAATACCGGAGTTATCGCTGGTAGCTGAATACTGGGGTTATCGCTGGGAGCTGAATACCGGAGTTATCGCTGGGAGCTGAATACCGGAGTTAAGCCTGGGAGCTGAATACCGGAGTTATCGCTGGGAGCTGAATACTGGAGTTTTCTCTGGGAGCTGAATACCGGGGTTATCGCTGGTAGCTGAATACCGGGGTTATCCCTGGGAGCTGAATACCGGAGTTATCGCTGGGAGCTGAATACCGGAGTTATCTCTAGGAGCTGAATACCGGAGTTATCGCTGGTAGCTGAATACCGGGGTTATCGCTGGGAGCTGAATACCGGAGTTATCGCTGGGAGCTGAATACCGGAGTTAAGCCTGGGAGCTGAATACCGGAGTTATCGCTGGGAGCTGAATACTGGAGTTTTCTCTGGGAGCTGAATACCGGGGTTATGGCTGGGAGCTGAATACCGGAGATATCGCTGGTAGCTGAATACTGGAGTAATCGCTGGGAACTCAATACCAGAGTTATCGCTGGGAGCTGAGTACCAGAGTTATCACTGGGAGATGATACCAGGGTTATCACTGGAAGCTGACTAACGGTGTTATCGCTGGGAGCTGAATAGCGGAGTTATCGCTGGGAGCTGAATACCGGTGGTATCGCTGGGAGCTGAATACCGGAGTTATCGCTGGGAGCTGAATACCGGATTTTCCCCTGGGAGCAGCATGGCAGCATTGTGGATAGCACAATTGCTTCACAGCTCCAGGGTTCCAGGTTCGATTCCGGCTTGGGTCACTGTCTGTGCGGAGTCTGCACATCCTCCCCGTGTGTGCGAGGGTTTCCTCCGCGTGTTCCGGTTTTCTCCCACAGTCCAAAGATGTGCAGGTTAGGAGGATTGGCCCTGATATATTGCCCTTCGTGTCCAAAGTTACCCTTAGTGTTGGGTGGGGTTACTGGGTAATGGGGATAGGATGGAGGTGTTGACCTTGGGTGGGATGCTCTTTCCAAGAGCAGGAGCAGACTCGATGGGCCGAATGGCCTCCTTAGGCATTGTAAATTCTATATAAAGCTGAATACCGGTGTTATCACTGGGAGCTGAACACCGTGGTTCTCGCTGGGAGCTGAATACCGGGGTTATCGCTGGGAGCAGAATACCGGGGTTATCGCTGGGAGCAAAATACCAGAGTTATCCCTGGGAGCTGAATACCGGAGTTATCGCTGGGAGCTGAATACCGGGGTTATCGCTGGGAGCTGAATACCGGAGATATTGCTGGGAGCTGAATACAGGAATAATCGCTGGGAACTTAATACCAGAGTTACCGCTGGGAGCTGAGTACCGGAGTTATTACTGGGAGATGAATACCGGAGATACCGCTGGGTGCTGAATACCGGAGTTATCGCTGGGAGCTAAATACAGGAATAATCGCTGGGAACTTAATACCAGAGTTGTCGCTGGGAGCTGAGTACCGGAGTTATCACTGGGAGCTGAATACCGGAGTTATCACTGGAAGCTGAATACTGGAGTTATCGCTGGGAGCTGAATACCGGAGATACCGCTGGGTGCTGAATACCGGATTTATCGCTGGGAGCTGATTACGGAGTTATCGCTGGGAGCTGAATACCGGAGTTATCTCTGGGAGCTGAATACCGGAGTTACCGCTTGGAGCTGAATACCGGAGTTATCTCTGGGAGCTGAATACCGGAGTTATCGCTGGGAGCTGAATACCGGAGTTATCCCTGGGAGCTGAATACCGGAGTTATCTCTGGGATATGAATACCGGCGTTATCGCTGGGAGCTGAATACCGGAGTTATCCCTGGGAGCTGAATACCGGAGCTATCACTGGGAGCCGAATACTGGAGTTTTCTCTGGGAGCTGAATACCGGGGTTATCGCTGGGAGCTGAATACCGGAGTTATCCCTGGGAGCTGAATACCGGAGTTATCGCTGGGAGCTGAATACCGGAGTTATCTCTAGGAGCTGAATACCGGAGTTATCGCTGGTAGCTGAATACCGGGGTTATCGCTGGGAGCTGAATACCGGAGATATCGCTGGGAGCTGAATACCGGAGTTAAGCCTGGGAGCTGAATACCGGAGTTATCGCTGGGAGCTGAATACTGGAGTTTTCTCTGGGAGCTGAATACCGGGGTTATGGCTGGGAGCTGAATACCGGAGATATCGCTGGTAGCTGAATACTGGAGTAATCGCTGGGAACTCAATACCAGAGTTATCGCTGGGAGCTGAGTACCAGAGTTATCACTGGGAGATGATACCAGGGTTATCACTGGAAGCTGACTAACGGAGTTATCGCTGGGAGCTGAATAGCGGAGTTATCGCTGGGAGCTGAATACCGGTGGTATCGCTGGGAGCTGAATACCGGAGTTATCGCTGGGAGCTGAATACCGGATTTTCCCCTGGGAGCAGCATGGCAGCATTGTGGATAGCACAATTGCTTCACAGCTCCAGGGTTCCAGGTTCGATTCCGGCTTGGGTCACTGTCTGTGCGGAGTCTGCACATCCTCCCCGTGTGTGCGAGGGTTTCCTCCGCGTGTTCCGGTTTTCTCCCACAGTCCAAAGATGTGCAGGTTAGGAGGATTGGCCCTGATATATTGCCCTTCGTGTCCAAAGTTACCCTTAGTGTTGGGTGGGGTTACTGGGTAATGGGGATAGGATGGAGGTGTTGACCTTGGGTGGGATGCTCTTTCCAAGAGCAGGAGCAGACTCGATGGGCCGAATGGCCTCCTTAGGCATTGTAAATTCTATATAAAGCTGAATACCGGTGTTATCACTGGGAGCTGAACACCGTGGTTCTCGCTGGGAGCTGAATACCGGGGTTATCGCTGGGAGCAGAATACCGGGGTTATCGCTGGGAGCAAAATACCAGAGTTATCCCTGGGAGCTGAATACCGGAGTTATCGCTGGGAGCTGAATACCGGGGTTATCGCTGGGAGCTGAATACCGGAGATATCGCTGGGAGCTGAATACAGGAATAATCGCTGGGAACTTAATACCAGAGTTACCGCTGGGAGCTGAGTACCGGAGTTATTACTGGGAGATGAATACCGGAGATACCGCTGGGTGCTGAATACCGGAGTTATCGCTGGGAGCTAAATACAGGAATAATCGCTGGGAACTTAATACCAGAGTTGTCGCTGGGAGCTGAGTACCGGAGTTATCACTGGGAGCTGAATACCGGAGTTATCACTGGAAGCTGAATACTGGAGTTATCGCTGGGAGCTGAATACCGGAGATACCGCTGGGTGCTGAATACCGGATTTATCGCTGGGAGCTGATTACGGAGTTATCGCTGGGAGCTGAATACCGGAGTTATCTCTGGGAGCTGAATACCGGAGTTACCGCTTGGAGCTGAATACCGGAGTTATCTCTGGGAGCTGAATACCGGAGTTATCGCTGGGAGCTGAATACCGGAGTTATCCCTGGGAGCTGAATACCGGAGTTATCTCTGGGATATGAATACCGGCGTTATCGCTGGGAGCTGAATACCGGAGTTATCCCTGGGAGCTGAATACCGGAGCTATCACTGGGAGCCGAATACTGGAGTTTTCTCTGGGAGCTGAATACCGGGGTTATCGCTGGGAGCTGAATACCGGAGTTATCGCTGGGCGCTGAATACAGGAATAATCGCTGGGAACTTAATACCAGAGTTATCCCTGGGAGCTGAGTACCGGAGTTATCACTGGGAGCTGAATACCGGAGTTATAGCTCAGAGCTTAACACCGGAGTTATCCCTGGGAGCTGAATACCGAGGTTATCACTGGGAGCTGAATACCGGAGTTATCACTGGGAGCTGAATACCGGAGTTATCGTTGGGAGCTGAATGCCGGGGTTATCGCTGGGAGCTGAATACCAGAGTGTTCGCTGGGAGCTGAATACCGGAGTTATCACTGGGTGATGAATACCGGAGTGTTTGCTGGGAGCTGAATACCGGAGTTATCGCCGGGAGCTGAATACCGGAGTTATCACTGGGAGCTGAATACCGGAGTTATCGCTGGAAACTGAATACCGGATTTATCCCTGGGAGCTGAATACCGGGGTTATCACTGGGAGCTGAATACCGGAGTTATCGCTGGGAGCTGAGTACAGGAATAATCGCTGGGAACTTAATACCAGAGTTATCGCTGGGAGCTGAGTACCGGAGGTATCACTGGGAGCTGAATACCGAAATTATCGCTGGGAGCTGAATACCGGAGTTATAGCTCAGAGCTTAACACCGGAGTTATAGCTCGGAGATGAATATCGGAGTTATCGCTGGGAGCAGAATACCGGAGTCATCGCTGGGAGCTGAATACCGGAGTTATCGCAAGGAGCTGAATACTGGAGTTATGGCAGGGAGCTGAATACGGGAGTTATCGCTGGGAGCTGAATACCGGATTTATACCTGGGATCTGAATACCGGAGTTATCACTGGGAGCTGAATACCGGAGTTATCACTGGGAACTGAATACCGGAGTTACCGCTGGGAGCTGAATACCGGAGTTATCTCTATGAGCTGAATACCGGAGTTATCGATGGGAGCTGAATACCGGAGTTATCACTGGGAGCTGAATACCGGAGTTACCGCTGGGAGCTGAATACCGGAGTTAATGCTGGGAGCTGAATACCGGAGTTATCGATGGGAATTGAATAGCGGAGTTATCCCTGGGAGCTGAATACCGAGGTTATCACTGGGAGCTGAATACCGGAGTTATCACTGGGAGCTGAATACCGGAGTTATCGCTGGGAGCTGAATACCGGGGTTATCGCTGGGAGCTGAATACCGGGGTTATGGCTGGGAGCTGAATACCGGAGTGTTTGCTGGGAGCTGAGTACCGGAGTTATCGCCGGGAGCTGAATACCGGAGTTATCACTGGGAGCTGAATACCGGAGTTATCGCTGGGAGCTGAATACCGGATTTATCCCTGGGGGCTGAATACCGGAGTTATCGCTGGGAGCTGAATACCGGGGTTATCGCTGGGAGCAGAATACCGGAGTTACCGCTGGGGGATGAATACCGGAGTGACCAATGGGAGCTGAATACCGGAGTTATGCCTGGGAGCTGAATACCGGAGTTATCGCTGGGAGCTGAATACCGGGGTTATCGCTGGGAGCTGAATACTGGAGTTATCACTGGGAGCTGAATACCGGAGTAATCGCTGGGAACTTAATACCAGAGTTATCGCTGGGAGCTGAATACCGGAGTTATCTCTGGGAGCTGAATACCGGAGTTATCTCTGGGAGCTGAATACCGGAGTTACCGCTGGGAGCTGAATACTGGAGTTATCTCTGGGAGCTGAATACCGGAGTTATCGCTGGGAGCTGAATACCGGAGTTATCTCTGGGAGCTGAATACCGGATTTATCGCTGGGAGCTGAGTACCGGAGTTATCGCTGGGAGCTGAATACCGGAGTTATCTCTGGGAGCTGAATACCGGAGTTACCACTGGGAGCTGAATACCGGAGTTATCGCTGGGAGCTGAATACCGGAGTTATCTCTGGGAGCTGAATACCGGAGTTATCTCTGGGAGTTGAATACCGGAGTTACCTCTGGGAGCTGAATACCGGAGTTACCGTTGGGAGCTGAATACCGGAGTTCTCTCTGGGAGCTGAATACCGGAGTTATCGCTGGGAGCTGAATACCGGAGTTATCGCTGGGAGCTGAATACCGGAGTTATCGCTGGGAGCTGAATACCGGAGTTATCTCTGGGAGCTGAATACCGGAGTTATCGCTGGGAGCTGAATACCGGATTTATCGCTGGGAGCTGAGTACCGGAGTTATCGCTGGGAGCTGAATACCGGAGTTATCTCTGGGAGCTGAATACCGGAGTTATCTCTGGGAGCTGAATACCAGAGTTACCGCTGGGAGCTGAATACCGGAGTTATCTCTGGGAGCTGAATACCGGAGTTATCGCTGGGAGCTGGATACCGGAGTTATCGCTGGGAGCTGAATACCGGAGTTATCGCTGGGAGCTGAATACCGGAGTTATCTCTCGGAGCTGAATACCAGAGTTATCGCTGGGAGCTGAATACCGGAGTTATCGCTGGGAGCTGAATACCGGAGTTATCGCTGGGAGCTGAATACAAGCGTTATCGCTGGGAGCTGAATACCGGGGTTATCGCTGGGAGCTGAATACCGGAGTTATCACTGGAAGCTGAATACCGGAGTTATCGCAAGGAGCTGAATACTGGAGTTATGGCAGGCAGCTGAATACCGGAGTTATCGCAGGGAGCTGAATACCGGAGTTATCGCAGGGAGCTGAATACCGGATTTATACCTGGGATCCGAATACCGGAGTTATCAATGGGAGCTGAATACCGGAGTTATCACTGGGAACTGAATACCGGAGTTACCGCTGGGAGATGAATACCGGAGTTATCGCTGGGAGCTGAATACCGGAATGACCGATGGGAGCTGAATACCGGAGTTATCTCTAGGAGCTGAATACCGGAGTTATCGCTGGTAGCTGAATACCGGGGTTATCGCTGGGAGCTGAATACTGGAGTTATCGCTGGGAGCTGAATACCGGAGTTAAGCCTGGGAGCTGAATACCGGAGATATCGCTGGGAGCTGAATACTGGAGTTTTCTCTGGGAGCTGAATACCGTGGTTATCGCTGGTAGCTGAATACCGGGGTTATCCCTGGGAGCTGAATACCGGAGTTATCGCTGGGAGCTGAATACCGGAGTTATCTCTAGGAGCTGAATACCGGAGTTATCGCTGGGGGCTGAATACCGGAGATATCGCTGGGAGCTGAATACAGGAATAATCGCTGGGAACTTAATACCAGAGTTACCGCTGGGAGCTGAGTACCGGAGTTATTACTGGGAGATGAATACCGGAGATACCGCTGGGTGCTGAATACCGGAGTTATCGCTGGGAGCTAAATACAGGAATAATCGCTGGGAACTTAATACCAGAGTTGTCGCTGGGAGCTGAGTACCAGAGTTATCACTGGGAGCTGAATACCGGAGTTATCACTGGAAGCTGAATACTGGAGTTATCGCTGGGAGCTGAATACCGGAGATACCGCTGGGTGCTGAATACCGGATTTATCGCTGGGAGCTGATTACGGAGTTATCGCTGGGAGCTGAATACCGGAGTTATCTCTGGGAGCTGAATACCGGAGTTACCGCTTGGAGCTGAATACCGGAGTTATCTCTGGGAGCTGAATACCGGAGTTATCGCTGGGAGCTGAATACCGGAGTTATCCCTGGGAGCTGAATACCGGAGTTATCTCTGGGAGCTGAATACCGGCGTTATCGCTGGGAGCTGAATACCGGAGTTATCCCTGGGAGCTGAATACCGGAGCTATCACTGGGAGCCGAATAGTGGAGTTTTCTCTGGGAGCTGAATACCGGGGTTATCGCTGGGAGCTGAATACCGGAGTTATCGCTGGGCGCTGAATACAGGAATAATCGCTGGGAACTTAATACCAGAGTTATCCCTGGGAGCTGAGTACCGGAGTTATCACTGGGAGCTGAATACCGGAGTTATAGCTCAGAGCTTAACACCGGAGTTATCCCTGGGAGCTGAATACCGAGGTTATCACTGGGAGCTGAATACCGGAGTTATCACTGGGAGCTGAATACCGGAGTTATCGTTGGGAGCTGAATGCCGGGGTTACCGCTGGGAGCTGAATACCAGAGTGTTCGCTGGGAGCTGAATACCGGAGTTATCACTGGGTGATGAATACCGGAGTGTTTGCTGGGAGCTGAATACCGGAGTTATCGCCGGGAGCTGAATACCGGAGTTATCACTGGGAGCTGAATACCGGAGTTATCGCTGGAAACTGAATACCGGATTTATCCCTGGGAGCTGAATACCGGGGTTATCACTGGGAGCTGAATACCGGAGTTATCGCTGGGAGCTGAGTACAGGAATAATCGCTGGGAACTTAATACCAGAGTTATCGCTGGGAGCTGAGTACCGGAGGTATCACTGGGAGCTGAATACCGAAATTATCGCTGGGAGCTGAATACCGGAGTTATAGCTCAGAGCTTAACACCGGAGTTATAGCTCGGAGATGAATATCGGAGTTATCGCTGGGAGCAGAATACCGGAGTCATCGCTGGGAGCTGAATACCGGAGTTATCGCAAGGAGCAGAATACTGGAGTTATGGCAGGGAGCTGAATACGGGAGTTATCGCTGGGAGCTGAATACCGGATTTATACCTGGGATCTGAATACCGGAGTTATCACTGGGAGCTGAATACGGAGTTATCACTGGGAACTGAATACCGGAGTTACCGCTGGGAGCTGAATACCGGAGTTATCGATGGGAGCTGAATACCGGAGTTATCACTGGGAGCTGAATACCGGAGTTACCGCTGGGAGCTGAATACCGGAGTTAATGCTGGGAGCTGAATACCGGAGTTATCGATGGGAATTGAATAGCGGAGTTATCCCTGGGAGCTGAATACCGAGGTTATCACTGGGAGCTGAATACCGGAGTTATCACTGGGAGCTGAATACCGGAGTTATCGCTGGGAGCTGAATACCGGGGTTATCGCTGGGAGCTGAATACCGGGGTTATGGCTGGGAGCTGAATACCGGAGTGTTTGCTGGGAGCTGAGTACCGGAGTTATCGCCGGTAGCTGAATACCGGAGTTATCACTGGGAGCTGAATACCGGAGTTATCGCTGGGAGCTGAATACCGGATTTATCCCTGGGGGCTGAATACCGGAGTTATCGCTGGGAGCTGAATACCGGGGTTATCGCTGGGAGCAGAATACCGGAGTTACCGCTGGGGGATGAATACCGGAGTGACCGATGGGAGCTGAATACCGGAGTTATGCCTGGGAGCTGAATACCGGAGTTATCGCTGGGAGCTGAATACCGGGGTTATCGCTGGGAGCTGAATACTGGAGTTATCACTGGGAGCTGAATACCGGAGTAATCGCTGGGAACTTAATACCAGAGTTATCGCTGGGAGCTGAATACCGGAGTTATCTCTGGGAGCTGAATACCGGAGTTATCTCTGGGAGCTGAATACCGGAGTTACCGCTGGGAGCTGAATACTGGAGTTATCTCTGGGAGCTGAATACCGGAGTTATCGCTGGGAGCTGAATACCGGAGTTATCTCTGGGAGCTGAATACCGGATTTATCGCTGGGAGCTGAGTACCGGAGTTATCGCTGGGAGCTGAATACCGGAGTTATCTCTGGGAGCTGAATACCGGAGTTACCACTGGGAGCTGAATACCGGAGTTATCGCTGGGAGCTGAATATCGGAGTTACGTCTGGGAGCTGAATACCGGAGTTATCTCTGGGAGTTGAATACCGGAGTTATCTCTGGGAGCTGAATACCGGAGTTACCGTTGGGAGCTGAATACCGGAGTTCTCTCTGGGAGCTGAATACCGGAGTTATCGCTGGGAGCTGAATACCGGAGTTATCGCTGGGAGCTGAATACCGGAGTTATCGCTGGGAGCTGAATACCGGAGTTATCTCTGGGAGCTGAATACCGGAGTTATCGCTGGGAGCTGAATACCGGATTTATCGCTGGGAGCTGAGTACCGGAGTTATCGCTGGGAGCTGAATCCCGGAGTTATCTCTGGGAGCTGAATACCGGAGTTATCTCTGGGAGCTGAATACCAGAGTTACCGCTGGGAGCTGAATACCGGAGTTATCTCTGGGAGCTGAATACCGGAGTTATCGCTGGGAGCTGGATACCGGAGTTATCGCTGGGAGCTGAATACCGGAGTTATCGCTGGGAGCTGAATACCGGAGTTATCTCTCGGAGCTGAATACCAGAGTTATCGCTGGGAGCTGAATACCGGAGTTATCGCTGGGAGCTGAATACCGGAGTTTTCGCTGGGAGCTGAATACAAGAGTTATCGCTGGGAGCTGAATACCGGGGTTATCGCTGGGAGCTGAATACCGGAGTTATCACTGGAAGCTGAATACCGGAGTTATCGCAAGGAGCTGAATACTGGAGTTATGGCAGGCAGCTGAATACCGGAGTTATCGCAGGGAGCTGAATACCGGAGTTATCGCAGGGAGCTGAATACCGGATTTATACCTGGGATCCGAATACCGGAGTTATCAATGGGAGCTGAATACCGGAGTTATCACTGGGAACTGAATACCGGAGTTACCGCTGGGAGATGAATACCGGAGTTATCGCTGGGAGCTGAATACCGGAATGACCGATGGGAGCTGAATACCGGAGTTATCTCTAGGAGCTGAATACCGGAGTTATCGCTGGTAGCTGAATACCGGGGTTATCGCTGGGAGCTGAATACTGGAGTTATCGCTGGGAGCTGAATACCGGAGTTAAGCCTGGGAGCTGAATACCGGAGTTATCGCTGGGAGCTGAATACTGGAGTTTTCTCTGGGAGCTGAATACCGTGGTTATCGCTGGTAGCTGAATACCGGGGTTATCCCTGGGAGCTGAATACCGGAGTTATCGCTGGGAGCTGAATACCGGAGTTATCTCTAGGAGCTGAATACCGGAGTTATCGCTGGTAGCTGAATACCGGGGTTATCGCTGGGAGCTGAATACCGGAGTTATCGCTGGGAGCTGAATACCGGAGTTAAGCCTGGGAGCTGAATACCGGAGTTATCGCTGGGAGCTGAATACTGGAGTTTTCTCTGGGAGCTGAATACCGGGGTTATGGCTGGGAGCTGAATACCGGAGATATCGCTGGTAGCTGAATACTGGAGTAATCGCTGGGGACTCAATACCAGAGTTATCGCTGGGAGCTGAGTACCAGAGTTATCACTGGGAGATGATACCAGGGTTATCACTGGAAGCTGACTAACGGAGTTATCGCTGGGAGCTGAATAGCGGAGTTATCGCTGGGAGCTGAATACCGGTGGTATCGCTGGGAGCTGAATACCGGAGTTATAGCTGGGAGCTGAATACCGGATTTTCCCCTGGGAGCAGCATGGCAGCATTGTGGATAGCACAATCGCTTCACAGCTCCAGGGTTCCAGGTTCGATTCCGGCTTGGGTCCGACTGTCTGTGCGGAGTCTGCACATCCTCCCCGTGTGTGCGAGGGTTTCCTCCGCGTGTTCCGGTTTTCTCCCACAGTCCAAAGATGTGCAGGTTAGGAGGATTGGCCCTGATATATTGCCCTTCGTGTCCAAAGTTACCCTTAGTGTTGGGTGGGGTTACTGGGTAATGGGGATAGGATGGAGGTGTTGACCTTGGGTGGGATGCTCTTTCCAAGAGCAGGAGCAGACTCGATGGGCCGAATGGCCTCCTTAGGCATTGTAAATTCTATATAAAGCTGAATACCGGTGTTATCACTGGGAGCTGAACACCGTGGTTCTCGCTGGGAGCTGAATACCGGGGTTATCGCTGGGAGCAGAATACCGGGGTTATCGCTGGGAGCAAAATACCAGAGTTATCCCTGGGAGCTGAATACCGGAGTTATCGCTGGGAGCTGAATACCGGGGTTATCGCTGGGAGCTGAATACCGGAGATATCGCTGGGAGCTGAATACAGGAATAATCGCTGGGAACTTAATACCAGAGTTACCGCTGGGAGCTGAGTACCGGAGTTATTACTGGGAGATGAATACCGGAGATACCGCTGGGTGCTGAATACCGGAGTTATCGCTGGGAGCTAAATACAGGAATAATCGCTGGGAACTTAATACCAGAGTTGTCGCTGGGAGCTGAGTACCGGAGTTATCACTGGGAGCTGAATACCGGAGTTATCACTGGAAGCTGAATACTGGAGTTATTGCTGGGAGCTGAATACCGGAGATACCGCTGGGTGCTGAATACCGGATTTATCGCAGGGAGCTGATTACGGAGTTATCGCTGGGAGCTGAATACCGGAGTTATCTCTGGGAGCTGAATACCGGAGTTACCGCTTGGAGCTGAATACCGGAGTTATCTCTGGGAGCTGAATACCGGAGTTATCGCTGGGAGCTGAATACCGGAGTTATCCCTGGGAGCTGAATACCGGAGTTATCTCTGGTAGCTGAATACCGGCGTTATCGCTGGGAGCTGAATACCGGAGTTATCCCTGGGAGCTGAATACCGGAGCTATCACTGGGAGCCGAATACTGGAGTTTTCTCTGGGAGCTGAATACCGGGGTTATCGCTGGGAGCAGAATACCGGAGTTATCGCTGGGCGCTGAATACAGGAATAATCGCTGGGAACTTAATACCAGAGTTATCGCTGGGAGCTGAGTACCGGAGTTATCACTGGGAGCTGAATACCGGAGTTATAGCTCAGAGCTTAACACCGGAGTTATCCCTGGGAGCTGAATACCGAGGTTATCACTGGGAGCTGAATACCGGAGTTATCACTGGGAGCTGAATACCGGAGTTATCGTTGGGAGCCGAATGCCGGGGTTATCGCTGGGAGCTGAATACCAGAGTGTTCGCTGGGAGCTGAATACCGGAGTTATCACTGGGTGATGAATACCGGAGTGTTTGCTGGGAGCTGAATACCGGAGTTATCGCCGGGAGCTGAATACCGGAGTTATCACTGGGAGCTGAATACCGGAGTTATCGCTGGAAACTGAATACCGGATTTATCCCTGGGAGCTGAATACCGGGGTTATCACTGGGAGCTGAATACCGGAGTTATCGCTGGGAGCTGAGTACAGGAATAATCGCTGGGAACTTAATACCAGAGTTATCGCTGGGAGCTGAGTATAGCTCAGAGCTTAACACCGGAGTTATAGCTCGGAGATGAATATCGGAGTTATCGCTGGGAGCAGAATACCGGAGTCATCGCTGGGAGCTGAATACCGGAGTTATCGCAAGGAGCTGAATACTGGAGTTATGGCAGGGAGCTGAATACGGGAGTTATCGCTGGGAGCTGAATACCGGATTTATACCTGGGATCTGAATACCGGAGTTATCACTGGGATCTGAATACCGGAGTTATCACTGGGAACTGAATACCGGAGTTACCGCTGGGAGCTGAATACCGGAGTTATCTCTAGGAGCTGAATACCGGAGTTATCGATGGGAGCTGAATACCGGAGTTATCGCTGGGAGCTGAATACCGGAGTTATCCCTGGGAGCTGAATACCGGAGTTATCTCTGGTAGCTGAATACCGGCGTTATCGCTGGGAGCTGAATACCGGAGTTATCCCTGGGAGCTGAATACCGGAGCTATCACTGGGAGCCGAATACTGGAGTTTTCTCTGGGAGCTGAATACCGGGGTTATCGCTGGGAGCTGAATACCGGAGTTATCGCTGGGCGCTGAATACAGGAATAATCGCTGGGAACTTAATACCAGAGTTATCGCTGGGAGCTGAGTACCGGAGTTATCACTGGGAGCTGAATACCGGAGTTATAGCTCAGAGCTTAACAACGGAGTTATCCCTGGGAGCTGAATACCGAGGTTATCACTGGGAGCTGAATACCGGAGTTATCACTGGGAGCTGAATACCGGAGTTATCGTTGGGAGCTGAATGCCGGGGTTATCGCTGGGAGCTGAATACCAGAGTGTTCGCTGGGAGCTGAATACCGGAGTTATCACTGGGTGATGAATACCGGAGTTATCACTGGGAGCTGAATACCGGAGTTATCGCTGGAAACTGAATACCGGATTTATCCCTGGGAGCTGAATACCGGGGTTATCACTGGGAGCTGAATACCGGAGTTATCGCTGGGAGCTGAGTACAGGAATAATCGCTGGGAACTTAATACCAGAGTTATCGCTGGGAGCTGAGTATAGCTCAGAGCTTAACACCGGAGTTATAGCTCGGAGATGAATATCGGAGTTATCGCTGGGAGCAGAATACCGGAGTCATCGCTGGGAGCTGAATACCGGAGTTATCGCAAGGAGCTGAATACTGGAGTTATGGCAGGGAGCTGAATACGGGAGTTATCGCTGGGAGCTGAATACCGGATTTATACCTGGGATCTGAATACCGGAGTTATCACTGGGAGCTGAATACCGGAGTTATCACTGGGAACTGAATACCGGAGTTACCGCTGGGAGCTGAATACCGGAGTTATCTCTAGGAGCTGAATACCGGAGTTATCGATGGGAGCTGAATACCGGAGTTATCACTGGGAGCTGAATACCGGAGTTACCGCTGGGAGCTGAATACCGGAGTTAATGCTGGGAGCTGAATACCGGAGTTATCGATTGGAATTGAATAGCGGAGTTATCCCTGGGAGCTGAATACCGAGGTTATCACTGGGAGCTGAATACCGGAGTTATCACTGGGAGCTGAATACCGGAGTTATCGCTGGGAGCTGAATACCGGGGTTATCGCTGGGGGATGAATACCGGAGTGACCGATGGGAGCTGAATACCGGAGTTATGCCTGGGAGCTGAATACCGGAGTTATCGCTGGGAGCTGAATACCGGGGTTATCGCTGGGAGCTGAATACTGGAGTTATCACTGGGAGCTGAATACCGGAGTAATCGCTGGGAACTTAATACCAGAGTTATCGCTGGGAGCTGAGTACCGGAGTTATCACTGGGAGTTGAATACCGGGGTTATCACTGGTAGATGAATACCGGATTTATCACTGGGAGCTGAATACCGGAGATACCGCTGGGTGCTGAATACCGGAGTTATCACTGGGAGCTGAATACTTGAGTTATCACTGGAAGCTGAACACTGGAGTTATCGCTGGGAGCTGAATACTGGAGTTTTCTTTGGGAGCTGAATACTGGGGTTATCGCTGGGAGCTGAATACCGGAGTTATCGCTGGGAGCTGAATACAGGAATAATCGCTGGGAACTTAATACCAGACTTGTCGCTGGGAGCTGAGTACCGGAGTTATCACTGGGAGATGAATACCGGAGTTATCACTGGAAGCTGAATACTGGAGTTATCGCTGGGAGCTGAATACCGGAGATAGCGCTGGGTGCTGAATACCGGATTTATCGCTGGGAGCTGAGTACCGGAGTTATCGCTGGGAGCTGAATACCGGAGTTATCTCTGGGAGCTGAATACCGGAGTTACCGCTGGGAGCTGAATAACAGAGTTATCGCTTGGTGCTGAATACTGGAGATACCGCTGGGTGCTGAATACTGGAGTTATCGCTGGGTTCTGAATACCGGATTTATCGCTGGGAGCTCAATACCGGAGTTGTCGCTGGGAGCTGAATACCGGAGTTATCGCTGGGAGCTGAATACCGGAGTTATCTCTGGGAGCTGAATACCGGAGTTATCTCTGGGAGCTGAATACCGGAGTTATCTCTGGGAGCTGAATACCGGAGTTCCCGCTGGGAGCTGAATACTGGAGTTACCTCTGGGAGCTGAATACCGGAGTTATCACAGGGAGCTGAATACCGGAGTTATCGCTGGGAACTGAATACCGGATTTATCCCTGGGAGCTGAATACCGGACATATCGCTGGGAGCTGAATACCGGGGTTATCGCTGGGAGCAGAATACCGGAGTTATCGCTGGGAGCTGAATACCGGATTTATCCCTGGGGGCTGAATACCGGAGTTATCGCTGGGAGCTGAATATCGGGGTTATCGCTGGGAGCAGAATACCGGAGTTACCGCTGGGGGATGAATACCGGAGTGACCGATGGGAGCTGAATACCGGAGTTATGCCTGGGAGCTGAATACCGGAGTTATCGCTGGGAGCTGAATACCGGGGTTATCGCTGGGAGCTGAATACTGGAGTTATCACTGGGAGCTGAATACCGGAGTAATCGCTGGGAACTTTATACCAGAGTTATCGCTGGGAGCTGAGTACCGGAGTTATCACTGGGAGTTGAATACCGGGGTTATCACTGGGAGATGAATACCGGATTTATCACTGGGAGCTGAATACCGGAGATACCGCTGGGTGCTGAATACCGGAGTTATCACTGGGAGCTGAATACTTGAGTTATCACTGGAAGCTGAATACTGGAGTTATCGCTGGGAGCTGAATACCGGAGATACGGCTGGGTGCTGAATACCGGATTTATCGCTGGGAGCTGATTACGGAGTTATCTCGGGGAGCTGAATACCGTAGTTACCGCTGGGAGCTGAATACCGGAGTTATCGCTGGGCGCTGAATACAGGAATAATCGCTGGGAACTTAATACCAGAGTTATCGCTTGGAGCTGAGTGCCGGAGTTATCACTGGAGCTGAATACCGGAGTTATAGCTCAGAGCTTAACACCGGAGTTATAGCTGGGAGATCAATATCGGAGTTATCGCTGTGAGCTGAATACTGGAGTTTTCTTTGGGAGCTGAATACTGGGGTTATCGCTGGGAGCTGAATACCGGAGTTATCGCTGGGAGCTGAATACAGGAATAATCGCTGGGAACTTAATACCAGACTTGTCGCTGGGAGCTGAGTACCGGAGTTATCACTGGGAGATGAATACCGGAGGTATCACTGGAAGCTGAATACTGGAGTTATCGCTGGGAGCTGAATACCGGAGATACCGCTGGGTTCTGAATACCGGATTTATCGCTGGGAGCTGAGTACCGGAGTTATCGCTGGGAGCTGAATACCGGAGTTATCTCTGGGAGCTGAATACCGGAGTTACCGCTGGGAGCTGAATAACAGAGTTATCGCTGGGTGCTGAATACTGGAGATACCGCTGGGTGCTGAATACTGGAGTTATCGCTGGGTTCTGAATACCGGATTTATCGCTGGGAGCTGAATACCGGAGTTATCGCTGGGAGCTGAATACCGGAGTTATCGCTGGGAGCTGAATACCGGAGTTATCTCTGGGAGCTGAATACCGGAGTAATCTCTGGGAGCTGAATACCGGAGTTATCTCTGGGAGCTGAATACCGGAGTTCCCGCTGGGAGCTGAATACTGGAGTTACCTCTGGAACCTGAATACTGGAGTTATCACTGGGAGCTGAATACCGGAGTTATCGCTGGGAACTAAATACCGGATTTATCCCTGGGAGCTGAATACCGGAGTTATCGCTGGGATCTGAATACCGGGGTTATCGCTGGGAGCAGAATACCGGAGTTACCGCTGGGGGATGAATACCGGAGTGACCGATGGGAGCTGAATACCGGAGTTATGCCTGGGAGCTGAATACCGGAGTAATCGCTGGGAACTTAATACCAGAGTTATCGCTGGGAGCTGAGTACCGGAGTTATCACTGGGAGTTGAATACCGGGGTTATCACTGGGAGATGAATACCGGATTTATCACTGGGAGCTGAATACCGGAGATACGGCTGGGTGCTGAATACCGGATTTATCGCTGGGAGCTGATTACGGAGTTATCTCTGGGAGCTGAATACCGTAGTTACCGGTGGGAGCTGAATACCGGAGTTTTCGCTGGGCGCTGAATACAGGAATAATCGCTGGGAACTTAATACCAGATTTATCGCTTGGAGCTGAGTGCCGGAGTTATCACTGGAGCTGAATACCGGAGTTATAGCTCAGAGCTGAACACCGGAGTTATAGCTGGGAGATGAATATCGGAGTTATCGCTGTGAGCTGAATACTGGAGTTTTCTTTGGGAGCTGAATACCGGAGTTATCGCTGGGAGCTGAATACAGGAATAATCGCTGGGAACTTAATACCAGAGTTGTCGCTGGGAGCTGAGTACCGGAGTTATCACTGGGAGATGAATACCTGGATTATCACTGGAAGCTGAATACTGGAGTTATCGCTGGGAGCTGAATACCGGAGATACCGCTGGGTGCTGAATACCGGATTTATCGCTGGGAGCTGAGTACCGGAGTTATCGCTGGGAGCTGAATACCGGAGTTATCTCTGGGAGCTGAATACCGGAGTTACCGCTTGGAGCTGAATACCAGAGTTATCGCTGGGTGCTGAATACTGGAGATACCGCTGGGTGCTGAATACTGGAGTTATCGCTGGGTTCTGAATACCGGAGTTATCGCTGGGAGCTGAATACCGGCGTTATCGCTGGGTGCTGAATACTGGAGATACCGCTGGGTGCTGAATACCGGATTTATCGCTGGGAGCTGAATACCGGAGTTATCTCTGGGAGCTGAATACCGGAGTTACCGCTGGGAGCTGAATACCGGAGTTATCGCTGGGAGCTGAATACCGGAGTTATCGCTGGGAGCTGAATACCGGAGTTATCTCTGGGAGCTGAATACCGGGGTTACCGCTGGGAGCAGAATACCAGAGTTACCGCTGGGGGATGAATACCGGAGTGACCGATGGGAGCTGAATACCGGAGTTATGCCTGGGAGCTGAATACCGGAGTTATCGCTGGGAGCTGAATACCGGAGTTATCTCTGGGAGCTGAATACCGGATTTATCGCTGGGAGCTGAGTCCCGGAGTTATCGCTGGGAGCTGAATACCGGAGTTATCTCTGGGAGCTGAATACCGGAGTTATCTCTGGGAGCTGAATACCGGAGTTATCTCTGGGAGCTGAATACCGGAGTTACCGCTGGGAGCTGTATACCGTAGTTATCTCTGGGTGCTGAATACCGGAGTTATCGCTGGGAGCTGAATACCAGAGTTATCTCTGGGAGCTGAATACCGGAGTTACCGCTGAGAGCTGAATACCGGACTTATCTCTGGGAGCTGAGTACCGGAGTTATCGCTGGGAGCTGAATACCGGAGTTATCGCTGGGAGCTGAATACCGGAGTTATCGCTGGGAGCTGAATACCGGAGTTATCTCTGGGAGCTGAATACCAGAGTTATCGCTGGGAGCTGAATACCGGAGTTATCGCTGGGAGCTGAATACCGGAGTAATCGCTGGGAGCTGAATACCGGAGTTATCGCTGGGAGCTGAATACCGGATTTATACCTGGGACCTGAATACCGGAGTTATCGCTGGGAGCTGAATACCGGAGTTATCACTGGGAACTGAATACCGGAGTTATAGCTCAGAGCTTAACACCGGAGTTATAGCTGGGAGATGAATATCGGAGTTATCGCTGTGAGTTGAATACTGGAGTTTTCTTTGGGAGCTGAATACCGGAGTTATCTCTGGGAGCTGAATACCGGAGTTACCGCTGGGAGCTGAATACCGGAGTTATCTCTGGGTGCTGAATACCGGAGTTATCGCTGGTAGCTGAATACCAGAGTTATCTCTGGGAGCTGAATACCCGAGTTACCGCTGAGAGCTGAATACCGGAGTTATCTCTGGGAGCTCAATACCGGAGTTATCGCTGAGAGCTGAATACCGGAGTTATCGCTGGGAGCTGAATACCGGAGTTATCGCTGGGAGCTGAATACCGGAGTTATCTCTGGGAGCTGAATACCAGAGTTATCGTGGGAGCTGAATACCGGAGTTATCGCTGGGAGCTGAATACCGGAGTAATCGCTGGGAGCTGAATAGCGGAGTTATCGCTGGGAGCTGAATACCGGAGTTATCGCTGGGAGCTGAATACCGGAGTAATCGCTGGGAGCTGAATACCGGAGTTATCGCTGGGAGCTGAATACTGGATTTATACCTGGGACCTGAATACCGGAGTTCTCGCTGGGAGCTGAATACCGGAGTTATCACTGGGAACTGAAGACCGGATTTATAGCTCAGAGCTTAACACCGGAGTTATAGCTGGGAGATGAATATCGGAGTTATCGCTGTGAGTTGAATCCTGGAGTTATCACTGGAAGCTGAATACAGGAATAATCGCTGGGAACTTAAGACCAGAGTTGACGCTGGGAGCTGAGTACCAGAGTTATCACTGGGAGATGAATACCGGAGTTATCACTGGAAGCTGAATACTGGAGTTATCGCTGGGAGCTGAATACCGGAGATACCGCTGGGTGCTGAATACCGGATTTATCGCTGGGAGCTGAGTACCGGAGTTATCGCTGGGAGCTGAATACCGGAGTTATCTCTGGGAGTTGAATACCGGAGTTACCGCTGGGAGCTGAATACCAGAGTTATCGCTGGGTGCTGAATACTGGAGATACCGCTGGGTGCTGAATACCGGAATTATCTCTGGGAGCTGAATACCGGCGTTATCGCTGGGTGCTGAATACTGGAGATACCGCTGGGTGCTGATTACCGGATTTATCTCTGGGAGCTGAGTACCGGAGTTATCGCTGGGAGCTGAATACCGGAGTTATCTCTGGGAGCTGAATACCGGAGTTATCGCAGGGAGCTGAAAAAGCGGAGTTATCGCTGGGAGCTGAATACCGGAGTTATCGCTGGGAGCTGAATACCGGAGTTATCTCTGGGAGCTGTATACCAGAGTTATCGCTGGGAGCTGAATACCGGAGTTATCGCTGGGAGCTGAATACCGGAGTAATCGCTGGGAGCTGAATACCAGAGTTATCGCTGGGAGCTGAATACCGGATTTATACCTGGGACCTGAATACCGGAGTTCTCGCTGGGAGCTGAATACCGGAGTTATCACTGGGAACTGAATACCGGAGTTACCGCTGGGAGCTGAATACCGGAATTATCTCTAGGAGCTGAATACCGGAGTTATCGCTGAGAGCTGAATACCGGAGTTATCTCTGCGAGCTGAATAACGGAGTTATCTCTGGGAGCTGAATACCGGAGTTACGGCTAGGTGCTGAATACCGGACTTATATCTGGGAGCTGAATACCGGCGTTATCGCTGGGAGCGTAATACCGGAGTTATCGCTGGGAGCTGAATACCGGAGTTATCGCTAAGAGCTGAATACCGGAGTTATCGCAAGGAGCTGAATACTGGAGTTATGGCAGTGAGCTGAATACCGGAGTTATCGCAGGGAGCTGAATACCGGAGTTATCGCAGGGAGCTGAATACCGGATTTATACCTGGGATCTGAATACCGGAGTTATCAATGGGAGCTGAATACCGGAGTTATCGCTGGGAGCTGAATACCGGGGTTATCGCTGGGAGCTGAATACCAGAGTTACCGCTGGGGGCTGATTACCGGAGTGACCAATGGGAGCTGAATACCGGAGTTATCCCTGGGAGCTGAATACCGGAGTTATCGCTGGGAGCTGAATACAGGAGTTATCTCTAGGAGCTGAATACCGGAGTTATCGCTGGGAGCTGAATACCGGGGTTATCGCTGGGAGCTGAATACCGGAGTTATCGTTGGGAGCTGAATACCGGAGTTATCCCTGGGAGCTGAATACCGGAGTTATCGCTTGGAGCTGAATACTGGAGTTTTCTCTGGGAGATGAATACCGGGGTTATGGCTGGGAGCTGAATACCGGAGATATCGCTGGTAGCTGAATACTGGAGTAATCGCTGGGAACTCAGTACCAGAGTTATCGCTGGGAGCTGAGTACCAGAGTTATCACTGGGAGATGAATACCGGGGTTATCGCTGGGAGCTGAATAGCGGAGTTAATGCTGGGAGCTGAATACCGGAGTTATAGCTCAGAGCTTAACACCGGAGTTATAGCTGGGAGATGAATATCGGAGTTATCGCTGTGAGCTGAATACTGGAGTTTTCTTTGGGAGCTGAATACCGGGGTTATCGCTGGGAGCTGAATACCAGAGTTGTCGCTGGGAGCTGAGTACCAGAGTTATCACTGGGAGATGAATACCGGAGTTATCACTGAAAGCTGAATACTGGAGTTATCGCTGGGAGCTGAATACCGGAGATACCGCTGGGTGCTGAGTACCGGAGTTATCGCTGGGAGCTGAATACCGGAGTTATCGCTGGGAGCTGAATACCGGAGTTATCGCTGGGAGCTGAATACCGGAGTTATCTCTGGGAGCTGAATACCGGAGTTATCTCTGGGAGCTGAATACCGGAGTTATCTCTGGGAGCTGAATACCGGAGTTACCGCTGGGAGCTGAATACCGGAGTTATCTCTCGGAGCTGAATACCGGAGTTATCGCTGGGAGCTGAATACCGGAGTTATCGCTGGGAGCTGAATGCCGGAGTTATCGCTGGGAGCTGAATACCGGAGTTATCTCTGGGAGCTGAATACCGGATTTATCGCTGGGAGCTGAATACCGGAGTTATCACTGGGAACGTAATACCGGAGTTATCGCTGGGAGCTGAATACCGGAGTTATCGCTGGGAGCTGAATACCGGAGCTATCGCAAGGAGCTGAATACTGGAGTTATCGCAGGGAGCTGAATACCGGAGTTATCGCAGGGAGCTGAATACCGGATTTATACCTGGGATCTAAATACCGGAGTTATCAATGGGAGCTGAATACCGGAGTTATCACTGGGAACTGAATACCGGAGTTACCGCTGGGAGATGAATACCGGAGTTATCGCTTGGAGCTGAATACCGGAGTTATCGCTGGGAGCTGAATACCGGAGTTATCTCTGGTAGCTGAATACCGGAGTTACCGCTAGGTGCTGAATACCGGACTTATCTCTGGGAGCTGAATACCGGCGTTATCGCTGGGAGCGTAATACCGGAGTTATCGCTGGGAGCTGAATACCGGAGTTATCGCTGGGAGCTGAATACCGGAGCTATCGCAAGGAGCTGAATACTGGAGTTATCGCAGGGAGCTGAATACCGGAGTTATCGCAGGGAGCTGAATACCGGATTTATACCTGGGATCTAAATACCGGAGTTATCAATGGGAGCTGAATACCGGAGTTATCACTGGGAACTGAATACCGGAGTTACCGCTGGGAGATGAATACCGGAGTTATCGCTTGGAGCTGAATACCGGAGTTATCGCTGGGAGCTGAATACTGGGGTTATCGCTGGGAGCTGAATACCGAGTTACCGCTGGGGGCTGATTACCGGAGTGACCGATGGGAGCTGAATACTGGAGTTATCCATGGGAGCTGAATACCGGAGTTATCGCTGGGAGCTGAATACCGGAGTTATCGGTGGGAGCTGAATACCGGAGTTACCGCTGGGAGCTGAATACCGGATTTATCGCTGGGAGCTGAGTACCGGAGTTATCGCTGGGAGCTGAATACCGGAGTTATCTCTGGGAGCTGAATACCGGAGTTATCGCTGGGAGCTGAATACCGGAGTTATCTTTGGGAGCTGAATACCAGAGTTATCGCTGGGAGCTGAATACCGGAGTTATCGCTGGGAGCTGAATACCGGAGTAATCGCTGGGAGCTGAATACCGGAGTTATTGCTGGGAGCTGAATACCGGAGTTATCGCTGGGAGCGGAATACCGGAGTTATCGCTGGGAGCTGAATACCGGAGTTATCGCTGGGAGCTGAATACCGGAGTTATCGCTGGGAGCTGAATACCGGAGTTATCTCTGGGAGCTGAATACCGGATTTATCGCTGGGAGCTGAATACCGGAGTTATCACTGGGAACTGAATACCGGAGTTACCGCTGGGAGCTGAATACCGGAATTATCTCTCGGAGCTGATTAACGGAGTTATCGCTGAGAGCTGAATACCGGAGTTATCTCTGGGAGCTGAATAACGGAGTTATCACTGGGAGCTGAATACCGGAGTTATCTCTGGGAGCTGAATAACGGAGTTATCACTGGGAGCTGAATACCGGAGTTATCTCTGGGAGCTGAATACCGGAGTTACCGCTAGGTGCTGAATACCGGACTTATCTCTGGGAGCTGAATACCGGCGTTATCGCTGGGAGCGTAATACCGGAGTTATCGGTGGGAGCTGAATACCGGAGTTATCGCAAGGAGCTGAATACTGGAGTTATCGCAGGGAGCTGAATACCGGAGTTATCGCAGGGAGCTGAAAACCGGATTTATACCTGGGATCTAAATACCGGAGTTATCAATGGGAGCTGAATACCGGAGTTATCACTGGGAACTGAATACCGGAGGTATCACTGGGAGATGAATACCGGAGTTATCGCTTGGAGCTGAATACCGGAGTTTTCTCTGGGAGCTGAATACCGGGGTTATCGCTGGGAGCCGAATACCGGAGTTATCGCTGGGAGCTGCTTACCGGAGTGACCGATGGGAACTTAATACCAGAGTTATCGCTGGGAGCTGAGTACCGGAGTTATAGCTCAGAGCTTAACACCGGAGTTATAGCTGGGAGATGAATATCGGAGTTATCGCTGGGAGCTGAATACCGAAGTGATCGCTGGGAGCTGAATACCGGAGTTATCGCTGAGAGCTGAATACCGGAGTTATCGGTGGGAGCTGAATACCGGAGTTATCACTGGGAGCTGAATACCGGAGTTACCGCTGGGAGCTGAATACCGGAGTTAATGCTGGGAGCTGAATACCGCAGTGATCAGATGGGAATTGAATAGCGGAGTTAGCCCTGGGAGCTGAATACCGAGGTTATCACTGGGAGCTGAATACCGGAGTTATCACTGGCAGCTGAATAC
This sequence comes from Scyliorhinus torazame, assembly GCF_047496885.1. Classification (NCBI taxonomy): domain Eukaryota; kingdom Metazoa; phylum Chordata; class Chondrichthyes; order Carcharhiniformes; family Scyliorhinidae; genus Scyliorhinus; species Scyliorhinus torazame. The sequence goes on along the minus strand of NC_092710.1, from coordinate 273,803,019 downwards.
CGGAGTTATCGCTGCGAGCTGAATACCGGGGCTTCGCTGGGAGCTGAATACCGGGCTTATCGCTGGGAGCTGAATACCGGAGTGTTTGCTGGGAGCTGAGTACCGGAGTTATCGCCGGGAGCTGAATACCGGAGTTATCACTGGGAGCTGAATACCGGAGTTATCGCTTGGAACTGAATACCGGATTTATCCCTGGGAGCTGAATACCGGAGTTACCGCTGGGAGCTGAATACCGGGGTTATCGCTGGGAGCTGAATACCGGAGTTACCGCTGGGGGATGAATACCGGAGTGACCGATGGGAGCTGAATACCGGAGTTATGCCTGGGAGCTGAATACCGGAGTTATCGCTGGGAGCTGAATACCGGAGTTATCACTGGGAGATGAATACCGGATTTATCGCTGGGAGCTGAATACAGGAATAATCGCTGGGAACTTAATACCAGAGTTGTCGCTGGGATGTGAGTACCGGAGTTATCGCTGGGAGCTGAATACCGGAGATACCGCTGGGTGCTGAATACCGGAGTTATCGCTGGGAGCTGAGTACCGGAGTTATTGCTGGGAGCAGAATACCGGAGTTATCTCTGGGAGCTGCATACCAGAGTTAGCGCTGGGAGCTGAATACCGGAGTTATCTCTGGGAGCTGAATACCGGAGTTATCTCTGGGAGCTGAATACCGGAGTTATCGCTGGGAGCTGAATACCGGAGTGATGGCAGGGAGCTGAATAACGCAGTTATCTCTGGAAGCTGAATACTGGATTATCGCTGGGAGCTGAATACCGGAGATACCGCTGGGAGCTGAGTACCGGAGTTATCGCTGGGAGCTGAATACCGGAGTTATCGCAAGGAGCTGAATACTGGAGTTATGGCAGGGAGCTGAATACCGGAGTTATCGCTGGGACCTGAATACCGGATTTCTCGCTGGGAGCTGAATACCGGAGTTATCACAGGGAACTGAATACCGGAGTTACCGCTGGGAGCTGAATACCGGAGTTATCTCTAGGAGCTGAATACCGGAGTTATCGCTGGGAGCTGAATACCGGGGTTATCGCTGGGAGCTGAATACCGGAGTTACCGCTGGGGGCTGATGATCGGAGTGACCGATGGGTGCTGAATACCGAAGTTATCCCTGGGAGCTGAATACCAGATTTATCCCTGGGAGCTGAATACCAGAGTTATCGCTGGGAGCTGAATACTGGAGTTTTCTCTGGGAGCTGAATACCGGGGTTAACGCTGGGAGCTGAATACCGGAGTTATCGCTGGGAGCTGAGTACCGGAGTTACCGCTGGGTGCTGAATACCGGAGTTATCGCTGGGAGCTGAATACCGGAGTTATCTCTGGGAGCTGAATACCGGAGTTACCGCTGGGTGCTGAATACCGGAGTTATCGCTGGGAGCTGAATACCGGAGTTATCGCTGGGAGCTGAATACCGGATTTTCCACTGGGAGCAGCACGGTAGCATTGTGGATAGCACAATTCACAGCTCCAGGGTTCAAGGTTCGATTCCGGCTTGGGTCACTGTCTGTGCGGAGTCTGCACATCCTCCCCGTGTTTGCGAGGGTTTCCTCCGCGTGCTCCGCTTTTCTCCCACAGTCCAAAGATGTGCAGGTTAGGTGGATTGGCCATGATAAATTGCCGTTCGTGTCCAAAGTTGCCCTTAGTGTTGGGTGGGGTTACTGGGTTATGGGGATAGGGTGGAGGTGTTGACCTTGGGTGGGATGCTCTTTCCAAGAGCCGGTGCAGACTCAATGGGCCGAATGGCCTCCTTCTGCATTGTAAATTCTATATAAAGCTGAATACCGGATTTATACCTGGGACCTGAATACCGGCGTTATCACTGGGAACTGAATACCGGAGTTATCTCTAGGAGCTGAATACCGGAGTTATCGCTGGGACCTGAATACCGGGGTTATCGCTGGGAGCTGAATACCGGAGTTATCTCTAGGAGCTGAATACCGGAGTTATCGCTGGGACCTGAATACCGGGGTTATCACTGGGAACTGAATACCAGAGTTATCGCTGGGACCTGAATACCGGGGTTATCGCCTGGAGCTGAATACCGGAGTTACCGCTGGGGGCTGATGATCGGAGTGACCGATAGGTGCTGAATACCGGAGTTATCGCTGGGACCTGAATACCGGTGTTATCACTGGGAACTGAATACCAGAGTTATCGCTGGGACCTGAATACCGGGGTTATCGCTGGGAGCTGAATACCGGGATTATCGCTGGGAGCTGAATACCAGTGTTATCCCTGGGAGCTGAATACCAGATTTATCCCTGGGAGCTGAATACCGGAGTTATCGCTGGGAGCTGAATACCGGAGTTATCGCTGGGAGCTGAATACCGGGGTTATCACTGGAAGCTGAATACCAGAGTTATCGCTGGGAGCTGAATACCGGGGTTATCACTGGAAGCTGAATACCAGAGTTATCGCTGGGAGCTGAATACCGGAGTTATCTCTGGGAGCTGAATACCAGAGTTATCGCTGGGAGCTGAATACCGGAGTTATCTCTGGGAGCTGAATACCAGAGTTATGGCTGGGAGCTGAATACCGAATTTATACCTGGGATCTGAATACCGGAGTTATCGCTGGGAGCTGAGTACCAGAGTTATCACTGGGAGATGAATACGAGGCTATCACTGGAAGCTGAATACCGGAGTTATCGCTGGGAGCTGAATACCGGAGATACCGCTGGGGGCTGAATACCGGAGCTATCGCTGGGAGCTGAATACCGGAGTTACCGCTGGGAGCTGAATACCGGCGTTATCGCTGGGAGCTGAATACCGGGATTGTCGCTGGGAACTGAATACCAGAGTTATCGCTGGGAGCTGAATACCGGGATTGTCGATGGGAACTGAATACCAGAGTTATCGCTGGGAGCTGAATACCGGAGTTATCGCTGGGAGCTGAATACCGGAGATACCGCTGGGGGCTGAATACCGGAGCTATCGCTAGGAGCTGAATACCGGAGTTACCGCTGGGAGCTGAATACCGGCGTTATCGCTGGGAGCTGAATACCGGGATTGTCGCTGGGAACTGAATCCCAGAGTTATCGCTGGGAGCTGAATACCGGGATTGTCGATGGGAACTGAATACCAGAGTTATCGCTGGGAGCTGAATACTGGGGTTATCGCTGGGGGCTGAATACCGGAGTTATCGCTGGGAGCTGAATACCGGAGTTATCGCTGGGAGCTGAATACCGGAGTGATGGCAGGGAGCTGAATAACGGAGTTATCACTGGAAGCTGAATACTGGAGTTATCGCTGGGAGCTGAATACCGGGGTTATGACTGGAAGCTGAATACCGGAGTTTTCGCTGGGAGCGGAATACAGGAGTTATCGCTGGAAGCTGAATACCGGAGTTATCTCTGGGAGCTGAATACTGGAGTTATGGCAAGGAGCTGAATACCGGTGGTATCTCTGGGAGCTGAATACCGGAGTTACCGCTGGGTGCAGAATACCGGAGTTTTCACTGGGAGCGGAATACCGGAGTTATCGCTGGGAGCTGAATACCGGAGTTATCGCTGGGCGCTGAATACCGGATTTTCCCCTGGGAGCAGCAAGGTAGCATTGTGGATAGCACAATTCACAGCTCCAGGGTTCCAGGTTCGATTCCGGCTTGGGTCACTGTCTGTGTGGAGTCTGCACATCCTCCCCGTGTGTGCGAGGGTTTCCTCCGCGTGCTCCGCTTTTCTCCCACAGTCCAAAGATGTGCAGGTTAGGTGGATTGGCCATGATAAATTGCCCTTCGTGTCCAAAATTGCCCTAAGTGTTGGGTGGGGTTACTGGGTTATCGGGATAGGGTGGAGGTGTTGACCTTCGGTGGGATGCTCTTTCCAAGAGCCGGTGCAGACTCGATGGGCCGAATGGCCTCCTTCTGCACTGTAAATTCTATGTAAAGCTGAATACCGGAGTTATCGCTGGGAGCTGAATACCGTGGTTCTCGCTGGGAGCTGAATACCGGGGTTATCGCTGGGAGCTGAATACCGGGATTATCGCTGTGAGCTGAATACCAGAGTTATCCCTGGGAGCTGAATACCGGAGTTATCGCTGGGAGCTGAATACCGGAGTTATCGCTGGGAGCTGAATACCGGGGTTATCGCTGGGAGCTGAATACCGGGATTATCGCTGGGAGCTGAATACCAGTGTTATCCCTGGGAGCTGAATACCAGATTTATCCCTGGGAGCTGAATACCGGAGTTATCGCTGGGAGCTGAATACCGGAGTTATCGCTGGGAGCTGAATACCGGGGTTATCGCTGGGAGCTGAATACCGGAGTTATCTCTGGGAGCTGAATACTGGAGTTATGGCAAGGAGCTGAATACCGGTGGTATCTCTGGGAGCTGAATACCGGAGTTACCGCTGGGTGCAGAATACCGGAGTTTTCACTGGGAGCGGAATACCGGAGTTATCGCTGGGAGCTGAATACCGGAGTTATCGCTGGGAGCTGAATACCGGATTTTCCCCTGGGAGCAGCAAGGTAGCATTGTGGATAGCACAATTCACAGCTCCAGGGTTCCAGGTTCGATTCCGGCTTGGGTCACTGTCTGTGCGGAGTCTGCACATCCTCCCCGTGTGTGCGAGGGTTTCCTCCGCGTGCTCCGCTTTTCTCCCACAGTCCAAAGATGTGCAGGTTAGGTGGATTGGCCATGATAAATTGCCCTTCGTGTCCAAAATTGCCCTTAGTGTTGGGTGGGGTTACTGGGTTATCGGGATAGGGTGGAGGTGTTGACCTTCGGTGGGATGCTCTTTCCAAGAGCCGGTGCAGACTCGATGGGCCGAATGGCCTCCTTCTGCACTGTAAATTCTATGTAAAGCTGAATACCGGAGTTATCGCTGGGAGCTGAATACCGTGGTTCTCGCTGGGAGCTGAATACCGGGGTTATCGCTGGGAGCTGAATACCGGGATTATCGCTGGGAGCTGAATACCAGAGTTATCCCTGGGAGCTGAATACCGGAGTTATCGCTGGGAGCTGAATACCGGAGTTATCGCTGGGAGCTGAATACCGGGGTTATCGCTGGGAGCTGAATACCGGGATTATCGCTGGGAGCTGAATACCAGTGTTATCCCTGGGAGCTGAATACCAGATTTATTCCTGGGAGCTGAATACCGGAGTTATCGCTGGGAGCTGAATACCGGAGTTATCGCTGGGAGCTGAATACCGGGGTTATCGCTGGGATATGAATACCGGAGTTATCGCTGGGAGCAGAATACCGGAGTTATCGCTGGGTGCTGAATACCGGAGTTACCGCTGGGAGCTGAATACCGGGGTTATCGCTGGGAGCTGAATACCGGAGTTATCGCTGGGAGCTGAATACCGGAGTGACCGATGGGAGCTGAATACCGGAGTTATCCCTGGGAGCTGAATACCGGAGTTATCGCTGGGCGCTGAATACTGGAGTTTTCTCTGGGAGCTGAATACCGGGGTTATCGCTGGGAGCTGAATACCGGAGTTATCGCTGGGAGCTGAATACCGGAGTTATCGCTGGGAGCAGAATACCGGAGTTATCACTGGGAGATGAATACCGGGGTTATCACTGGAAGCTGAATACCAGAGTTATCGCTGGGAGCTGAATACCGGGGTTATCCCTGGAAGCTGAATACCAGAGTTATCGCTGGGAGCTGAATACCGGAGTTATCTCTGGGAGCTGAATACCAGAGTTATGGCTGGGAGCTGAATACCGAATTTATACCTGGGATCTAAATACCGGAGTTCTCGCTGGGAGCTGAGTACCAGAGTAATCACTGGGAGATGAATACGAGGCTATCACTGGAAGCTGAATACCGGAGTTATCGCTGGGAGCTGAATACCGGAGATACCGCTGGGGGCTGAATACCGGAGCTATCGCTAGGAGCTGAATACCGGAGTTACCGCTGGGAGCTGAATACCGGCGTTATCGCTGGGAGCTGAATACCGGGATTGTCGCTGGGAGCTGAATACCGGAGTTATCGCTGGGAGCTGAATACCGGAGTTATCGCTGGGAGCTGAATAACGGGGTTATCGCTGGGAGCTGAATACCGGGATTATCGCTGGGAGCTGAATACCAGTGTTATCCCTGGGAGCTGAATACCAGATTTATTCCTGGGAGCTGAATACCGGAGTTATCGCTGGGAGCTGAATACCGGAGTTATCGCTGGGAGCTGAATACCGGGGTTATCGCTGGGATATGAATACCGGAGTTATCGCTGGGAGCAGAATACCGGAGTTATCGCTGGGTGCTGAATACCGGAGTTACCGCTGGGAGCTGAATACCGGGGTTATCGCTGGGAGCTGAATACCGGAGTTATCGCTGGGAGCTGAATACCGGAGTGACCGATGGGAGCTGAATACCGGAGTTATCCCTGGGAGCTGAATACCGGAGTTATCGCTGGGCGCTGAATACTGGAGTTTTCTCTGGGAGCTGAATACCGGGGTTATCGCTGGGAGCTGAATACCGGAGTTATCGCTGGGAGCTGAATACCGGAGTTATCGCTGGGAGCAGAATACCGGAGTTATCACTGGGAGATGAATACCGGGGTTATCACTGGAAGCTGAATACCAGAGTTATCGCTGGGAGCTGAATACCGGGGTTATCACTGGAAGCTGAATACCAGAGTTATCGCTGGGAGCTGAATACCGGAGTTATCTCTGGGAGCTGAATACCAGAGTTATGGCTGGGAGCTGAATACCGAATTTATACCTGGGATCTAAATACCGGAGTTATCGCTGGGAGCTGAGTACCAGAGTAATCACTGGGAGATGAATACGAGGCTATCACTGGAAGCTGAATACCGGAGTTATCGCTGGGAGCTGAATACCGGAGATACCGCTGGGGGCTGAATACCGGAGCTATCGCTAGGAGCAGAATACCGGAGTTACCGCTGGGAGCTGAATACCGGCGTTATCGCTGGGAGCTGAATACCGGGATTGTCGCTGGGAACTGAATACCAGAGTTATCGCTGGGAGCTGAATACCGGGATTGTCGATGGGAACTGAATACCAGAGTTATCGCTGGGAGCTGAATACTGGGGTTATCGCTGGGGGCTGAATACCGGAGTTATCGCTGGGAGCTGAATACCGGAGTTATCGCTGGGAGCTGAATACCGGAGTGATGCCAGGGAGCTGAATAACGGAGTTATCACTGGAAGCTGAATACTGGAGTTATCCCTGGGAGCTGAATACCGGGGTTATGACTGGAAGCTGAATACCGGAGTTTTCGCTGGGAGCGGAATACAGGAGTTATCGCTGGAAGCTGAATACCGGAGTTATCTCTGGGAGCTGAATACTGGAGTTATGGCAAGGAGCTGAATACCGGTGGTATCTCTGGGAGCTGAATACCGGAGTTACCGCTGGGTGCAGAATACCGGAGTTTTCACTGGGAGCGGAATACCGGAGTTATCGCTGGGAGCTGAATACCGGAGTTATCGCTGGGAGCTGAATACCGGATTTTCCCCTGGGAGCAGCAAGGTAGCATTGTGGATAGCACAATTCACAGCTCCAGGGTTCCAGGTTCGATTCCGGCTTGGGTCACTGTCTGTGCGGAGTCTGCACATCCTCCCCGTGTGTGCGAGGGTTTCCTCCGCGTGCTCCGCTTTTCTCCCACAGTCCAAAGATGTGCAGGTTAGGTGGATTGGCCATGATAAATTGCCCTTCGTGTCCAAAATTGCCCTAAGTGTTGGGTGGGGTTACTGGGTTATCGGGATAGGGTGGAGGTGTTGACCTTCGGTGGGATGCTCTTTCCAAGAGCCGGTGCAGACTCGATGGGCCGAATGGCCTCCTTCTGCACTGTAAATTCTATGTAAAGCTGAATACCGGAGTTATCGCTGGGAGCTGAATACCGTGGTTCTCGCTGGGAGCTGAATACCGGGGTTATCGCTGGGAGCTGAATACCGGGATTATCGCTGGGAGCTGAATACCAGAGTTTTCCCTGGGAGCTGAATACCGGAGTTATCGCTGGGAGCTGAATACCGGAGTTATCGCTGGGAGCTGAATACCGGGGTTATCGCTGGGAGCTGAATACCGGGATTATCGCTGGGAGCTGAATACCAGTGTTATCCCTGGGAGCTGAATACCAGATTTATCCCTGGGAGCTGAATACCGGAGTTATCGCTGGGAGCTGAATACCGGAGTTATCGCTGGGAGCTGAATACCGGGGTTATCGCTGGGAGCTGAATACCGGAGTTATCTCTGGGAGCTGAATACTGGAGTTATGGCAAGGAGCTGAATACCGGTGGTATCTCTGGGAGCTGAATACCGGAGTTACCGCTGGGTGCAGAATACCGGAGTTTTCACTGGGAGCGGAATACCGGAGTTATCGCTGGGAGCTGAATACCGGATTTTCCCCTGGGAGCAGCAAGGTAGCATTGTGGATAGCACAATTCACAGCTCCAGGGTTCCAGGTTCGATTCCGGCTTGGGTCACTGTCTGTGCGGAGTCTGCACATCCTCCCCGTGTGTGCGAGGGTTTCCTCCGCGTGCTCCGCTTTTCTCCCACAGTCCAAAGATGTGCAGGTTAGGTGGATTGGCCATGATAAATTGCCCTTCGTGTCCAAAATTGCCCTTAGTGTTGGGTGGGGTTACTGGGTTATCGGGATAGGGTGGAGGTGTTGACCTTCGGTGGGATGCTCTTTCCAAGAGCCGGTGCAGACTCGATGGGCCGAATGGCCTCCTTCTGCACTGTAAATTCTATGTAAAGCTGAATACCGGAGTTATCGCTGGGAGCTGAATACCGTGGTTCTCGCTGGGAGCTGAATACCGGGGTTATCGCTGGGAGCTGAATACCGGGATTATCGCTGGGAGCTGAATACCAGAGTTATCCCTGGGAGCTGAATACCGGAGTTATCGCTGGGAGCTGAATACCGGAGTTATCGCTGGGAGCTGAATACCGGGGTTATCGCTGGGAGCTGAATACCGGGATTATCGCTGGGAGCTGAATACCAGTGTTATCCCTGGGAGCTGAATACCAGATTTATCCCTGGGAGCTGAATACCGGAGTTATCGCTGGGAGCTGAATACCGGAGTTATCGCTGGGAGCTGAATACCGGGGTTATCGCTGGGAGCTGAATACCGGAGTTATCGCTGGGAGCAGAATACCGGAGTTATCGCTGGGTGCTGAATACCGGAGTTATCGCTGGGAGCTGAATACCGGGGTTATCGCTGGGAGCTGAATACCGGAGTTATCGCTGGGAGCTGAATACCGGAGTGACCGATGGGAGCTGAATACCGGAGTTATCCCTGGGAGCTGAATACCGGAGTTATCGCTGGGAGCTGAATACTGGAGTTTTCTCTGGGAGCTGAATACCGGGGTTATCGCTGGGAGCTGAATACCGGAGTTATCGCTGGGAGCTGAATACAGGAACAATCGCTGGGAACTTAATACCAGAGTTGTCGCTGGGAGCTGAGTACCGGGGTTATCACTGGAAGCTGAATAGTGGAGGAATCGCTGGGAGCTGAATATCAGAGATACCGCTGGGTGCTGAATACCGGAGTTATCGCTGGGAGCTGAGTACCGGAGCTATCGCTGGGAGCTGAATACCGGAGTTATCTCTGGGAGCTGAATACCGAAGTTACCGCTGGGAGCTGAATACCGGAGTTATCTCTGGGAGCTGAATACCGGAGTTATCGTTGGGCGCTGAATACCGGAGTTATCTCTGGGAGCTGAATACCGGAATTATCTCTGGGAGCTGAATACCGGCATTATCGCTGGGAGCGGAATACCGGAGTTATCGCTGGGAGCTGAATACCGGAGTAATCGCTGGGAGCTGAATACCGGAGTTATCGCAAAGTGCTGAATACTGGAGTTATGGCAGGGAGCTGAATACCGGATTTGTACCTGGGACCTGAATACGGGAGTTCTCGCAGGGAGCTGAATACCGGAGTTATCACTGGGAACTGAATGCCGGAGTTACCGCTGGGAGTTGAATACCGGAGTTATCTCTAGGAGCTGAAAACCGGAGTTATCGCTGGGTGCTGAATACCGGAGTTATCGCTGGGAGCTGAATACCAGAGTTATCGCTGGGAGCTGAATACCGGGGTTATCACTGGAAGCTGAATACCAGAGTTATCGCTGGGAGCTGAATACCGGAGTTATCTCTGGGAGCTGAATACCAGAGTTATCGCTGGGAGCTGAATACCGGATGTTTACCTGGGATCTGAATACCGGAGTTATCGCTGGGAGCTGAGTACCAGAGTTATCACTGGGAGATGAATACGAGGCTATCACTGGAAGCTGAATACCGGAGTTATCGCTGGGAGCTGAATACCGGAGATACCGCTGGGGGCTGAATACCGGAGCTATCGCTGGGAGCTGAATACCGGAGTTACCGCTGGGAGCTGAATACCGGCGTTATCGCTGGGAGCTGAATACCGGGATTGTTGCTGGGAACTGAATACCAGAGTTATCGCTGGGAGCTGAATACCGGGATTGTCGCTGGGAACTGAATACCAGAGTTATCGCTGGGAGCTGAATACTGGGGTTATCGCTGGGGGCTGAATACCGGAGTTATCGCTGGGAGCTGAATACCGGAGTTATCGCTGGGAGCTGAATACCGGAGTGATGGCAGCGAGCTGAATAACGGAGTTATCACTGGAAGCTGAATACCGGAGTTATCGCTGGGAGCTGAATACCGGAGTTATCGCTGGGAGCTGAATACCGGGGTTATGGCTGGGAGCTGAAAACTGGAGTTATGGCAAGGAGCTGAGTACCGCAGTTATCACTGGGAGATGAATACCGGGGTTATCACTGGAAGCTGAATCCTTGAGTTATCGCTGGGAGCTGAATACCGGAGATACCTCTGGGGGCTGAATACCGGAGCTATCGCTGGGAGCTGAATACCGGAGTTACCGCTGGGAGCTGAATACCGGCGTTATCGCTGGGAGCTGAATACCGGGATTGTCGCTGGGAACTGAATACCAGAGTTATCGCTGGGAGCTGAATACCAGGATTGTCGCTGGGAACTGAATACCAGAGTTATCGCTGGGAGCTGAATACTGGGGTTATCGCTGGGGGCTGAATACCGGGGTTATGGCTGGGAGCTGAATACCAGAGTTATCGCTGGGAGCTGAGTACCGCAGTTATCACTGGGAGATGAATACCGGGGTTATCACTGGAAGCTGAATACTTGAGTTATGGCAGGGAGCTTAATACCAGAGTTATCGCTGGGAGCAGAATACCGGATATATACCTGGGATCTGAATACTGGAGTTATCACTGGGACCTATATACCGGAGATACCGCTGGGAGCTGAATACCCGAGTTACCTCTAGGAGCTGAATACCGGAGTTATCGCTGGGAGCTGAATACCGGAGTTATCGCTGGGAGCTGAATACCGGAGATACCGCTGGGGGCTGAATACCGGAGCTATCGCTGGGAGCTGAATACCAAAGTTACCGCTGGGAGCTGAATACCGGCGTTATCGCTGGGAGCTGAATACCGGGATTGTTGCTGGGAACTGAATACCAGAGTTATCGCTGGGAGCTGAATACCGGGATTGTCGCTGGGAACTGAATACCAGAGTTATCGCTGGGAGCTGAATACTGGGGTTATCGCTGGGGGCTGAATACCGGAGTTATCGCTGGGAGCTGAATACCGGAGTTATCGCTGGGAGCTGAATACCGGAGTGATGGCAGGGAGCTGAATAACGGAGTTATCGCTGGGAGCTGAATACCGGGGTTATCGCTGGGAGCTGAATACCGGAGTTATCGCTGGGAGCTGAATACCGGAGTGACCGATGGGAGCTGAATACCGGAGTTATCCCTGGGAGCTGAATACCGGAGTTATCGCTGGGAGCTGAATACTGGAGTTTTCTCTGGGAGCTGAATACCGGGGTTATCGCTGGGAGCTGAATACCGGAGTTATCGCTGGGAGCTGAATACAGGAACAATCGCTGGGAACTTAATACCAGAGTTGTCGCTGGGAGCTGAGTACCGGGGTTATCACTGGAAGCTGAATAGTGGAGGAATCGCTGGGAGCTGAATATCAGAGATACCGCTGGGTGCTGAATACCGGAGTTATCGCTGGGAGCTGAGTACCGGAGCTATCGCTGGGAGCTGAATACCGGAGTTATCTCTGGGAGCTGAATACCGAAGTTACCGCTGGGAGCTGAATACCGGAGTTATCTCTGGGAGCTGAATACCGGAGTTATCGTTGGGCGCTGAATACCGGAGTTATCTCTGGGAGCTGAATACCGGAATTATCTCTGGGAGCTGAATACCGGCATTATCGCTGGGAGCGGAATACCGGAGTTATCGCTGGGAGCTGAATACCGGAGTAATCGCTGGGAGCTGAATACCGGAGTTATCGCAAAGTGCTGAATACTGGAGTTATGGCAGGGAGCTGAATACCGGATTTGTACCTGGGACCTGAATACGGGAGTTCTCGCAGGGAGCTGAATACCGGAGTTATCACTGGGAACTGAATGCCGGAGTTACCGCTGGGAGTTGAATACCGGAGTTATCTCTAGGAGCTGAAAACCGGAGTTATCGCTGGGTGCTGAATACCGGAGTTATCGCTGGGAGCTGAATACCAGAGTTATCGCTGGGAGCTGAATACCGGGGTTATCACTGGAAGCTGAATACCAGAGTTATCGCTGGGAGCTGAATACCGGAGTTATCTCTGGGAGCTGAATACCAGAGTTATCGCTGGGAGCTGAATACCGGATGTTTACCTGGGATCTGAATACCGGAGTTATCGCTGGGAGCTGAGTACCAGAGTTATCACTGGGAGATGAATACGAGGCTATCACTGGAAGCTGAATACCGGAGTTATCGCTGGGAGCTGAATACCGGAGATACCGCTGGGGGCTGAATACCGGAGCTATCGCTGGGAGCTGAATACCGGAGTTACCGCTGGGAGCTGAATACCGGCGTTATCGCTGGGAGCTGAATACCGGGATTGTTGCTGGGAACTGAATACCAGAGTTATCGCTGGGAGCTGAATACCGGGATTGTCGCTGGGAACTGAATACCAGAGTTATCGCTGGGAGCTGAATACTGGGGTTATCGCTGGGGGCTGAATACCGGAGTTATCGCTGGGAGCTGAATACCGGAGTTATCGCTGGGAGCTGAATACCGGAGTGATGGCAGCGAGCTGAATAACGGAGTTATCACTGGAAGCTGAATACCGGAGTTATCGCTGGGAGCTGAATACCGGAGTTATCGCTGGGAGCTGAATACCGGGGTTATGGCTGGGAGCTGAAAACTGGAGTTATGGCAAGGAGCTGAGTACCGCAGTTATCACTGGGAGATGAATACCGGGGTTATCACTGGAAGCTGAATCCTTGAGTTATCGCTGGGAGCTGAATACCGGAGATACCTCTGGGGGCTGAATACCGGAGCTATCGCTGGGAGCTGAATACCGGAGTTACCGCTGGGAGCTGAATACCGGCGTTATCGCTGGGAGCTGAATACCGGGATTGTCGCTGGGAACTGAATACCAGAGTTATCGCTGGGAGCTGAATACCAGGATTGTCGCTGGGAACTGAATACCAGAGTTATCGCTGGGAGCTGAATACTGGGGTTATCGCTGGGGGCTGAATACCGGGGTTATGGCTGGGAGCTGAATACCAGAGTTATCGCTGGGAGCTGAGTACCGCAGTTATCACTGGGAGATGAATACCGGGGTTATCACTGGAAGCTGAATACTTGAGTTATGGCAGGGAGCTTAATACCAGAGTTATCGCTGGGAGCAGAATACCGGATATATACCTGGGATCTGAATACTGGAGTTATCACTGGGACCTATATACCGGAGATACCGCTGGGAGCTGAATACCCGAGTTACCTCTAGGAGCTGAATACCGGAGTTATCGCTGGGAGCTGAATACCGGAGTTATCGCTGGGAGCTGAATACCGGAGATACCGCTGGGGGCTGAATACCGGAGCTATCGCTGGGAGCTGAATACCAAAGTTACCGCTGGGAGCTGAATACCGGCGTTATCGCTGGGAGCTGAATACCGGGATTGTTGCTGGGAACTGAATACCAGAGTTATCGCTGGGAGCTGAATACCGGGATTGTCGCTGGGAACTGAATACCAGAGTTATCGCTGGGAGCTGAATACTGGGGTTATCGCTGGGGGCTGAATACCGGAGTTATCGCTGGGAGCTGAATACCGGAGTTATCGCTGGGAGCTGAATACCGGAGTGATGGCAGGGAGCTGAATAACGGAGTTATCACTGGAAGCTGAATACCGGAGTTATCGCTGGGAGCTGAATACCGGAGTTATCGCTGGGAGCTGAATACCGGGGTTATGGCTGGGAGCTGAAAACTGGAGTTATGGCAAGGAGCTGAGTACCGCAGTTATCACTGGGAGATGAATACCGGGGTTATCACTGGAAGCTGAATCCTTGAGTTATCGCTGGGAGCTGAATACCGGAGATACCTCTGGGGGCTGAATACCGGAGCTATCGCTGGGAGCTGAATACCGGAGTTACCGCTGGGAGCTGAATACCGGCGTTATCGCTGGGAGCTGAATACCGGGATTGTCGCTGGGAACTGAATACCAGAGTTATCGCTGGGAGCTGAATACCAGGATTGTCGCTGGGAACTGAATACCAGAGTTATCGCTGGGAGCTGAATACTGGGGTTATCGCTGGGGGCTGAATACCGGGGTTATGGCTGGGAGCTGAATACCAGAGTTATCGCTGGGAGCTGAGTACCGCAGTTATCACTGGGAGATGAATACCGGGGTTATCACTGGAAGCTGAATACTTGAGTTATGGCAGGGAGCTTAATACCAGAGTTATCGCTGGGAGCAGAATACCGGATATATACCTGGGATCTGAATACTGGAGTTATCACTGGGACCTATATACCGGAGATACCGCTGGGAGCTGAATACCCGAGTTACCTCTAGGAGCTGAATACCGGAGTTATCGCTGGGAGCTGAATACCGGAGTTATCGCTGGGAGCTGAATACCGGATTTTCCCCTGGGAGCAGCAAGGTAGCATTGTGGATAGCACAATTCACAGCTCCAGGGTTCCAGGTTCGATTCCGGCTTGGGTCACTGTCTGTGCGGAGTCTGCACATCCTCCCCATGTGTGCGAGGGTTTCCTCCGCGTGCTCCGCTTTTCTCCCACAGTCCAAAGATGTGCAGGTTAGGTGGATTGGCCATGATAAATTGCCCTTCGTGTCCAAAATTGCCCTTAGTGTTGGGTGGGGTTCCTGGGTTATCGGGATAGGGTGGAGGTGTTGACCTTCGGTGGGATGCTCTTTCCAAGAGCCGGTGCAGACTCGATGGGCCGAATGGCCTCCTTCTGCACTGTAAATTCTATGTAAAGCTGAATACCGGAGTTATCGCTGGGAGCTGAATACCGTGGTTCTCGCTGGGAGCTGAATACCGGGGTTATCGCTGGGAGCTGAATACCGGGATTATCGCTGGGAGCTGAATACCAGAGTTATCCCTGGGAGCTGAATACCGGAGTTATCGCTGGGAGCTGAATACCGGAGTTATCGCTGGGAGCTGAATACCGGGGTTATCGCTGGGAGCTGAATACCGGAGTTATCGCTGGGAGCTGAATACCGGGGTTATCGCTGGGAGCTGAATACCGGAGTTATCGCTGGGAGCAGAATACCGGAGTTATCGCTGGGTGCTGAATACCGGAGTTATCGCTGGGAGCTGAATACCGGGGTTATCGCTGGGAGCTGAATACCGGAGTTATCGCTGGGAGCTGAATACCGGAGTGACCGATGGGAGCTGAATACCGGAGTTATCCCTGGGAGCTGAATACCGGAGTTATCGCTGGGAGCTGAATACTGGAGTTTTCTCTGGGAGCTGAATACCGGGGTTATCGCTGGGAGCTGAATACCGGAGTTATCGCTGGGAGCTGAATACAGGAACAATCGCTGGGAACTTAATACCAGAGTTATCGCTGGGAGCTGAGTACCGGGGTTATCACTGGAAGCTGAATAGTGGAGGTATCGCTGGGAGCTGAATATCGGAGATACCGCTGGGTGCTGAATACCGGAGTTATCGCTGGGAGCTGAGTACCGGAGCTATCGCTGGGAGCTGAATACCGGAGTTATCTCTGGAAGCTGAATACCGGGGTTATCGCTGGGAACTGAATACCGGAGTTATCTCTGGGAGCTGAATACCGGAGTTATCGTTGGGCGCTGAATACCGGAGTTATCTCTGGGAGCTGAATACCGGAATTATCTCTGGGAGCTGAATACCGGCATTATCGCTGGGAGCGGAATACCGGAGTTATCGCTGGGAGCTGAATACCGGAGTAATCGCTGGGAACTGAATACCGGAGTTATCGCAAAGAGCTGAATACTGGAGTTATGGCAGGGAGCTGAATACCGGATTTGTACCTGGGACCAGAATACGGGAGTTACCGCTGGGAGTTGAATACCGGAGTTATCTCTCGGAGCTGAATACCGGAGTTATCGCTGGGTGCTGAATACCGGAGTTATCGCTGGGAGCTGAATACCAGAGTTATCGCTGGGAGCTGAATACCGGGGTTATCACTGGAAGCTGAATACCAGAGTTATCGCTGGGAGCTGAATACCGGAGTTATCTCTGGGAGCTGAATACCAGAGTTATCGCTGGGAGCTGAATACCGGATGTTTACCTGGGATCTGAATACCGGAGTTATCGCTGGGAGCTGAGTACCAGAGTTATCACTGGGAGATGAATACGAGGCTATCACTGGAAGCTGAATACCGGAGTTATCGCTGGGAGCTGAATACCGGAGATACCGCTGGGGGCTGAATACCGGAGCTATCGCTGGGAGCTGAATACCGGAGTTACCGCTGGGAGCTGAATACCGGCGTTATCGCTGGGAGCTGAATACCGGGATTGTCGCTGGGAACTGAATACCAGAGTTATCGCTGGGAGCTGAATACCGGGATTGTCGCTGGGAACTGAATACCAGAGTTATCGCTGGGAGCTGAATACTGGGGTTATCGCTGGGGGCTGAATACCGGAGTTATCGCTGGGAGCTGAATACCGGAGTTATCGCTGGGAGCTGAATACCGGAGTGATGGCAGGGAGCTGAATAACGGAGTTATCACTGGAAGCTGAATACCGGAGTTTTCGCTGGGAGCGGAATACCGGAGTTATCGCTGGAAGCTGAATACCGGAGTTATCTCTGGGAGCTGAAAACTGGAGTTATGGCAAGGAGCTGAATACCGGTGGTATCGCTGGGAGCTGAATACCGGAGTTACCGCTGGGTGCAGAATACCGGAGTTTTCACTGGGAGCGGAATACCGGAGTTATCGCTGGGAGCTGAATACCGGAGTTATCGCTGGGAGCTGAATACCGGGGTTATGGCTGGGAGCTGAATACCAGAGTTATTGCTGGGAGCTGAGTACCGCAGTTATCACTGGGAGATGAATACCGGGGTTATCACTGGAAGCTGAATCCTTGAGTTATCGCTGGGAGCTGAATACCGGAGATAACGCTGGGGGCTGAATACCGGAGCTATCGCTGGGAGCTGAATACCGGAGTTACCGCTGGGAGCTGAATACCGGCGTTATCGCTGGGAGCTGAATACCGGGATTGTCGCTGGGAACTGAATACCAGAGTTATCGCTGGGAGCTGAATACCAGGATTGTCGCTGGGAACTGAATACCAGAGTTATCGCTGGGAGCTGAATACTGGGGTTATCGCTGGGGGCTGAATACCGGAGTTATCGCTGGGAGCTGAATACCGGAGTTATCGCTAGGAGCTGAATACCGGAGTGATGGCAGGGAGCTGAATAACGGAGTTATCGCTGGAAGCTGAATACCGGAGTTATCTCTGGGAGCTGAATACTGGAGTTATGGCAAGGAGCTGAATACCGGTGGTATCTCTGGGAGCTGAATACCGGAGTTACCGCTGGGTGCAGAATACCGGAGTTTTCACTGGGAGCGGAATACCGGAGTTATCGCTGGGAGCTGAATACCGGAGTTATCGCTTGGAGCTGAATACCGGGGTTATCGGTGGGAGCTGAATACCGGGGTTATCGCTGGGAGCTGAGTACCGCAGTTATCACTGGGAGATGAATACCGGGGTCATCACTGGAAGCTGAATACTTGAGTTATGGCAGGGAGCTTAATACCAGAGTTATCGCTGGGAGCAGAATACGGATATATACCTGGGATCTGAATACTGGAGTTATCACTGGGAACTATATACCGGAGATACCGCTGGGAGCTGAATACCCGAGTTACCTCTAGGAGCTGAATACCGGAGTTATCGCTGGGAGCTGAATACCAGAGTTATCGCTGGGAGCTGAATACCGGGGTTATCACTGGAAGCTGAATACCAGAGTTATCGCTGGGAGCTGAATACCGGAGTTATCTCTGGGAGCTGAAT